>NW_020664436.1:42679089-42694932 GCF_002925995.2 Terrapene triunguis
GTTCTTCGAGATGTGTTGCTCATATCCATTCCAGTTAGGTGTGTGCGCGCCGCGTGCACGATCGTCGGAAGATTTTTACCCTAGCAACACCCGGTGGGTCGGCTGTGGAGCCCCCTAGAGTGGCGCCGTTATGGCGCTGGATATATACCCCAGCCGACCCAGCGCCCCCTCAGTTCCTTCTTGCCGGCTACTCCGACAGTGGGGAAGGGGGGCGGGTTTGGAATGGATATGAGCAACACATCTCGAAGAACCACAGTTACAACGGTGAGTAACCGTCTTTTCTTCTTCGAGTGCTTGCTCATATCCATTCCAGTTAGGTGACTCCCAAGCCCCACCTAGGTGGCGGGGTCGGAGTGAGACATTGCTGTGTGCAGAACCGCTGACCCGAAAGCAGCGTCGTCTCTGGATTGTTGCACCAGCGCATAGTGAGTAGTAAATGTGTGGACCGATGACCACACTGCAGCTCTACAAATGTCCTGGATCGGTACTTGAGCCAGGAAGGCAGTCGAGGAGGCCTGGGCCCTCGTGGAATGAGCGGTGAGGCGTGGCGTCGGTACACCGGCCAGGTCGTAGCAAGCACGAATGCAGGACGTGATCCAAGTGGATAGGCACTGAGAAGAGACCGGTGAGCCTTTCATCCGGTCGGCCACCGCAACGAAGAGTTGCGTCGTCTTCCTAAATGGCTTTGTACGGTCAATATAGAAAGCCAGGGCCCTGCGTACGTCCAAAGAGTGTAAACGCTGGTCTTGACGAGTAGCGTGCGGTTTCGGATGGAAGACCGGGAGGAAAATGTCCTGGTTCACGTGGAAAGGTGACACCACCTTTGGCAGAAAGGCAGGATGGGGGCGAAGCTGCACCTTGTCCTTGTGGAACACCGTGTAAGGGGGCTCGGATGTCAGCGCCCTGAGTTCCGAGACGCGTCGTGCTGAGGTGATGGCTACCAGGAAGGCTGTCTTCCAAGATAAGTACAGGAGCGAGCAGGTAGCCAAAGGTTCAAACGGAGGCCCTGTGAGCCTGGAGAGGACGAGGTTGAGGTCCCACGTTGGAACCGGCTGTCGCTGCTGTGGGTATAGCCGGTCTAAGCCCTTGAGGAATCTAACGACCATCGGGTTCAAGAAGACCGAGGACGTGAGTTCCCCTGGGTGGAAAGCGGAAATAGCGGCGAGGTGAACCCTAATTGAGGATGTCGCCAAGCCTTGCTGTCTGAGGGACAGGAGGTAGTCCAGTATCAAGGGGATAGGAGCCTGCGAGGGAGACGTAGCTCGTTGCTCACACCAGCAGGAGAACCTCTTCCACTTGGCTAAATAAGTGGTCCGCGTAGAGGGCTTTCTACTTCCCAGCAGGACCTGTTGGACGGCTTGCGAGCATTGGCGCTCTGAGCGACTCAACCATGAAGCATCCACGCCGTGAGGTGGAGCGACTGCAGGTCGGGGTGACACAGCCGGCCGTGGTCCTGAGAGATGAGATCCCGACTCAAGGGGAGCGTGATCGGCCTCTGTACTGACAGCTCTAGAAGTGTGGTGTACCAGTGCTGTCTCGGCCAAGCGGGAGCGACCAGAATTACCCGTGCATGGTCCCTGCGGATCTTGAGCAGCACCCTGTGGACCAGCGGGAATGGGGGAAAGGCGTAGAACAGATGGTCTTTCCACGCCATGAGGAAGGCGTCCGACCGAGAGCCCGGGGCTCGTCCGTGTAGGGAGCAGAATGCCTGGCACTTCCTGTTGGCCCGAGATGCGAACAGGTCGATCTGGGGAAACCCCCACCTCTGGAAAACGGAATAGATGATGTCCGGGCGAATCGACCACTCGTGCGTTTGGAAGGACCTGCTGAGACGGTCTGCCAGCGTATTCTGGACTCCAGGCAGGAATGACGCCGTGAGATGTATCGAGTGGGCGATGCAAAAGTCCCACAGGCGAATGGCCTCTTGGCATAGGGGAGATGAGCGGGCTCCGCCTTGCTTGTTGATGTAAAACATGGCCGTGGTGTTGTCGGTGAGAATCAGCACGCAACGGCCCTGTAGGAAGTTGAGGAAAGCCTGACAAGCCAGGCGCACTGCCATCAGCTCTCGGACGTTGATGTGCAGGGCTAGTTGGGACGCCGACCACAGGCCTTGGGTATGATGCTCCCCCAGGTGAGCGCCCCATCCTAGAGATGAAGCGTCCGTAACTAGGTGGAGGGAGGGCTGTGGGGCGTGAAAGGGTACTCCTGCACAGACCGCCGTGCGATCCGTCCACCATGTGAGGGAGGCCAAGACTGCGGTCGGAACCGTGACCACCATGCTCAGGTCGTCTCGATGAGGACGGTAAACCGATGACACCCAAGTCTGCAATGGGCGAAGTCGCAGCCTGGCGTGCCTGGTTACGTAGGTGCACGAGGCCATGTGGCCCAAGAGGGCGAGGCATGACCTTACGGTGGTAGTTGGAAAGGCCCTGAGTCCTTGAATGGCGCTTGAAATGGTATGAAAGCGGCTGTCTGGCAGTATGGCTCGGGCATGTCTGGAGTCCAGGATTGCTCCAATGAACTCTATTCTTTGAGTTGGTATTAGAGTGGACTTCTCTCTGTTGAGTAGAATGCCCAGCTCGTGGAAAGTGCGTGTCACTATGTGGACATGGGCCTGCACTTGGTCTCTGGTGCGGCCGCGTACCAGCCAGTCGTCCAAGTACGGGAACAGCTGTATCCCTTGTCGACGAAGGAAGGCCGCGACGACTGCCAGACACTTTGTGAACACCCTGGGAGCCGAGGACAAGCCGAAGGGAAGGACTGCGAATTGGTAGTGCCCCCTGTTTACTACAAATCGCAGGAAGCGCCTGTGAGGCGGATAAATCGCTATGTGGAAATAAGCGTCCTTCATGTCGAGGGCGGCAAACCAGTCTCCAGGATCCAGTGAAGGGATGATGGTCCCCAATGATACCATGCGGAACTTCAACTTTACTATGAATTTGTTGAGCCCGCGCAAGTCTAAGATGGGCCTTAGACCCCCTTTTGACTTGGGTATCAGGAAGTAGCGGGAGTAAAACCCCCTGCCCCTTAGCTCCGATGGAACCTCCTCTATGGCCCCCATAGCGAGGAGCCCAAAAACCTCCTGTGTAAGGAGTTGCTCGTGAGAAGGGTCCCTGAAGAGGGACGGGGAGGGGGAGTGGGAGGGGGGGGGCGAGGAAAACTGGAGGGCGTATCCCCTTTCCACCGTGCGAAGGACCCAACGGTCCGAGGTTATACGGGACCAAGCACGGTGGAAGCGGGAGAGGCGGTCCCGGAAAGGGGGAGTCGGATCCTGGGTACCGGTCGTGGTGCCGTCCTCGACCGCACCTTCAAAAGGCTTGTCTAGGCCCTGAAGGTGGCCTAGACTGGCCTTGGTTCTGACCGGGTTGAGGGCCGGTCGACCTTCTCCTACCACCTCGACCCCGCCTCCTAGCAAAGTCCTGTCTTGGACGAGGCGGGGGAGGGTAGAACCGCTGAGGCTGCGGCCTGAAGGGCCTGCGCTGAGGCCCTGGGACATGCATCCCCAGGGAGCGCATCATTGTGCGAGAGTCCTTCAGGTTCTGGAGCCTCGAGTCTGTTTTCTCCGAAAAGAGGCCCTGGCCCTCAAACGGTAGATCCTGCAGGGTCTGCTGCAGTTCCGGAGGCAAGCCCGACACCTGGAGCCAGGAGATTCGGCGCATTGCTATCCCCGACGCCAGGGTCCTAGCGGCCGAGTCCGCTATATCGAGGGACGCCTGTAGGGAGGTGCATGCCACCCGCTTGCCCTCCTCTACCAGGGCCCCAAACTCGTCCCTCGAGTCCTGGGGAACCAGTTCTTTAAATTTCCCCATCGAGGACCACATATTGAAGCCGTAGCGGCTCAGTAGCGCCTGCTGGTTCGCTGCCCGCAATTGCAGTCCGCCAGCCGAATACACCTTGCGTCCGAACAAATCGAAGCGCTTAGCGTCCTTCGATTTGGGCGCAGCGGCCTGCTGGCCATGGCGCTCCCGTGCATTCACTGAGGAAACCACCAGTGAGCACGGTTGGGGGTGAATGTACAGATACTCATGATCCTTGATGGGACAAAGTATTTTCTCTCAACCCCTCTGGCCGTGGGCGGAATAGAGGCCGGGGTCTGCCAGATAGTAGTGGCGTTGGCCTGGATGGTGCGGACCAGCGGTAATGCCACCCTGGATGGAGCATCCGCTGAGATGATCTGCACTATCGGGTCATGGACCTCCGCAACCTCCTCCACCTGAAGGTCCAGATTGCGAGCCATGCGCCGCAGTAGGTCCTGGTGGGCGCGAAGGTCTATCGGGGGCGGCCCGATGGACGACGTGCCCGCTACGGCCTCATCAGGAGAGGACGAGGAAGATGCCCCCGGTGGCAAGGGGTCCAATGGTTGGTCCTGCTCCCGGTGCTCCTGGTGTTGGGCATCTCCTGCCCCCTGGTCAGGGGCCTCGGCAGGTGCGGGCACTGGAGCCTCCACGTCCCTTGGAGGAGGGCGGGAGATGGTAGACTCCGGGGCCCTGGTGTCCGAACGGCCAGAGCGGGAAGCCGACAGGGGAGCTCCCTGAGCTTGGTGGTAGGCCCAAGGAGTCCAAAAGGACCAATGCGCAGGCCCTTGCATCGGGTCCTCGGTCTCCTGCAGGTGGCCGGGCTCCACCGTCTCAGATGACCGGGACGCCGATCTCGACGGCCACGGCGGTGCCGAACCCGATGCCGTCGGTACCGGATGGTACGGTGCCGATCGGTGCCGACCGTACGGGGACCTGTCCCTGCGTTGTTCCGGCGAACGGTGCCGGGACCTGGACCGGTGCCGATAGTCCCTCCGGTGCCGGGATCCCGATCTGGAACGTGACGACGATCTGGAGGAGGCGCGGTACCGGGAGCGGCCTCTCGAGCCCGAGCGGCGCTCATACCGGTGCCGGGAGCTGCGCCTCGACCCCGATCGGTGCCGGTCGTCACGGCGGTGCCGGGATGTTGAACGGCGCCGCGAGGAAGATCTGGGCCGCGAGTACGACCGGTGCCGAGGTGACCCTCGGCGCCGGGACTCCGAGCGGCGTCGGGACCTGCTTCGGGATCTGGAGCGGTGCCGAGAGACTCGTGCTGGCGACGGTGGGCGCACCAGGGCAGGCTTGCCTCTGGACTGCAGCACGCGTGGAGCCACCGGTGCCGGGAGCTGCGACGGCGCCGGCTCTGTGAGGGCGATCAGGTCTCTCGCCGTGGCAAAGGTCTCCGGGGTGGAAGGGAGACAAGGTTCCACCACCAGCCTTGGTGGTGAAACAGTCCGCACCGGACTCAACGGCCTCGGTGCCGGAGTCGACGGTGTGGCCGCCTGTCTTTGGCGGTCCAGCTGCGGACGCGGCTCTACCCCCGGCACCGGGGGAGCCTGTATCTTCGCGGCAGCAGCGTCCCGTGTCTTAGCGGTCTTCTTATGGCCCGGCGAAATGGATCGGTGCCGAGGCTCTTTGGGCGGGCGCGGTGCCGACGTCGGTCGGTGCCGGACAGTCTTTTCTGCCGCACCGGTCGGGCCCGCCGGGGCGCTGCGCACCGAAGCGCTCGGTGCCGGGACAGGGCGCGCCGAGGGAGGATCTGGACTCAGCGCCGCCTCCATGAGGAGCTGTCGGAGCCTAAAGTCCCGCTCCTTCCTTGTCCTCGGCTTGAAGGCCTTGCAGATAGGGCACTTATCTGCTGGATGAGTCTCTCCCAGGCACTTCAAGCAGGAGCTATGCGGGTCGCTAGTTGGCATGTGCTTCCCGCAGGACGCGCACGGCTTAAAGCCAGGAGCCTTGGGCATGGGCCCGGCTGCGCGCCGGGGGGAAAAGGGGAAAAACACCCCCTAAACCCCCGATAACAACTTATAACTATATCTATATACACTATAACTAACTACTAACTAACTTGAACAACTATCTATATAACTAAATACAACAAGAGCAAAGAGAAGCTAGGGAGTGTGGAGATCAGCTAAGCCGCGCTCCACAGTTCCAACGACCGTCAGGGGCGGTAAGAAGGAACTGAGGGGGCGCTGGGTCGGCTGGGGTATATATCCAGCGCCATAACGGCGCCACTCTAGGGGGCTCCACAGCCGACCCACCGGGTGTTGCTAGGGTAAAAATCTTCCGACGATCGTGCACGCGGCGCGCACACACCTAACTGGAATGGATATGAGCAAGCACTCGAAGAAGAATCCAAGGTGACTGCCAATTCCTTCCTGACACTGAATTTATAAGCAAGACCCACCTGCCAAGTATCTGAGGACCAGCTCACTGCATCGATTGTCATCTCTCCAGCTGGGCCATCTTTGATGCTCCAGAGGAAGAAGACAAAACCAAGAATACATTGTGGAAATAATACATATCATCATGAAACTTTCTGATAAGCAGCCTCCTGACTTTTTTGTACAAAAATACATTTATAAATTTTTATGAGTTTTCTGGTCCCCCATTTATGCTTAGAAGTGTCTTTTGGATAGGTTTTTGGACCCCATCGTCCAGTATACTCAGGTCCAACCCTTCCAGATTGGCTGAAAGTCTCCCAGAATCGATCTCCTGGTGGCTACTGAAATCAGTCTGGGAGATTTTAATAGGCCGCTAAGTCCGGTTGGTGGCGCAGCAGGGCTAAGGCAGACTCCCTACCTGCCCTGGCTCTGCATGGCTCCCAGAAGCAGCCAGCATGTCCCTCTGGCTCCTAGACGCAGGGGCGGCCAGGGGGTCTCTGCATGTTTTTCCCCACCCCAAGCACTGACTCCACAGCTCCCATTGGCCAGGAACCGCGGCCAATGGCAGCTGCAGGGGCAGTGCACAGAACTGCCTGGCTGCCCGAGCCTAGGAGCCCGACATGCCAGTCGCTTCCGGGAGCCGCCCGGCCGGAGCCCACACCCCAACCCTCTGCCTGAGCCCCCTCTCGCACCCCAACCCCCTTCCTGCACCCAAATTCCCTTCCAGAGCCTGCATCACAACCCCCTGCCCCAGCCCTGAGCCCCCTCCCACACCCAAACTCCCTCCCAGAACCCACACCCCCCTCCTGCACTCCAACCCCCTGCCTCAGCCCAGTGAAAGTGCATGAGGGTGGGGGAGAGTGAGCAACAGAGGGATGGGGGGTGGAGTGAATGCAGGCGGGGCCTTGGAGACGGGGCAGGAGGCAGGGCAAGGGTGTTAGAGTTGCCAACTGTCTAATCGCACAAACCCAAACCCTTCCATATTTGTGTGCACATTTGCCTGCTCCTTGCTGTTCATTGTCACTTTCAGTTCTGCTCTGGCTGCTGCTGTTACTGGCACACACCATCTGTGGAGCTTATTGGAAGGCATACATCAAACAAAAAAATGAAATTAGTATACCCAAATTGCTGTCAAATGCATAGAAACTAAAATGTTCTAACAGTACTATGCACAGAATTTTCAGACAATATGTTCGTCAGATGGGGAACATCCTTTCTGAATAGAGTAACTGGGTACTATACAATACAACGAAACAAGATGTACAGATCACATTCAGTAGAAAACAATTAACCACTAATTAAAAAAAAGTCAGTTTGATATCTTTCAGGAGAAATTTGAGTAGTTTATTTTGCCCAATCAGAGCCCTTCAGCATAATGAGACATTCATATACACATATATGAACATTTTTCTGAAACATTAATGTATAATACATTTTTCATTTAAAATACCAGCTGCACAGGTATTTTTTATTTACAAAAATATTCCATACTTAATTTTAACTGTTTTGTTATGATGACAGTTGAATTCAAGTACAAGTAAAATAACTCTACACAATCTAACATTTGTGTTTGTAACAGTACAATTTGCAGTTCATATGAAACTATATTTGTAGACAGATGGATTTGCAACCCTATCTAAAATGCATTTCCCAGTAATAACCCTCAAGAGCTAGGGGGGCTCAGCAAGACTTAACTGAAAAATAAATTGCAATGAACAAAAAACCAAACCAAAACAAAATAAAAAAAACCACCATACACATGTACAAAGATATACATAAAGCAAGAACTGTACCACAAGCATGCTTACCCAAAAAGTGGGCAATATTAGAAAAAATTACCGATGTTTTTCATTTTTCCATTGTGCTGGTACAATGAAGCAGTAGCATAACTAGAAAGCAGCATGTTTCTTCTAGTTCTAACCACTGAACCATAATGGAGCTCAGGTCTACAGTAATTTAGTACGGTTTATTTACATTTTAAAAAGGGAATATTTAAAATATGTTCCCCCCTCTTGCATTGCCTGTTGCTGAATATTATTGGTGCTCCATATACACCTCCTTACATGTTTTAAACAAACAAAGTTTAATGTCTATGAATCACTCTTGACTCGTACTATATAATAAGTATTAATAAAAGGCATGCAACTGTCAAAAGAAATTACTACAGTTGCATAACAAAATTAAAATAGTTTTTAGTGCTTTAACTTGAAAAATTAAAAGTAATACTGATTTAGTAACATCTTGTAGTTGATTATTTTCTGATTACATCTCTACCTTTAACTGCTATCTGGATCTCTGGGCCTGGAATTCATTACTCTTTCCTGAAGCGTAAAATATTCCAGAAATAAACTGCTATCTTGAAACACTATAACCAAATATAAGGTTTACAGTACATTTATACAAGACACATGATGATTAGAAATGGGCATAATTTAAACAGCTTTGCTTTTCAATGTAAGTTAAACTGTCAAAATGGAAATAAAGTTAAATCAGTTACTTCAGCAGATCCACATACATTTTTCACTTTATCTTCACCCCCTCCCCCTCCCAAAAGTTAATTTCTGTCTACAAAGTATTTAAATTTTTTGAAGTGGCAGCAAAGTCATTAAAATCCACAGGAAAAGATTCACATAAGACTATATAGGAAACTGGTTAGAATGAGGAAAAAGTGCAACTGAGAAATTACTCTGTAAAGGAAGGCAATCATTGCACACGATTCCAACACCACACATCAACACAGCACTGCAATTGCAATCCAGTTTCCACCCAGGTAAATCAAACCATGAATAGAAAGAGGAGGGCACTTCAGCCACAGACAATATGCTTTTTAAAACATTCTGAAAACAAATAATATTGATCAGCAGGTACAAAACTGATGAAGAACCAAAATTAGTGAACTAGAAAAGGAAAACTTTAATTGACAAAAATACATAAAACTCCCTTTTAATATTTGGAAATTTATTAAAAAAGCTGAAAAAAATACCTGAAAAACTAGTAGTTTGTTATATATATATATCTTAAAACAAAAAAATTATGGTAAACATCCAATAGCAATCTGCAGCTATTGAGAGAGGTTTTACAATTAGGTTTTGTTTTTTGAAAGTAATACTTTCCCTTCCCTTTATTTTGGAATGTTCCAAAAGGGAGGTTACAGTAAGTAAGTATGATTCATTTCTGCAGAATATTTCTAAAGAAGAAAATGGGCTTTTTTTTGTTTAGTAATTGTATCTCTATATGAGATATGAATGTATTTTCTTATTATAAGCTTAAAACATAACTTTTTGTATGGATAATATACATACTTTTTAAGTACTTTGACTTAAATTTTAACACAAGTTTTTTAAATTAAAGGTAAAAGTGTACATATATAAAATCTTCTTTTAAAACTAAAAGTATTTTATAACAGTATGTATAAATATAACAGATTGCCACTGTATGATCTTGAAACAAATCTGAAAGTGTTGTTGTAATTTAAAAACCACAGATGCTGACATAGGGTAAGTGCCTTTCATTAGATTCTATATTGTATATATTTATATACACGTTTGCTGACTTTAAAAAAAGCACACATTTTCTAAACTATATTCTAAACTGTAATTATCAGTTGTGAAGACTAGTCTGTTCTAAGCATTGTGTATTGTATGAGTGTGTTTATATACAAATAATGAATCAGAACTACAGAAATATGGAAAGTAAAATTGAGGAATAAAATACCAAGCTTTTAAAGTGCAGGAAATAATTTCAAGTTTAAAGTTCAGGTCAGATCAGTGCTATTTATTAAGCCAGGAAAAAAATTCACTGCCAAAAAAATCACCTTTGGATATAGCTTTCTAATGTAATTGTCATACAAGGAGTATCTCAAGCAAAACATATATATAAAAACAGACAAAAATAGAGTTGTAAATTAGTGTAATACTTTCCAATTGACCATTTCCAAAGAACAAATCTCTCTTGAGATGTAGGTGGTGTAATAGTTTCAGACTTATTTGGAATATGCTTATGTTTATATGAAATAACATTCAGAAAAAATTACAACTTGGCAGGATTTCTAAACTCAAGAAATGCTTCTTCAGTTTAAGATAATTAAATTAAATGTGATACACAACATTTAACACAAGTAGCAGCAGTTTCTTGCACTTCCATAAAAAAAGAGAAAAGTGTAATAGTTCAGTTGTATTCTGATATTATTCCAAACACAGAAAAGCTAATCAACAGGATAAAAGGTGATGTCTCCCCACTTTGTTTGAAATGTGGGTTCACTGTATAAAATTTGTCCAATAATAGCAAATAAAATGCCACATAGCTTCTGTATCACAAACTTCCTTCCAAGGAAAAACACTGACAAGCAACATTTTAGATTAAAAAGCAATTAAAATTGGCTATGTAGTCCCTATAATTCACTAAAGAGCCATTGTGCGTTCATTTTGTAAGCAACGATCATTTCACTAATTTTTCAAACTAAGTTATATACCATGACACATGAGAAACAGAAACTATGCTAAAGAAAATATGAGACTCTTCAGTGCCTAAGAAACAGACATCTTCCCTGTTCTAGTATATGCTCTCTCATTCCTTCCTATTTTGCTTTGCTTGCTGATGGCTGTCAAATGCTTCATTCTGGGAAGACTAAGCAAGACTTCCCTCTTAATCCGATGGGAGCATCCATGGATCTGACATCACAATTTAGAGCATCTCTCCCAAAGACTGATCAGAGTATCTTCTTGGATAGATTCCTGTTGCCCTGAAATGCAGTTCCACTGGGCGAAAGTAACAGAACTAATTTGAATTTAAGGGTGAGGGAAAAATTAAACAACCACTTCAGAATTTCTTTTAAAATTGATCTAATGTAAGTTTATCTGGTTTTCTGCTGCTGGATTGCAAGCAAATACAAGATTAATTTATATTGAATATACAGTAGGCAAACTGACTGCAAAAATGAAATAGGTAACATATAGAAGAGACGAAACAAATGTGTGGCCAAAATAGCTGGAGCTAATATAACCCTTATCTATATGGAGAACTATCAAGAATTTAGGATGCTGCTTCTTTGCATTTTCATGTCCACATCAGTAACTGCTTTCTTTGGTGCATCATTTTTTTTCCTAACAAATTTAAATACATAGTCAGACTTGTTATTTTGTGTGATCCTACCATTCTGTGCTGAATGTGTGGTACACCCTCAAGTGCTGATAAACCAAAAGGCAGTCAGTGAATTCCATTAACTTCCTCACCCCAAAATAAAATTAAGTTATTTCACCAAAGTATACAAATTCTGAACACATTTTCTGGGACAAAACTTACAATCTTTTGAACTGTATTAAAAATAATTAACCCTTCACATCTTGCATCTCTCAAATAATAAGCCAAATTTACTGTAAACTTGTATACCCATGCCAGCATTTTTCAATTAGATATAAACATAACAAATTTTGCCCTGTGAATACCTAAAGAGGAGTGCATGACAAACAGATAGAGCTCTGGTGCTAGAAGGAGTTTATCTTAATGATTCAATATGGAAAACTTTTCAGAAAACTTCTCCGCTGTTATTCTCTAACTATTCCCCCTTGCAAAACACAATTAGTCACTATTTCCAATTTGAGATTAAAATAATGAAATCACTCAGTTTTTACAATGCAAACATTTTCTTCTAAGGAATTTTTTTTCTTTCTTTCCAACTCTGTTCATCCCTACAGTTATGGCTTTGGTGCAAAAGTCATTTGCTAACACAATATGCTGCTTTGATTTAGCACAAATGCTTACATTTTTTCCTGCCCAAATTTAAAGAGTGGTCCTCCACTCCGTGAAATACTGAGAACCTCTTAATTGTTCATTTTTAGTATCACACCCATTTACTGAAAAGATAGTTTTGCAGACTAACTCCAATTTTTAAGTAGGTCTTGAATGTTTGAAGCTACTAAGATACAGACTTGTACAGTAGCTCTACAAACAGGATTTAAGAAATAAACTAAAAGACTTATAGCTACTTAACATTAGATGCTTGCCCTTATCCTTGAAACAGCATCTTCACTGAGTTTAAAACTGTTTCAAACCTGAGTCCAAGGTTATTTGATTTGGTAATAAAGAACTAAAGGGGGATAGAAGTTAGCTACAGTTTTTGCTTAGAACCATCTCAACAAATTTAATTAAATGGCTGTAAAAAGATATTCTGTTAAACATTTATAAAAATTCACAGGATGAATGAAACTGATCGCCAATGCCAAACATTTTACAAACTGACTCAATAACTAGTTGGTTATTTTTTGGGTTGGGTGGGTGAGGGGGGTGGGAGGGGGAGCGGGAAAGATTTAGCAGAATGAAAGAAGACACATAAAAGACACTGAAGTATACTTCTCACCACAATGGAGATGTTTTCACTTTTCACTTCGCACAGCCATAACACAAATGAAAACTCCCAGCATGAAACGCAATTCAGTCATGTTATTCACTTGATTTTTTTTTAATGCAAAAATGTTTTATCCTTTTGTTTTGCACTTGACAGAGTATGATGTGAATACAAGAATACTAGATCAGGGGTCCTAGAAGAGACTATGAACAGGTCAACTGTATATACATTTTCAATATGGATCTTTCAGACTTCCAGCTTGTCTGATCAAAGAGATGGTAGCAAACAGAGTATAACTCTTCTTCAGTAATAATGGAAGGGAGGGTAGGTGAAGTCAGCTATTTATAGTTCAGTAAGACAAACACAACTTTATTTCAGCTCTTGGACCCCTGATTTATTGCCTCTCCTCACAGGAGGGTGAAACATTGGCAGCAGTTACAACAGAAACTTTTGGCATATGACATATTAACACAGGCTTGATCCTGCATTGCCACTGCCCATCTTGCATCTTTTCCCCTTTGCCTCTCTTCTCCAAGTGTCCTGTGTCACCTGCTCTGTTCCCAAGCTCTGAGCAAACCCACGGCTACGACAAACACTCAAGTTTTTGTGTGTGTCTGTTTTAAATATAATGCTCCTCAGTTAAAGCCATATGACTGAGGTAAAACTGTGTATGATTTGTGCTAGGAAACAACACCATCCAATAGACAGTGAATACTCCTCCAACTCCAATGGTCCTGCAGAAATTAATTAAAAGAAAAAAAAGGACATTTTTCCTCCTCAAGATAAAGTTAAATTGATCTATTTGGATGTAGGTTGTCAGAACTGGTACCACTTCTTATCTTTGTGCTTCATCATCATCTAAAAATAAACAAAAAAGTAAAGATATAAATACGATTAACATTTCCATACAGTGCCACAGACATGCAGAGATACAATTACATAAAAGACAATCAGTTCTTTATTTTTCATTATCTCACAAAGCTTTTTAACATTGTGATGAATTTCTTCGACAATAATATCAGCAGATTCCATCACAAATCTGCTAAGGGTGAATATGCTGCTGCCTTTCTGGCTCCTGATTGTGAGGGTGACAACTCAACAAGGACAGGAAAGTTCAGTGGCAGGTAGCAAGACAGGCAGAGATCTGGAGGGCCAGCAATGAGGGTATCTGTTCCCGGTGGCTGCTCAGAATGATCAAACTGGGATTTCTGCAATTGATTGTATGCAGTTGGTCTATCTGCAGTTAAGGTCCTCGGGGCCCATGTGCATAGTGTAAATAGAACATGTACATAATGTAAATAAAGTACAGTTAAGATACTCGACTCCATGACATGAATTCCTTTAACAATGGAAACTAACCTGCAGTATCCACCATGACACATGCCAGATAGGCACAGTTCAGCTCTAAAAAATTCCTATATGGTGAGGCTGGTTACTTTAATAGCAGACATTGTCAGCTTAACCATTAGGGAAAAACGTGATGCGCCATAGGAAGACAAAGGAAGTGTTAAGTATTAATCATATTGATTGCCATTTCTTGCACATTTCTCTTTTTCAGTGAATATAAAGTTAATTGCACATCTTACACAACTCTGATATAGTAACATGTTGATGCACTAAAAGGACTCACCTCATGAGCATGTTTAGAGAAAGAATCAGCACTACTTAGCATAGCAGCTGTTCTTTCGTCCAATTCTCCTAGTTTCTGCCCTCTTTCATCTAGTGCAATCCTGGCTCGTGCTAGTTCACCAATTACTCCAGATGCTGATCCTTTAACACCTTCAATACCACCAGGCCCTGGGATATGCTGAGCAAGACTTCTTGATGCCTTTCCAGATGCTGATTCTCCAACTATATATATTCAAGGAACAAGATACCCAAAACAGAAAAATAAGGCTTCCTATAAACTGATTAACTTTTCAGTGGTAACATTAGACACTGTTTAACTCCAACTTCAAAGCAGAAAAAACTAGGAATTTAACTCAAAATGATCATCCATTTAGTCGTTCTGTTTGCCTAAAACAACAAATACAACTGTTTAAAAAATTCTATTAACCTCACATCATATGCTACTGTAAAATTACTACTTTTTTCATTAGCCAAAAGAGGGGCCAAATTATTTTTCACTTAGGACACCAAATAACTAATGGCAGACCTGACTAAAAATCATACTGATTATTTGATATTTGTGAGGTCAGTTAATCAGAGAAAAATATTTTTTTTATAATAATCTGTTTAAGTCTTAGCTTAAGAAAACAAAATGGTGTCAGATATCAAAAAGAAAAAAAATTACTCGTAATTTCTGGAGCATTATTTTTTTTAAATTTCCATTTCAATTTATTCTTACTGCGATCAGAATATGCACATTTCAGGTTGAAAGGGTTGTTGCAATATCTTGAGATTTTCTGGTCAGATTTTATATTTCCATACAGAATGGTTCTCATTCCATTTAACAATATAGAATTATATTACTGAGTGCTTATCAAAAGAATGGCATCAATGAATTGTTTCATTTAGATTACAAGTGGAACCTGTAGTGAGGCCTATAGTTAAAAACTACTATTCTGGAGACATTTTCAGATAGTTCTATAACTTTGTCAAACTTTTACGTTTCATTCAGAAATTTGAGCCAAGACAGGTTTGCTGTTTTTGAGAAAAGCGTGAGTGAAAACACAAACGTTTGCAGTTATAAAATAACAAAACAAAACACACTTGTGGACATTTTTATAGATAGGTCTAGAGTAGAGGTGGGCAAACTACGGCCCACAGGCCACATCCAGCCCGCGGGACCCTCCTGCCCGGCCCCTGAGCTCCTGCCCCGGGAGGCTAGCCCCCGGCCCCTCCACTGCTGTTCCCCCTCCCCCGCAGCCACAGCTTGCCCTGCCACCGGTGCAATCCTCTGGGTGGCAGGGCGGCGAGCTCCTGGGGCAATGCAGCTGCAGAACCCGGCCTGTCCTGGTGCTCTGTGCTGCGCGGTGCGTGGCTGTAGCGCCGCC
The DNA here is from genome assembly GCF_002925995.2 of Terrapene triunguis. Classification (NCBI taxonomy): domain Eukaryota; kingdom Metazoa; phylum Chordata; order Testudines; family Emydidae; genus Terrapene; species Terrapene triunguis. Next base: position 42,694,610 of record NW_020664436.1, read on the forward strand.
AGCCACTGGTGCTCCAGGAAGCACGGTAAGGGGACAGGGAGGTTGGATAGAGGGCAGGGGAGTTCAGGGTGGTGGTCGGGGGCGGGGGTGTGGATAGGGGTCAGGGTGGTCAGAAGGTCGGGAACAGGGGGGATGAATGGGGCAGCAGAGGGCGGGGGTTCCGGGGTCGGTCAGGGGACAGGGAGTGGGAGGGGGGTTGGATGGGGCAGAGGTCCCGGGGATGGGCCGGCAGGGGGCGAGAAGTGGGGAGGGAGACGCCCAGGGCCGGCTCTAGGATTTTTGCCGCCCAAAGCAAAAACAATTTTGGCCGCCCCCCCCCCCCC
>NW_020664436.1:42695032-42850177 GCF_002925995.2 Terrapene triunguis
TCTCCCCCTCCCTCCCAGGCTCTCAAGTCTGGGAGGGAGGAAGGGGGAGCAGCGGCGCGCGAAACGGCCGCTCGGGATCTCCCCCTCCCTCCCAGGTTTGAGAGCCTGGGAGGGAGGGGGAGACTCCGAGTGGCCGTGGCACGGGCGCCGCTTCTCCCCCTCCCTCCCAGGCTCTCAAGCCTGGGAGGGAGGACGAGTAGCGGTGCGCAAATCCGCGCGAGCAGCAGCGGAGGTGAGCTAGGGTGGCCGGGGCACATTTTTAAGGGCAGCATTCTGGCACCGGCCATGCCGCCCCTAAAAATGTGCCGCCCCAAGCACCAGCTTGTTTTGCTGGTGCCTAGAGCCGGCCCTGGAGACGCCCCCATCCCCTAACTGGCCCTCCATACAATTTCCAAAACCCAATGCGGCCCCCAGGCCAAAAAGTTTGCCCGCCCTGGTCTACAGTTTCAGTGGAAAATTGAAAAGACTTGAAATATGGCAAGGATGTAATCCCTATCTTACAAATATGCTCTTCTGTGGCCAGGTGAAAATTGTTTTCCTTAGTTGTGTTACAATGGTTTAATAAACATTCATTATGAAAATACTGTTTTTTGTTATGTGATAAATGATCTGCAAACATTCTACTGGGACTATGCATAAGTATGAATGGAAATGTAAACCCAAAAGATGGTCTCTCAACATTCAATACATGAAATATGCTCATGCGTGGATGAGAAAGTTAAGATGAATTTAGTTTTTAAGATATAGATGCATGTGGTAATGGACTTCGATAATGCATAAAAAAAGTAGGAATCTCAAAGAGCCTTGATTCAATACTATCAGTAACAGTGCATATGGAAAGAGACAAACACTCCTACCTCTGATTGCATATCCATTATAAAGAGCTTTACAGTGCTGCCTAGTAAGTAGTTGTACATGATGAAATTAGATTTTCTTCAAGCAACTACAAACAATCCCTCCCCTCTTAAAAGTCTATATAAAAATTGCAGTAAAAGACTAGTAAGGTTGAAAATTGAAGTACTGGGGGGGGAAATTTGAAACAAACAAAAAAAATTTGTCCCGCACATTCTTAATTATACATCCTTGTACATGTGTATCACAATACAGTTTTTAATTACATGGTCATGGCTCCCCCCCACTGCCCCACACCATCTCTGCCTCTTTCAGTGAACAAGTTGAGTGGTGAGACAGAGATATGTAATGAATGAAGCACAGAGAACTCCTGCCTCATTCACTGTAGTAGAAGTTAGATAGTGTGAATGAATAAAGAGGTGGTCCTGACCTCAGCCTCATTCATAGATTATAAAGCCAGAAGGAAGCACTGTGATCATCTAGTCTGATGCCCTGTACAACAGTGGTTCTCAACCATGGCTCTGGAGGGCTGCGAGCAGGTTTCAGGGTGGCCGCCAAGCATGGCCGGCATTAGACTTGCTAGGCCCAGGGTAGAAAGCCTAAGCCCTACTGCACGGGACCACAGCCTGGGTCCCCCAGCCCCACCACCCAGGGCTGAAGCCAAAGCCTGAACAACTTAGCTTTGCAGTGCTCCCTGTGGTGTGGGACCCTGGGAAATTGCCCTGCTTGCTACCCCCTAATGCCGCCCTGGCTTTCATATGCAGAAAAACTGTTGTTGTGGCACAGCTGGGCCATGGAGTTTTTATAGCATGTTTGGGGGGGGGGGGGGGGAAAGAGGGAAAGGGGGGATGGCTCAGAAAGAAAAAGGTGTACAACACAGTCCATAGGACTTCGTGAATTAGTTACTGTTTGAAATACAGCAGATCTTTTAGAGAAACATCCAATCTTGATTTAAAAATTTCCAGTGATGGAGAATCACCAAGACCCTTGGTCAATTGTTTCAATGGATATTGTCCTCACTGTTAAAAAATTATGCCTTATTTCTACCTGAATTTGTATAGTTTCAATTTCCAGCCATTGGATATTGTTACATTTTTGACTGCTAGACTGAACAGCTCATTATCAAATTTCTGTTCCCCATGAAGGTACTTACAGAATGTAATCAATTCTCAGCTTAACCTTCTCTGTTAAGCTAAATAATTTGAACTCCCTGAGTCTATCACTATAAAGTCTGTCTTCTAAACCTTTAATCGTTCTTGTGGTTCTTCTCTGAATTCTAATATCCAAATTCTGAAATCTAATAATCAGCATCCTTGAATTATAGACATTAAAACTAGACACAGTATTCCAGTAGTGATTGCATTAGTGCCAAACAGAGATGTGACTGTATCACCCTACTCCTACTCAATGTTCCCCTGTTTATATATCTAAGGATCACATTAGCCCTTGTGGTCAGCATTGCATCGGGAACTCATGTTCAGCTGATTCACCACTAGGATCCCAAGGTGGTTGGTTTTTTTTCCACCGGAGTCACTGCTTCCCAGGATAAAGTTGCCTATTTTGTAAGTATGGTCTACATTCTTTGTTTTTAGATTTATAACTTAACATTTGGCCATATTAAAATGTGATCCAGATCTTTCTGTATTACTGACCTGTCCGGTTCATTATTTACAACTTCCCTCCCATATTTGAGTATTCAGTACAGTGGGTGGATGGTGCTCAGTGAATCAGGTATGAGTCCACATATGAATGGCGATGATGAATATAATTATGTATCAGCTGTTTTATTTATTGCACCATCCAACCCCTGCATAAATGAGGCAGAAGATTCAGTGGAAAACAATATGTGGTCTCGTACTTAAGGATTTCATTATGTTGCATATAAATAAGAGAGTTACGTTTGCACCGGAAATCTTATTTCCTAGTTTCCGAGTGCTTCTCTTTGCAACTTTATCTTCTTTTAATGTACAATTTGTACAGAATATTTAAATACATTCTGCATGGTTCGCCACTTTCCTCATGTGGAAATACTTTTCAGAATAAAAAATGAACTTACAGAGTTCTTCTCTGTCGAGTGACTGTGCACCACCTCCAAACAGGCCTTTAAAGAACCCCCTATTTGGGGCTTCTGGTGTTTCTACTGGAGTGAAGAGCTCACCCAACATTTCCTTTGTAATGAAAAAAAAAAATTATTGCTAGCAACAACGTATTTCCTTTTTAAGACTCTTATAAAAACACAAGATTACTGCAGTCCATTTTCACTTTAACCATCTACCTTTAGGGTTTGCAATTTCATAATGCAACATATTCACACTAGGACAGAACTTTTCAGCAAATATTCAGAACAATTTTATCTTCTATGTTTGGCAATATGCCTGAACAGAAGTCAAAAACAGATCAGGAAACTCTTCAAAGTCATCTGCTAAATAATAATTTGAGCTTGTAATACAGGAGTACTTGAAAAGTAATATTTGAGAATAGCCATGTCTTCCCTCAACTAAAAATTGGGCAACACTAACTATTTTCCTGCTGAAACTACATTTACCACATTTGGAACATTAACATGTCCCGTTTATGTCCCAACTTATGTGTAGTTCATGTTATTCTGCCTAATTTTTAAATATTGGATAATTTCAAGACATCAAGTCATTTCCATAGCTTCTGATACACAAGTCTGTGGCTATCTACTATTTCATCGTGGCACCATGTCTTCATTATATAACAAGCTGCCTTTACGATTTTTTTTCTGACTTCTAATATGCAAAACATACAAATTCAAGAACATGTAAATCAGGTTCAATTAAAACAAACACTCAGCTTCTTTTCTTTTGACTTACAGCTGTGGCTGAAAAGCTGTCTTACTTATGGAATTTTTAAAATGAGAGAACATTAGGATGGACAGCGATTGGATACTCATGGATTCACTTTTTGGAATTCTAGGATGAAATCCTGGCCTCACTAAAGTGAATGGGAGTTTTGTCATTGACTTCAATAAGGCCAAGATTTTACCCTATTGTGTTACTTGAAAACTCCTGCAAAATGTTATCCTTTCAGGGACATTTTTCTCATTTGGCTCTATTTCACCCAGAGGCTCATGAGCATGGAAAGAAACTGATCCAACAGCATGGGAGCAACAGTTCTCATGAACTTAACTCTAAAATAGATAGGTATGCAATAGTATAAGAAGATGTACAGTGCACACATTCCTGATGGATGTCAGAGGCTAGATATTAAAATTTGCACTTAGTGGCATAAAGGTATATGAAAACACCCTTACCTTTGATTGAAGTTCTGAGATGCTGGGTCCTCTCCAGATCCCCACTTTTTGGTCCCATCCCTTTTGTGGGAAGTAGACATAATGGCGGAATTTTCAGGAACACTTGGTGCTCCTTAACTATTCTCCCATTGAAATTAGCAGTTAAACTTCCACTAACTTCAATAGGAGCAGAGTCAGGACAATGCTGACTGCTTTTGAAAATCTCACCCAAGATGCTTACATGATATTCACAAGGCAGCCAACACACACACTGAAGCATACACAGTATATAACACATCCTGGTATTTAATGGTCAGTTCCATTTTTATCTAAATTATTCTTATGAGAGTTATAAACCCAGAACAGATGACTAAGTGGACTAAGAATCAGGCTCGTATGCTTACATGCTTCCAACTATGCACTGATGTTGAAGATCCCACAGTACTTTTCCAAAAAAAGGATAATGACCTAATCCTGCAACACGTTGCTTGTTGCATGTGCATCTTCCACAGTTCCAACACTGTGGGAATTCTTCCTCATCCAGAACTGGCGCTTGTGGAGTCCCTTTATGCTGCTCTGGGCCTTTTATTTGTCTTATGAGGCCAAAAAAGAGATGAGAATCTCATTCTTCGTCTCTGAAATTTCTGCAACAGAATGTGTCAATCAAAATGCCTTGAGTTTGTGCTCCCTGCCTCTGGCAGCATGCATCTTTGATTACTACCATTTTGACTGGAGGAATTTTGAAGTCCTTAACTGCAAGAATTATCAAGGAAGTTTCACATGGAACATGACTGACAAAAAAGGAAAAGACTGCTCCACAGATGTACAAGGGATGTTTCACACCACCATTTGGGAGAAAGGGAACTGAAGCACGAGAGATCATGATGTTTTATATACTGTAAAGCCCTCCAGTGCACCATAGCTTCTTTAGAAGGGGTTTTAATCTACCATGTGATTATCAAGAATTAAGATCAGGGACCTGTAGAGGATACTTACTTATGAAGAAACAACAGTATTAACAGTATAATCTTTACCTGTAGGTTTTCACAAGTTTCTTGACTGTATGTGATTCTCTGGATTTCTGTAGGTGAGACAAGATACGACGCCTGTCCATTGTTGGTGAAGCAGAATGTTCTGGCTATCCGCATGTTGGTAAGTGGCAAGTAATATACATCCAACAATGGCCTTAAACTTGGCAAACTTGAGAAGAGAATTAAAAGATCATTTAAATTAAGGAGGACTACCTTTATTATTATTGTTCAGTTTCTCAACTTATATTTACAAACTATAGTACACTATTCTTTTTCTTATCCTTTTTAATCACATTACTAACAGTACTGCAGTAGACTGGTAAGTATAATTCAGTGGGGGCATGAAACCTCAGTGAAAAACACAACATGTAGTGAACCAGGTAGCTCCTTGATTTTAGACCTAACCCCCCCCTCCCCTCGGTAGTACAAAAGTTTATTGCCTAAAATTTAAAGTAGCATTGAACAATTAATTTCTAGCACAAAATTTTACTGCCCTTCCATATTAATACAGACACACACACACTTTTAAACGTACACTATAAATTCAAAATAGGTCACTTTTGGAAGAATTAGAGTTTCACTAGAAGAGACTTTATTTCATTGTGTAATTTTTTTTAGAGCATCTATTCTATTCATAGGGAAATGGCATGGAAAGTACTCTCAAAAAGAAAAAGATTTCTACCATCTTGGTGTGAACTAGTCTCCCCTTTTCCCTAATTTGGTTGCATTTCAAGAGAAAACAAAGCTTACCTACCTTGTACTTTTTTTCTTTTTTTTTTTAAATATATAACCTTGCAGGATTCTCACTTCTTGGCCTCACTAGAACAAAGGCAGCAATAATGGGCTAGACCATAAACCATGCCCCGTTCTGGTGATCACATACAACCTCTGGGCTGTAAACATCATCCTTGGAACTTTTCAGTCAGCTTTTTATGTTATTGGGAAGCATTGCTTTCCTGCAACCCCACCCCCTGAAATAAGTTAGCCCATCATAAATAAAATGACTGAAAGGATTAATTACTCAACGCAAACAAAGACAGGCCACCATCTTAAAGTTAGAAACTTGGGTGAGAGAGCAAAAGTCATGCAAGAGGTTATCTTCAGAGTTGAAGAATTACATGCCAAGTAGTTGCCTCCTACTCTAAAGATAACTGCTGTGTAGGATTCTAACTCCTGGAGATCAAAAAAAATGTAAGGCAAAAATGAAACTATAACTAGCAGCAAACAAGAAAAAGGGTAATAGCAACAACATGTACAAGTAGGTTTTTTCTTCATATGAGATCTCTCTTCAAAATATCAAGCCTGATAGCCTGTTGAAAACACAATTTCAAAAGCATAGCCAACTAAAGGGACATATCTTAAGAAACATATCAAGGAGGTGGAGAGTTTGGGCTGCCCTGCTTCAGAAATAGGTTCTGCAGGAGAGAGACCAGAGCAGGATTCCTCTGTAGGGGTTGAATTCAAGCAGTATTGCTTTGTAAATATGTGGTGCAGGGTTGAAGTGGCTGGCCTGCATGCATCTGAAACAGAAATAACTAAAGACAAAGAGGAAGTTGCTCTAAGGTTAATTGAGCCAACATGTTTTTCCAGCTTCAAGCTAGGTCAATCACAGATATCTTAGTGATAGATATCAAACAAAGCAATACATTGGGCGGACTTTGTGTGAGGTATTTAGCCTGCTCCATTATAATGGAAGGAACTTATAACATTATGGACCTAGAGAAGGGCTTTGCCAGGGCATGTGAATATGAGAAAAACGTTGTCCTGTCAATATGCTCAGTAAGGTGGAGCTCCATCACTACTTTGAAGATGACTCTGCACCACCAACTTATCCTAGTAAAGCTTGGTCTAGGAGGATCAGTTACTAGAGTCTGAAGTTCATGCACTCTGCAAGCTCAAGTCTCTGCCATGAGGAAAATAATCACTGAGTGTTTTAAAAGGAACATAATAATTTGTCAGGCCAATATTAACATTCCATGACACAGGAGGCATTTTAATTGGAAAGGGTGGTAAAATGTGTCAAGCCCTGGGCCCCTGCATGAACCTGATGATGAGGGGCTGTGGAAGCACTGATCTACCTTTGACCAATGAATGATAAGTCAAAGCAGCTACCCAACGAATGTAGATGGAGCTAGACTTTAGATTAGACTCAGATAGGTGAAGGTGGTTGTTCAAGCAGTTTCTGCACTACAGTGTGAACAGGTGGCATTTGGAAATCTATTCCCTAAAGAAGATTGTGCCTGGTCTGCTACCAGGCCACTGAGACCGGAATATCATACTGTGTCATACTAATGGGATGTGAAAGGCCATGTGTTGCATGCTTCAAGGTCCACTGCAGCTGCCTCACAAGGCCAAACATTTGTAGCATCATCCAAGATGTGACTTGCTGGCTCTTGCATATCCTTTCAGCCAGACCAGCGGTCCCAGATCCTGCCAATCTATTTTAAATATTTCAAGTTAAATGACATATTTATGATCACTTTCTTTGACATTTTAATTAGCCATCATTTTGGATGAATTTGTTAATTTAGAAATAGTTATATCTTGTGACTGGGAGAAGACTGGATGATAAGATGAATAGAATAAACTTCTCCTTAGTAATTCTCTTCTTGCAAAATGACCAGCACTCTTGTTTTGAAAGCATGTAGGACTAGTGATATTTTGTTCTTATGGTTCTGTAGGCTAGGAGTTAAGGATTTTTGACAGAGTATATCTACCTTAATCTTATTTTAACAAGTCCTTGAAGAAATATCTGCCTCACACTATAGAGTCCTAGAAGGACTTATGAGAACTGTTTGGCTGTATGTTATAATTATAGGCAGGGCTGGTTGCCTGACACTTCCCATTATAAGACCCTATTTTCAGTTGCGTGTATTAGTGGTTCTTAACTTTTCCAGACTACTGTACCCCTTTCAGGAGTCTGATTGGTCTTGCGTACCCCAAGTTTCACCTCACTTAAAAACTACTTGCTTACAAAATCAGGCATAAAAATACAAAGAAGTGTCATAGCACTTTTTAAAATAAATTCATTGGAATATAAATATTGTGCTTACATTTCAGTGTTATACTTGAGCTGGTTTTTCATTTGTGAGCCTTGTCTGAAGCCCAAGCGCCAGGTGGTGGGGCTGAAGCATGTAACTTAGCTTTGCGGGGACTCTGTGGTGTGGGGCCCCAGGCAATTGCCGTGCTTGCCACCCCCTAATGCCGGTCCTGCACTTGTGATCCCTCTAAACCCATGCTGTGACTCCCCAGGGGGCTGCAACCCCCAGGTTTAGAAACACTGATCTAGATTAATTGAATACCCCCTGGAAGACCACTGCCTACACCCAGGGTACATGTACCCTTGGCTGAGGAACCACTGACTTATATCTTTGCCAAATTTTAACCATTTCAGCTGAAATTTTCTATGCCAAGTGTCTGCCTCAGGACGTGTGTTTTTTTGGTTTTTTTTTAGTTCAGCCAAATTGGTTCAACAGTTTCTGAGAATGAGGCTAAGGGAAAACGTATTCTTTTCCCATGTTAAAATAGTCTGGCAGCCATCTCTTTAAGTATGTCTATACTGGAGCTGGACGTGTAATTTCCAGCTTGGGCAGACATACCCATGCAAGTTCTGATGGAGCTAGCGCTAAAAATAGTAGTGGAGCCATGGCTGCACAGGCAGCAGGATGGGCTAGCTACTTCAAGTACGTACCTAGGGTCTTGGACGGGATTGTACTCAGAGCAGCTAACCCATCCGGTTGCCTGTGCAGCTGCGCATACCCTGTTAATTTTAGTATGCTAGCTCAATTGGAACTAGCATGGGTATGTCTAGCTGAGATGGAAATTACACCTCCAGATCCACTGCAGATGTACCCTTTGAGACGCTCTAGTGCCTAGCACAGAGTTTAGAACAATGGGCCCCGCTCTTCGTTGGTCTTTATGCACTCCTGTAATAAACGTAATTAATCATAGAATCATAGAATATCAGGGTTGGAAGGGACCTCAAGAGGTCATCTAGTCCAACCTCCTGCTCAAAGCAGGACCTAATCCCAACAAAATCATCCCAGCCAGGGCTTTGTCAAGCCTGACCTTAAAAACCTCTAAGGAAGGAGATTCCACCACCTCCCTAGGTAACCAATTCCAGTGCTTCTAGTGAAAAAGTTTTTCCTAATATCCAATCTAAACCTCCCCCACTGCAACTTGAGACCATTACTCCTTGTTCTGTCATCTGGTACCACTGAGAACAGTCTAGATCCATCCTCTTTGGAACCCCCTTTCAGGTAGTTGAAAGCAGCTATCAAATCCCCCCTCATTCTTCTCTTCTGCAGACTAAACAATCGCAGTTCCCTCAGCCTCTCCTCATAACTCATGTGCTCCAACCCCCTAATCATTTTTGTTGCCCTCCGCTGGACTCTTTCCAATTTTTCCACATCCTTCTTGTAGTGTGGGGCCCAAAACTGGACACAGTACTCCAGGTGAGGCCTCACCAACGTCGAATAGAGGGGAACGATCACGTACCTCGATCTGCTGGCAATGCCCCTACTTATACAGTCCAAAATGCAATTAGCTTTCTTGGCAACAAGGTCACACTGTTGACTCATATCCAGCTTCTCCTCCACTGTAACCCCTAGGTCCTTTTCTGCAGAACTGCTGCCTAGCCACTTGGTCCCTAGTCTGTAACAGTGAATGGGATTCTTCCATCCTAAGTGCAGGACTCTGCACTTGTCCTTGTTGAACCTCATCAGGTTTTTTTTGGCCCAATCGTCTAATTTGTCTAGGTCCCTCTGTATCCTATCCCTACGCTCCAGCGTATCTACCACTCCTCCCAGTTTAGTGTCATCTGCAAACTTGCTGAGAGTGCAGTCCACGCTATCCTCCAGATCATTAATGAAGATATTGAACAAAACCGTCCCCAGGACCGACCCTTGGGACACTCCGCTTGAAACTGGCTGCCAACTACACATGGAGCCGTTGATCACTACCCGTTGAGCCCGACAATCTAGCCAGCTTTCTATCCACCTTATAGTCCATTCATCCAGCCCATACTTCTTTAACTTGCTGGCAAGAATACTGTGGGAGACCGTATCAAAAGCTTTGCTAAAGTCAAGGAATAACACATCCACTGCTTTCCCCTCATCCACAGAGCCAGTTAGGTTAATAATTATTAAAAATCTACCCCAAATCAGCCAGTTTATAAGCCTTTAAAAATTTGTGTCACATGCTTAGCAGAGACTTACTAGACCTTTGCACTAAGATCTATGAAGATTTTATCTGCACTGAGCAGGACTTTACCCACAACTGTATCTTGAGCTGCTGGTGGCTGGGTGGTATACTGGGTCAGGGCACCAGAATTGAAAGCAGAGAGCCTGTCTCTCTTGTGCGCTCAATGCTCCTCCTGCAGGGCCCAGGCAGGTGGATGAAGTTTCCTGATTTGAAAGCTGAGGAGGGCAAGGGCCAGATCCGGGGGAGGGTAAATGTGGTCAGTAGATTGGAACAAGGAGCCTAGGGGAGGGGAAGAGTAGAATTGTAGGATAGTGGGAGTAAGGAAACTGGGATTGGGAGAAGAGACTGGGGCTGTCTAGGCAAGAAGACTGGGAGCTGGGATATAAGAACTGGGACTGGGAGTCCTTGAGGAAAAAAAGAATGGGATTGGGAGTGACTTGCTGTGTGTGCACAGACACGCTGAGATAAATAATGTCATCAAAGATGTGATTAAAGACTGCATCATAATGCATACATACACAGGGGACTAAATTAAAGTAACAAGAGCAACCTTAATTCTGGCATTTCCTAACTTGAGTGCTTGACTTTGCGACCTTAATAATGTTCTTTTGGCTTTTTTTCTTTTCTTTTCTGTGCAATACTTTAGACAGATAAATAGTCCATGTTTCATGTTGTGCAGCAGGTCAGACTAGACTATCATAATGGTCCCTTCTGACCTTAAAGTCTATGACTCTATGGCTCTATGACAAGCACTGTTGGGAAGAAAGTAATTCCTGAGAATATTAACGGGAAAAAAAAATCAATCAATACATAAATGAACAAACTGAGGGAAAAAGATAAATTTAAAATAAACCAAAACAAGGGATAGGAATAAGGAAGAGCAGGTTTTGGCTTTCAATATGTAATGTTTTTACACAAGTTTTGTAACAAATCATGAAATCAGTAAAGTAAACTATGGATTTCATATGTGAAAACTTAAATAATACAAGTTTATATTTTACTTTAGAGGAGTTTAGCCTATGTTATTTGTTAACAATTCATCTGAACTATAGCTTGAACCTAATTCATATAGGAATAAATTTCAAGTTCAATATTATCCAGCTGCCAAATTACCCCCACCCCTAAGATGTTACTATTCCTACAGGTTTATCATCATCATTGAATATATATTTTTTGTTTTTTCTGTGGATTGAGGAAACAGGGTGCATTGGGGGACAGGGTAGGAGGTGGCAGGGAACTATAATTTATCTCTTTTTAATGTTTAAATCATGATTAAATAGATCTTACCTAAAAGTCATAATGTGTCCATTGGCACAGAAACATGCAAGGCAGCTACTATTACTCAATGCCACTATATCTCCACGAAGAACAAAAGAAGTCTCTGTTATGTTTTGTTTATGAATACAGTTCTGTGATGGCAGTGAGATAACTTTTGCTTGCTTTTCAGAACAGATCACTGCATATTGGTTTTCACTGATTTCCTGAGAAGAGGAGGAGGGGGACACTGAGACAGGCCGCCGTTTTTTCAATTTGTCCTTTTCATCTTTGTCTTCAGAAACATTGTGTTCTCTCCACGGTTCATATGCTGGTGGAACTATAGATCCTGTGGTGTCCAGAAAAGCCATTCTCAGGATTGCCCCTTTTAGCCTCAAAATGGTTCCTAGGATATAGAATTTGACATATCTAAAATAATTCTCCTGAATTGTCTTCCAAACTACATACTAATTGTCTTTGCCAATTTTTTTAAACATAAAAGAGATCCTTCCAAACAAAACCTTCAGATTTGCCTTCTGTCTCTTCTACAGTAAAACTCAAATTGGCCAAAATGTCCGTTAATTTAATTTAAAAAAAATCAAAAAACATTTAAACTTGTGCTTAAGACCATCCCTATTCAGGAAAGCATTTAAGCATGGACTTAAGTTTAAGTGTGTGTATATGTCCCATTGACTACAATGGAAATTAAGCATATACTTGAAATTAAGCACATCGACCTTCCTAAACAGGGATGTTTTCCTGAATCAGAGAGACTGACAAGATAGTGCTAAGAAATAGCGGAGGCTTTTAAAGGAGGACCAAGCTGGAACCCATGTATTTTAAACTTAGATGTTAAAAATAAACAGCTTTCACTCTTTTCCTCATAGGCATTAATGCTTTCCTAAACACAGCATCAATAAATTGTACTGTGTGTTTAATATCATCTATGATGAATACTATTAACTGTCAGAAGTGTCAACCTGTGTTTCCTTCTTTGAATTTGACATGTTTAGGTATAAGCGAGCAGGCTCTCTTGCATCTTCCCTCGTTGGCTTTGTGATAAGGGGAATTACAAAATAAGGTCTGTTTAGCAGGGAAGAGGATTTTCACCCACCATTGTTATTTACTGAATTGCTGTCTCCTGCATGTGTTAAAACTGAGGCATCTTTGTGCTGTGCTGCTTCTTTTGTCTAATGTCATTTTTATTTACATATAGTTAGATACATTTTGATTTGCCATCTACAGAGGAAAGCTTACTTAGGTCAAAATTCTCCTCTTAGATCCAGACTGCAGATCTAGTGACTGACATTGTATTAAGTCTACAGCCTGGTCTATATTACAGAATTTTACTTTGTCTGAATATAGTTGCCAACAATCGTGTTAGCTGAAAAGCGGATGAATGCAACGTAGCAGTCAACACAGGCCAGCCACATTCAGCATTGCACATGATAAACCATATTCACCCTAACATGCTTGTTGGCAGAAGTCCTCAGGCACATCTGTGTGTAACTACCATTAAATCAACTGGATTTCTATAGAGAAAGGACTATGTAAACTTGAAATGGTATGATAGGAGATGGTGTTATAGGATAAGTGTTGCTTGTGTACCTATATGATGGGGTATGTTGTCGGACAAAGACCAAAAGAACATATGCCAGGGGGTGCCCAGAGACACAGAAGTTCGGACTCCTGGACAGAAGTTCCAACCAGACTGCTCCTTCAGAACTTTGGGATTCTGAATTTGAAGAGTGGTGAGTTGGCTCGTGATGGGGGAGAGAGCAGGATTACAGAGAAGGCCAGGGAGCAAGACTGATCAGGAAGGGGAGCACTGCCGGGCTCTTATAAAATTAGGTTTTCCTTCTGGGAGTAAGTACTATAATGGTTACTGAAAGCTATTATTATGTTATGTTTACTCAGATTAAATATAAGTTTTTGTTTTTTCCAACCTGTAAATCGAAGGCATAATCAATCAGGATTTTTTTGAAGAGATCTAGAGGGCCCTTGAAATAGAGGTAAGAAAAGCAGTCAGGCCAGATATTCATAGGCAAGTGTTCTGAGAGGATGCTGAGACAGGCGAAAGGGCTATACTAGTGACCCGAAGACACTGGTGTTGAACAAGGTGTGTGCCCAGGAAGGAGCAGGTCATGATAGTTTCTATGCATTGGGGGAAGGCAGAATATTAGAGCTGAAATCTGCCACATGGGTCTGAGAGAAGAATTTTGTCCTTAGCACATAGTACCAGCCGGTCCAATCTATGTAGTCATAATCAACTTTTATTCTTTTTTGTAGTGGGAAACCCTAATATGAACTTCGTGAATAAAAAGATTGTGGCATCTAACAATATTCTTCTCTTGCTGTCTCCCTCTAGTTATACTGTTAACACTGTGTGTGTTGCAGTAGAGCTACTCAAATGTCATTCTTTCTACACAAACAGTAGTCCATTTACCTGATATTCCTATACCAGGTTGTAAACTTGCAGTTCAGACTTAACTGATTTGCAAAATTGCTAATCAGGTTATCTCTAACACACAAGTGACATAGAAACTTTCTAGAATACCAAAACACTACACTGTCCTGACCTAAACAGTGAGCATTGTATAATTATTTATGGAATTACAGACACTCCCCAGGCTACGCAAGACCTGACTTACGCAAATTCGCACTTACGGAAAAAGTTCCATAAGCCAGAGATAGGATTTTTGAGTTGCGGAAATTTGTGTGTAACGTACGGGTATACGTTTCCGACTTACGCAAAATTTGAGTTATGCAAGGCTTTCCAGAACGGAATGATTGCGTAAGTCGGGGGGCGTCTGTATTAAATAATTGAGAAAAAACAAAACCACATTAAAAACCCCTCAAGAATAATAATGCAGAATACCAGCTACATTATGCAGCAAATCTCCTGTCTTGTACATACCACTGGGAGAAACAATTACTGGCTGAATTAGTCTTTGTTCTCCTCCTGGGGGTAGGTTCAGTACAATGACTAGCACTGTACCCAGAGTAGTCCCGACCCATAAACATGGAGAAGGTGATGTATCTGCTTTCCGTGTGAAAGTCTCACAGAAATGAAGAGCAGAAATTGCTTCTCGGGATTCCTTATCGATGCTAGTTACACTGGAACTCCGGGATCGACTGAAGGAGTTGTCTCTGACATCTGAAACAAGTTTACATTAATTAAAAAGCATTGCAAAATACAGTATAAAGTTTCAAAATAAACTATAGTTAGGATTTTTTAGCATATTTTGTAAAGATAGTTCTTTAAAAATCAAGCATGTAGTAACTTTCACTCCATAGATTACTTCCTTTTGCTAAATATTTCCCTAATTAAATTTCCTCTCCTGCCCACTGACCCCATTTTCCATGCTGTATTCTAATTGCAACAATCTCTTCAACTGCAGAGTACACCACTATATAATTGTCCTGGATGGTCATTGTGTGTGTTCATCTTTTGCGTGGGACAAAAGACAGCAGTCATTTATCAAACAGTAGAAGGCTTTTATTATCTTACTAAGAGACAAACGTCTCAGTTTAAGACTGTAAAGGGACCCACATACCATGGCGATAAATAGCTTGTCATGTTCTCCGACTTTAGGAGATTGATGGAAGGAGAGCTCATTGACTATTCACGTAAGCCTGAACTTCTGGCATAGGTCACTTAAAAAACCTAAGGTTCTTTGGTGGTGATGTTCAAAAACAAAAACTGGGTAGTTGAAGAGTTTCTTCTGGAGTGCTATAGAAAGTGACATTGATAAGCTTTTCCGGCAGTCATCCCTGGACTAAAAGAAGGTTGAACACAAAGTAGCTCCACAAACGGGAATTCAAATCATAAGCACAAAGTAATTTTGTTTTAATTTAATTCAAATTTACTGTGCAACTCCTTAAAAATAGGATATTACAATGGAAATGCTACCAACATCTGCGTCTGCATGTTATCAGCTGCACACATTGTAAATACCAGAGGGGTCAACATTTTTAGAGATTCTCTTCTGTACTCAAGCATCAATGTGATTTTTAAATTCCTGACAAATCATTCTCTTTCAGCTTGCATCTCCCAATGCTTTTACTAAAAGGCAATCCAAGTTTATCACTAAAAATATGGTGTAATTTACACTATGGCTTTGTTTAGGCCTAGATTATGCTGGTTTCAAGCCCTCACTGGTGCATAGATACAGTTGGCAACTCTATGCACTAGCAGGATTGAGATTTAACCAACAGAATTTACTTATGTAAATTATTCATAAAGGCATTACAGCACAGCATAATGTGCCATTTCATTAATGGGCTACATTGTTTTCCCCACTGAGAAAATCTCCTAGGGCTTTATTTGAAAAATTACTACTTTCTGCATTATAGTAAGAAAATATGGTACAGAGTCAGATAGCCAGTGAAAATAATGTGTAATGCACTATGAATCATTTGTTCTGCTAACTTCAGCTACTGATCATAGCACCCTCTTCAAAAAGATGCTTCTTCAGATTTTAATATTTACTGGGGAAGAAAACAAATCCAAGGGTTTTTCCATTTAAATATCTGTAACACCCAAATTAATAATTTGTAGACGTGATTAGCTACAGATTAATTTTTTCTGTCATTAACAAGAATTTTTGAAAAATCAGGAAAATCAGCTTAAAAGCCATCAGAACTTTTTTTTTATAGAAGTGCCTTAATTATACTGTCTCCAACTGAGCTGCATATTGAAGATAAAATTGAATTGACCCATTACCAAGCATAAGAGAAGCTAACCAAAATTCTGGTAACTCACTGAAACGGGGGGTTGAAAATGACTTCTTGAATTCTGTCTCTTTGACTTTTGATTTGCATGTACCTTTCTTGTGTGCATTATATAAGAATTCTCCAGTTTCTTTTTCTGAGCAAAATAGGATTGTTGTGACAGATATAAAATTAAACCTATATTTGTGGATTTAACATTCAAGTAAGACGTAACAATGTGCTGAAAAAAAATGCTTATTTTAAACTGATTTAATTATGCGATGGAATGATCATTTGTGTTTCTAAACTTTAATATGCAAGCAGTACTAGAATGTTTACTGTGAAATTACTGTACTATGTCTCAAGACACAAAATCGTAAAATAACATTTTCTTATAACAATTATACATCAACTTAGCTCTACACATTAGCTTTAAACTTGTACTCAACTACAAGTGTAACTGTTTGCAGAATGGGATCTTAATTAAAATCTCCTGTGAGGTCTGTAAAACTTCGTGTTCCAGTTTTTTCCATGTTATGTGGTTCCAAATAGACATGACATTTTTCTGGTAATATTCCTCTTGTAATATTCCTGACATCACAAGGTAACTGACATAACAAGAATTACAGCAGCCTCAAAAAATTCAGATAAAAATTTAACAACTATGCACAAATCTGTGTGCTGACATTAGGATGACAACAACTGAGATTTTACATGTCTATTTAAACACAAATTTGGGATTCTTACTTTATGGAAATTTACTCTTCCTATAAAACACAGTTGCAATATGGGTCAACCTTTATTTTTGAACTTACCTAAATCAGGCTTTAGCTCAGTTGGCAAACTTAACTTTCTGGACATCTTTGCTGAAAAAATAAAATATATCTTTAAAAGAGATATGATAGTGCTGGCCTTTTTATTAACAGATGCCATTTTCCAAATATTTAATACATCACAATTTATTACATCCAATTTCAGTACTAAGCAATTAATCCAAATTCTGTATGACTGAAACCTTGCGTTAAGCAGTGTTTCCACTAGAGTTGAGCCTGACTCAAAATCCCCACATCCAAAATCCCATTAACTTTTGGGGAGGAGAGAACTGAAATTCAGACTCAAATTTTTAAGCTTATGCCATCCTTAAGATCTTGCCTGAAACTTGACAAAACTTATGGATGTTGTTTGCATTTTTGGCTTTGTTCAAACCCCAAGTTTAGACCAAAACTGATGTGGGGAGAGGTTGTACAAAGCCCTGGCAACAAACACCGTTCACACAAAGCCCTGTACATGCAAACAGCTGAGTTTTACACAACTTTAGTGTACACCACTTTCTCTCAATGTCATCATGATCTTGACATATATAAAAGGCAGAAGATGTAATTTATAATTATGCCACATTAAGATAAAAGATTTTACAATTCCGTATAGATTTTTTTTTAAATAAGCCATCTTAAATATTCTGAAATTTAGGGGAACAAACGTATGAAAATACGGAAACAACAAGCAATATATTGTCTATATACAATATGCACAATGTTTTCTTAGGTAAAATATAGTAGAACCTTGATAATTTGCACCAATAGGGGGGATCACTGTGAAATATTGAGTTTTGCAAATTAGTATGTTAAAAAGGAAAACACGATGTAGTACAATGTAATTTGTTCATTTATTTCAATCATTTATTTTAATCTTAATTATATAATAGGTAGTCTTGGCTACTTTAATCCTTTTCTGCTCTTTGGGGTGAAGAGACACTCGCTTCCTGTAGGATAAGAGGAATTCAAAGTGACTAGGGCTACACCAGCACACATTATAGTTTTTGTTTTTTTAAAACAAAATAAAGTAATTAAGTCCTAGTAAAAGAAGATTTCACTACAGCACCTTGTATTTAAAATGGTGTTTTCCCCACATAAGAGCAAAGATTGGAATGAATTATAAGAGTAATCTATTAGCAAGGGTCTACTGTGAGAGTGACAGGTATGGCTGGATAATTTGTCAGTCATTCAAATTTTGATATATTTTATGTTAGTCACATAAAATGCAGGTTTGAAAATATTATGCCAGTCACATTAAATACAGATTTATATACTGTAAATTTAAGGAAAACCTAAAAGTACTCCTAAAGAAATGCCTTTTAGAGAGTTCTTTAAATTACTTCAGTTGTTAAGATGCTTTTCTAACTCAAGCATAGCTAACATCTAGGATCCAACCGTGGGTTACCTTGCAGAAGACAAGGTACCAGTAGCTTTTTTTAAAAGTTTTTTTGATATTAAAAAAGCAAGCCTTATTAAAAATCAATTTCTGGAACAATTAGGTTGATATTGCTAGATGTCACAGTGAGTGGTGCACTACCAATACGCAGACAGAAAATTGCTCTTTTTATGGACACAAACATTGCAAAATTAAGATACCAAGAATGTAAAACAATGTAATAAAAAGGTGAAACCATTTGTGACAGGTGAACTGTCCAATTCCTCAACTTGTCTCAAATTCTGACAGTCATTCACACACATTGTCTTCATACGTAACAAAATTTAAAAGCCTACAACTGTAAAGAATGTAAATCCTTAAACACAACACAGAGCAACTAAAGAGCCTGCTGTTCCATACACAGTAAATAAATTTCTCTTCACAAAAAGTTTCTTCTAAAGAAATAAGACAATCATTAATTCTCTCTTATCACCACAAGCAATACTACTGATAGATTTTTAAAACCACTCATTTAGGGATTCATAGAGCTGCATAACAAAACCTGATTTTTTATACATCTCTACCCCGATATAACGCGACCCGATAGAACACGAATTCGGATATAACGCGGTCAAGCAGTGCTCCAGGGGGAGGGGGGGAGCTGCGCACTCTGGTGGATCAAATCAAGTTCGATATAACGCGGTTTCACCTATAACGCGGTAAGATTTTTTGGCTCCCGAGGACAGCGTTGTATCGAGGTAGAGGTGGACTATAATTGTTCTAATATTGTTCAGAACTATCAGTCTTGTAATGAAGAAGTGAAATTAAGAACATGGTGAAAATTTATTTATAGAAAACAGTGATTACATACAGCCTATTTATAAAGCAAGTATACAACTAAATACTCAAGTTATAACTAACTGCTACTAGAACAATTAATTATCACACTTTTGTCTTTCTTATTATCAGAAAGGTGCTGTGTCTTAGGCACAGGACTGGAACTCAGGGGATTTGGATTTAATTCCCAGCTTCATGTGTTACCTTTGGTAAATCACTTAAGGCTTGTCTGCACTAGCTGGCATGTAAATTCTAATACACACTAGCATGTCATGCACTAACTGGCATGTGTGTACCCTGCTGGTGGGCACTAAAAGTTTCCTAGTGTGCATTAATGTGTGTACTGGGGAACTTTTAGTGCATGTCAATAGGGTCCACATGGACCAGTTAGTGCACATCATGCTATTGCACATTACAATTTATACTCCAGTTACTGCAGACTATTGCACCAGGTAGAAAAGCCCTCAATAGGGATACTACTTCCCTACCTAAAAGAAATGTTTAGAATATCCAGATACTACTATGATAGACTACGCAGATAGACAGACTCTTTCCCCTCAATTCCCCGACTTCCCTTTGCTGAAAAACAGCTCATTCTCACTTGTCATCTTTGTTGAAATTAAATAAGTGTTCATTTTTTGCACCCACACCGATGACGCACGTGTGAGCTCACTACTCTTGTAGGGTACAATACCACTCAGTCTTATCCTTCTGAATTTTCTTTCCACATGAAAAAAAGTCTCAGATTTAACAGTTAAGTATATTCTAGTATAAGTCCCAATTATTAAAGTACATTGAGGCAATTGTTTCACCCATGTTGCAAAATAAATCTAACTCAAATCTCTTGAATCTATTCTCTGAAATATTAGTTAATTGTAGATTTGTAATCAGAGACTTATTTCCTGGTATACTTATATACCCTATTAATCAGAATCTTATTTTTAAAAACAAAGCAAATTATAGCCAGAAAACTACAGTAAAGAAGTGTTTTTCAGCTTTTCTCAGCCTTTAGGCTGCATAAATTACTCCTACTCTTTGGTCAAAGGCAATTCAATTTAACTTCTTCAAAGACATGAAAATCTTCACACATGGGAATTGTGGACTTTCCATAACAGAAACCCAGAAATTCTGGAAAACATCTGCACAAGAGGAGTGGTGTTATGTATTCTGTCCCTCATTGACTCAATAGGGATAATATTTCCCTATCTGAAGAGATGTTTAAAATACTCAGATACTACTATGAAACAGGCCATATAAACACACAGATAGACACTCCGTCCCCTTCTTCCCCCGACTTCCCTTTGCTGCAAAAGAGCTCATTCTAACTTGTCTTCTTCAGCTAAACAAAAAACATTGGGTCTATGTATCTTAACTCCTTTTTGTACATATTATATCGTATGCATAGTATGAGATTTGTTGTGCAGAGGAGTCCCCTCTAAGATTGTCTACATTAGGGTATTTTATAAAAAATGCTCTACTGGCTGTAACACAGTATACCTTAAGAAAACTTTCCTTGGCTGGGTAAATTTTTATCATTATTTAAAAATGTAGAATAGCAGATTTAACTAATTCAGCAGTAAAAGCTCTAAAGGCCACATGAGATTATGTGCACTGCTGTGTAGTAGCAAATATTTACCATGCCTCACTGCACATGTGGTTGTTTTGAGCAGTGGTCAAAGTATTTCCTATAGTATAGTTTGTAGAAGTAGCTAGTAAACCATGTTAAGTATTTGGGCTCCATCTGGATAAACAGAGCTATATAAATATAAGAGCATTATAATTATTCCATAGAAGATCAGGGTTGGAAGAGACCTCAGGAGGTTATTTAGTCCAACCCCCCCCCCCCCCCCCCAAAGTGGGACCAACCCCAACTAAATCATTCCAGCCAAGGCTTTGTCAAGCCAGGCCTTAAAAACCTCTAAGGATGGAGACTCCACCACCTCCCTAGGTAACCCATTCTAGTGCTTCACCACCCTCCTAGTGAAATAGTGTTTCCTAATATCCAACCTAGACCTCCCCCACTGCAACTTGAGACCATTGCTCCATAGTTAGCTTTTCATACAATTCAAATGAACGTTTGGCTATAATAATGAGCCTACAGAAAGGGATATTGTATGTGCTTTGGTGTCTGAGTCATGTTGATTCCTGAAGAGTCCTGGGAGTGTTACTAAAATAATCAAAATAGTAGATAACTAGAATACACCTGGTAAATTTGGAATGGTGACTTTGACTCCAGTTTATTTTATATTCTTTGTGCTAACACTGCACTTGTGTGTGTTTAGGCAAGATTTTTCAACAACCTACATTTTTCTTGATCCTGTAACAAACCAAGAATTCTGACTCTGACATCAATTTGTTGCTATAGATATGAATCTGTAGGAATGAAGAAGCTTTACATAAGCACATATCTTCAACAAAATGATTAAAAGGAGAAAGATTTGTTTTAAGTAGAGCTGTTGATTAATTGCAGTTAACTCATGCGATTAACTCAAAAAAATTAATTGTGATTAATCCCACTTTTAAACAATAGAATACCAATTGAAATTAATTCAATATTTTTGGATGTTTTTCTAAATTTTCAAATATATTGATTTCTATTACAACACAGAATACAAAGTTACAGTGCTCACTTTATATTATGATTTTTATTACAAATATTTGCACTGTAAAAATGATAAAAGGAACAGTATTTTTCAATTCACCTCATACAAGTACTGAAGTGCAATCTCTATCATAAAAGTGTAACTTACAAATGTAGCTTTGTGTTACATAACTGCACTAAAAAAACCAATGTAATACTTTATAGAGCCAACAAGTCCACTCAGTCCTACTTCTTGTTCAGCCAATCGCTAAGACCAACAAGTTTATTTACATTTACAGGAGATAATGCTGCCTGCTTCTTATTTACAATGTCACCTGAAAGTGAGAACAGGCGTTCACATGGCACTTTTGTAGCCGGCGTTTCAAGGTACACTTCTACCCCGATAGAACGCTGTCCTTGGGAGCCAAAAAAATCTTACCGCGTTATAGGCGAAACTGTGTTATATCAAACTTGATTTAATCCACGGGCGTGCGCACCCCCCCGGAGCGCTGCTTTACCGCGTTATATCCGAATTCGTGTTATATTGGGGTAGAGGTGTATTTACGTGCCAGATATGCTAAACATTCGTATGCTCCTTCATGCTTTGGCCACCATTCCAGAGGACATGCTTCCATGCTGATGATGCTCGTTAAAAAAATAATGTTAAATAAATCTATGACTGAACGCCTTAGGGTAGAATAGTATGTCTCCTGTTCTGTTTTACCCGCATGCTGCCATATAGCTCATGTTATAGCAGTCTCAGATGATGACCTAGCACATGTTCATTTTCAGAACAATTTCACAGCAGATTTGACAAAACACAAAGAAGGTACCAATGTGAGATTTCTATAAATAGCTACAGCACTCAACCCAAGATTTAAGAATCCGAAGTGCCATCCAAAATCTGAGAGGGACGAGGTGTAGAGCATGCTTTCAGAAATCTTGAAAGAGCAACACTCCGATGTGGAAAATACCAAACCCGAACCACCAAAAAGAAAATCAAACTTCTGCTGGTGACATCTGACTCAGATGATGAAAATGAACATGCGTCAGTCTGCTCTGCTTTGGATCGTTATCGAGCAGAACCCGTCATCAACATGGATGCATGTCCTCTGGAATGGTGGTTGAAGTATGAATCTTTAGCGCATCTGTCATGTAAATATCTTGCGACGCCAGCTAAAACAGTGCTATGTGAACGCCTGTTCTCACTTTCAGGTAACATTGTAAACAAGAAGCGGGCAACATTATCTTGTGCAAATTGTAACCAAACTTGTTTGTCTGAGCGATTGGCTGAAGTAGGACTGAGTGGACTTGTAAGCTTTAAAGTTTTACATTGTTTTATTTTTCAATGCAGTTATTTTTTGTACATAATTCTACATTTGTAAGTTCAACTTTCATGATAAAGAGATTGCACTACAGTACTTGTATTAGGTGAAATTTAAAAATACTATTTCTTCTGTTTTTTTTACAGTGCAAATATTTGTAATAAAAATAAATATAAAGTGTGCACTGTACACTTGATAATCTGTGTTGTAATTGAAATCAATATAATTGAAAATGTAAAAAACATCCAAAAATATTTAAATAAATGGTATTCTATTATTGTTTAACAGCACGATTAATCACAATTGAGTTTTTTAATCACTTGACAGCCCTATTTTTAAGATTTAGACATATATAAGTTTCCTTTAGGGAGACATTCCTTATGGTCCTGTCACTGGAATAGTATTTATTTTTGTCTTCAGTTAGATGGGACCTAGATTTTCAATTATCCTTTCATGAGTGACATCTCCTTACCCTTAATTGCTGCCATGATGGCAGCATGTAACTGAACACCAGGACAAGATTAATATCTTCCTCTGAAAATAATACTTTGTAAGTTAGAGCAATGGGAAGTGTGGATACTCTCACCTTATCTAATAACCAAGAGTAGCCTCTCTAATGGGATAAATCCGCAACAAGTTGGGGCCAAAGAATTCCAGAAGCTTATTTCTGAACTCTGCAGTTCATTGCATTGCCACACAAGGAACCCTATCATGCCACAAGACAAGTCCCATCTGATTATACATTTGATAAACTGAAATGATTTGTTTTACAATAGATAAATAAAATTGGTAACAATAGATGGCACACATGTTTTACAAAAGATCCCAATCCCCATCCAACTGATCACAATTCATTTTGAAACAATGAAGTGATAAAACACGCAATTATTAATGTCAAATAGTGACAACAGTGACATTCTGCAATATGACACACAAAAGGAAGAGATTAAAGTAGCACCATAAGCTCACAAAACAGCCGTGCAACATAAACATGCCACATACAATGTACAGTAAATGGCAATGCAAAAAAGTATTTTTGTTTTCACCGACTTCAAGCGGTCACTCCTTAACACATTTCAAATTGAACATTACACAACAATCCTATTCATAGCAGCAACATGAGAACCATGAAGATGGGCATTTTCTAATTCTTCTAGATAGATTCACTGGGATCCTATTAAATACATTATTAGTAGGACATCTGTCTACTCACAACCCTAGTAAATAATTATGAGTGAGACGACAAAATTTTCAAAATCTTCTATGAGGTGTACAATTTATTAAACTGATAGCAGAAATTTCAGTTACAATGTGGAGTTCATGGACTGACTATGTGTCAAGCTAAGATTTTGTCATGGATATTTTTAGGAAAAGTCAGGGACAGGTCAGTGGCAATAAAGAAAAATTCACAGAAGCCAATGACCCGTCCCTGACTCTTCCTAAAAATTTCCATGATAAAATGGGAAGGGACTGGGCAGCTGCAAGGTGGCTGGGAGCTCTGGGCTCCAGCGGCGGAGGGGAGCCTCAGGGTCTCCCTGCCCCCTCCCCAGTGGCAGGGAGCTGCGGGGGTCCCCCTGCCCGTGGTGGCTGGGGCTGCGGGGGGTCCTCCTGCCCCCCCACGGCAATGGCTGGGGAGCTGCCAGGGTGCCCCCACTGCCTGTAGTGGCTGGGAGCTTCGGGGTACCCCCGCTGCCCGCGGTGGCTGGGAGCTTTGGGGCTGGCTGCCTCAGGCGGCGGGGATACCTCACAGCTCCCTGCAGCTGTGGGAGGCGGAACGACCCTGCAGCTCCCAGCCGCCGGGGCTGAAGACACGGAGGTCTTTGGAAGTCCCAGATTCCGTGACTTCCGCGTCCTTTGTGACAAAATCGTAGCCTTAATTAATGCATATATTACACATAGTTAACATCAGTCTCAACTTAACTCTGCACATCACTTTGTTCCTGAAAGATGCAATTCTTTCAAACTTGTTCTAGAAAGTTATTTGAGCTGTGAAGCAAATTCAAGACACTATTCTATTCCTTTAGAAAGAAAAAAAGACTTTAGGCTGGAACAGATGTCTATAATTCTGTATAATTATCACTGATTTGTTTTATTAATATAATAATGCTGTAATATAGTGATGACAGTAGAAATTACATCATCAGAGTCAATTAAACAGCTCAGACATCCTGGTCAACAACTAACATAACTAAAAGCAATTTTTTGCATAATATAGGTCATTTTTTTAAAATACGGAAAAGAACACTCCTTTTGGAACACTTAAGAGGAAGACAGTTTACCTCTTTACCAGGCAAAGATAACATGTAAAACACCAGGTAAAGTTTTTCAAGGTTTGTCAGATTACTCTACCATTGTGCTATAAAACGGACTTTTTACAGCCTTCTTATTTCAGTCCTGGGATGTTCAGAACAGAGAGAGCCTGTTACATCTGATGCTTTTATTATTGTGGCCAGCTCTCCAATCACGATTGGGACAAAAATACATCCTCTTTCCACCTTCCTGATGACTCTGGTATAGAGTCTTTTTACTAGATTGAGAGGCCTTTCTTACTTTCTCCATATGTGGGACAGGTAAGAAGCCTTCACAACCTCCTCACATCAACATTCATACAGCTCTGAATTTTGAGTGCTATATTTTTCCCTTTAGTTGCTGCACAGTCATTACTTGTTGACTGTGTTCCTTTGTTCCATTCAGGTGCAGAAAAAGTTGTGAGTTGCCAAAGGTCAAACAATAAATCAGAGCCAGTAAAAATCCAATTATCTCAATTCCTAGTCTTATACCTTATTCAGCAAATTCTGCTGTTTGTAGATTACTCAGAAAATACCTCTATGATGAAGGTAATGGCACAAACTACAGATTCTTGTGTAAAGAGGGTTCAACCTTTTTGGTGCCTAGCACTCACAATTAAGATAGGTAGGGTCCCAGATAGACTCGTTACCTATTAAACTACAGTAGCTAGTAATTTGCCAGCCAGGAAGCATTAGAATTCCATACCAGCAACTTTTGTCTCCACAGTACTATGTAGATATTACTTTATGAAAGAGGTCCAGAAAAGATCGTAAACGTGATAGCTAGGTACCAAAATCCTAGGGTGGAAGTTGGACATGTCATTCTGTATGGTCACTTTCAAACTTACTTTCACTCATTGTCTCAACAATTTCTTTATCTTTGGTAGATAATTATTACTACGCTATTAGTTATTCTTTCTATAAAGTATACTTATATTCTAAAGACATTATAGGTATACCAAACAATGTTGTTATATATAACAACACAGATTAAATCTTTTGAATAAAATATCTCCAAAGGAATATAACTAAATCTTATTGCTACCATACAATGCAGATAAAACAAATAAAAACCTTAAGGTACTAATGCTGAAATAAGAATAAATTAGAAAAATGAAGAGACCTTTTCCCAGAATATATCAAATACCCATTTGCCATATTTCCTTACTGACCATGTGTTAGGTTATCAATCCATCATATTTCCATTCTGACCATAAAAGGGTTCAATTCATAGCTTGCATACAACATAATTCAAACCATTTTTGTCAATTAATATGCAACTTTTATTTAAAAGAATTTATAGACTGGTGACTTGTCATATTATGTCTGGATAGCATATACCGCTCTGGGTTATAGTATTGATAATGAGGATAGGTATATATAGCTATCGTTCATTTTTATGTTGAAGGAAAATGCACTCCTACCACTATCTTGAAAACTTATAGGGGAAACTAGGCCTTATGGATATGGGTGTAACATTTAGAAGGAAATAAATCAGCAACAGTTTCTAAAGTATACTGCACCACGACAAATGTAATATTATGTTGCAACATGCATAGACTGAACCCTTCTAATATTTCAGAATAAAGTAGAACCTCTTCTCCCAAATAAATAGGAAGGTGCACATTATATAAATTAAAGTATTAAAACACCGTTTCTCCTTGATTTTGTTAATCATTGTGCCCAATATATTTAGCACAGAAGCAGCCCAAAGGATTACCATTTAGCACAGGGAAAGATAGATTAACTAAATAATGCAATGCAATTTGAAATTTTTTGCTGTCGGGTTAGTGTTGCATAGAGTAAGGCACTAGATTAGGAAGAAAGCAGAATTTTTCCTTGCTCCTACCTATATCATTGGCTACCATCTTGGAAAATTTTCTGCCTTTGGTCTTCACTGTAAATAATATTTTAACAAAAAATGTCAAAAACTATAAATGTACTAAAAGAATGAACAAAATAAATAATGCTGTTAAAATAAAAATACTGTACCCTTTTCTATAAAATTATTCATTTTTTGATCATCATCATCATCAGAATTGTTTGGAGAACCAGAACCTATATGAGCGAAGACAGAATGAAACAGACATGCAAAATGGACATTCACAAAACAAGATACATGTACAACACTGATTTGACAGAAAGATTATGCATTATATTTAAAAAGACATGAGACATAACATACTGTCACACTGACTTCACAGCTAAGATACATCAAAGTACTGATCAAAGATCAAAAGATGAGTGAAGCTTTCTGTTATGTGATGGCACTAAAATGCCAAATTCTTTGCAATAAAGGAGTGTACACAAAAATAAGCAGATAGTCTGAAGCAAAATTACTTATTAGTGCAAGACACCACCACAACACAGTGCATCTGGGTTATTTTGGTTAGAGACATTGCTTTTATTTAATATAAACATTTTAATATGTGGACACCTAGTATGTTGGTCTGTAAATAAGAAGAGGACAAATAATTTATCCGAATTTTGATCTATAGAGCAAATGCAATATGGAGCATCGTTTGGGCTCTAAAAGTAAGAAATCTGTTTAGAGCAGCAATTTTATTCTGCAAACAACTCCTATCCCAACACCACAATAGAGTACTTAATTCTGCAAGCAGTGGTTCTAAAGTCCACTAATGGTGAATGGGCTACGATTTGTGAACCACTATTTTAGAGAGATTTAACTTGGCGGCTTTTTTAATCTTATTAAAATGCCAAACACAACAGGTTTTTATACCTCTAAAAAAAAATCACCAATAAAAAGGACAGAAAGTGTTACAAGGGTATTATTTTCTTACTATTTTAGGTATGGCACTTTGTATAGGCTATGCAACTTTACCAAGAGCACTGTATGAGGGGAACAAAGTTTAAAGCTTTTATAATCTCTTTGTTTTGGTTTTCATTTTATTTCTGCTGTAATTTAGTTTTTTGTCTCCCAAAGCTAGAGGATGCTCTGCCAACTAGCAAGGTCATGAAGCCTTTTCTATAGCTGTCAATCTGTGTAACTACTCAGTGGAGGAAGTTAGAGTGTAACTGAAGTTGCAGCTCTGTTCATCTGGAATATTGAAATTGTCACACCATTCATGCTGTAGCTTCAGTTGCCCTAAGATGTCTCAGACTGTCAGTCCCAAACACTGATCTTCCAGACTGTTGTACAACCAGTCTCCTAATCAAGTTCTAGTTGAGCATTATTTTATAAAAGAGTAAGTTCCAAAACCATATTCACTGAATTTTTTAAAAATGCAAAGCTTAATGAAGTTAATTACAAAATTATATTTGGCTATTGCAGTCTTAGCCCATCGACTTAACTTAATCTTCTTGTTCCAGTGGGGTACTGGAGAGCGCTCTGTGGTTGATTTAGGGGTCTTCACTAGACTCGCTAAATTGACCCCTTCTAAATCGATCGCAGTAGCGTCGATCCCCGGTAAGTGTAAACATGGCCTTGGAGTCCCTCTGTGAAGCCAACAACTTCTTATCTCCAGCCCCACAGATCCCATTTCTCCATTTTCTATTACTGCAAATTAATTTTTAAGTTATCTTGAGAAGCCCACTTCTGAATGTTAATCTAATTCAAGACAAAACGTACCCAGGATTTTTGTTTTGTTTTGTTACTCACCCAGTAGAGTGTGTTAAATTTCTGCACTATGCATGCATACTCTTTGGTTCTTCTATGGCAGAATACAAGTTGAATTTATTTAAATACTGTACCTGATCTCAAATTCAGATTGAAAAATTTGATGGGGGGTGGGAGAGGGAAGAGATTATATTAAATGAATGTACTGAAATTTTTGAATTTCAAATTTAAGTACAGTGTTGAATCCAGTGTTTTTTCCCCCTCAAAGTCTTTGAAGACTGGTGATAATCTGGAAACGCTGATCAAAAAACCTACCCTATTTCTTTTCTTCTTTATCACCTTCCCAGTCTTCTTCCTTTCTTTGTTTTTCAAGTTTTCCTTCCTAAGGAAAGTTAGTTTAAGCTTCTCTATATTCCTTCCACCTGCGATGTCTAAATAAAGATTTTTCTGGGGACCATGATACCTGACTTTCACATAAGATGCTAATCCTTGCAGGACGAATATTTTTGGGTGTCTCCTTTCTTATTTCTCCACATTTTCTTTCCTCCCCATATGTTCCCCATGCTTGTTTCTCTTTCCCTGCCCTATCCTCATCCTCTTTCCCCTCTTCTGGTTGTCAGTCTATTCTTGTGAACCACACTCATTTACTCTAAAATTGCTATCTTTTGAAAAAACAAAAACCAAAACAACCCATACATACCAAATAATTATATATCAGTCAATATTTTAAAGTTAATTCATATAAAAGGATTAATATAAATTATCTCCTTAGTTCTATTAACTGAATTTTTTTTTTAATTCAAAACTTGCCTTAAATTTAAATGTCCAGGTTAGCTCATTTTACTTACTCTACCTGTCAAATTCAAGTAGTTCAGTTAGAACTATCACCAGCATCACCTAAAATGTGGGAGTAAGTGCTCCACTGCAACAGCAGCAGGATACAGTAGGTGGATCATAGATTTTTCGCATTTACTGGGCTTGGTGGTGGGTGAGGGTTTTCTTCTTTTGTTACACAAATAGGAAGCACATCTTTGAATCCAAATGAGGGAAATACTTCTCTACACCACAGGATAGGATAGCCCAAAATTAGGTTTAACACTTCAACAAATTCTATATTTAGGTAAGTATTTATATCATAGCAACACACTTCTTTAGTAGACGTTTGTTTTTAAATGTAAAGTAGAATTAATCTACTAATCATGATGTCTTGGCCAAATTCCAATTCCATTCTCAATTTGCCCTTCT
The DNA here is from genome assembly GCF_002925995.2 of Terrapene triunguis. NCBI lineage: Eukaryota > Metazoa > Chordata > Testudines > Emydidae > Terrapene > Terrapene triunguis. Next base: position 42,725,384 of record NW_020664436.1, read on the forward strand.
GAAAAGGAAAATCTTAACTGGTGACAGAATGACAGTCTGATGATGTACATTGAAACTCTGAATACAGTTTGAATGTGTGTCAAAACAAAATTGCCAACTCAAACTGTAAATTCAGAAATTAAGTTTAATACTTTTTATAAAGTTTTCCTGATAAAGCTTAAAAAAAAGGGGGGATATTTTGTTTTGTCATACATTCATATGGGTGATAAAGATGACATGCCTCTTGTCTAAGTGTGAGGGAGCAATGAGGAGGTGTTTTCAGTTAATGGCATTCAACTTTTGATCTTGCATACTCCATTGGTCCAATGGGGGGCCGTCTACACTTACTGCACTGCAGCAGAGCTCCTGTAGTGCTTAGTGAAGATGTTACTTATGTCGACAGGAGAACTTCTCCCATTGGCGTAGGTACTCCACTTCCCCAAGAGGTGGTAGCTATGTTGACGGGAGAAGCCCTCTCATTGACATAGCGTTGTCTACACTGGGTATAACTGTGTTGCTCAAGGGCATGATTTTCTACACCCCGGAGAAACTTAGCTATACCAACGTAAGTTTGTAGTGTAGACCAGAGCAGAATATGAATTTGTTGACATTCTGGGATCTCTAAAAGGCATATCCTTTTTACCCAAGCTTTCAATAAGGGCTTTAGGCTATAGAGGGTAGGATCAAAGACTTTGGTATTTAGTATTCTTTATAGGCTGTAGTGGTGAGGATCATACATAATGGCATTAGTTTATTCATGAGATGAATTCATTTTAATATACATGTTCCTACCCGGTCCTTTTAGGCCCTTTTAAAATATCCAGATAAAATAAATCTGCAATTTTAAATCCTAATCTACCTCATCAGACTAGAGTTTCTGAGGGAGAATGAGTAAAATGATAGATCCCATTGAGAGTCTGATCAAAGTGATGGGAAAGTGAAACAGTGACAGATATTTCCAGACACTTTTGAAAATTCACATTAATACTATATATATTCATTATCAGTGCATTCTTAAGTATTTGGAAGAGCAGGGCCCTAATAGCTTAAACTTTTGAGCTATTAGAGCGGGGTGGGCAAACTTTTTGGCCCGAGGGCCATATCGGGGTTGCGCAACAGTATGGAGGGCCGGGTAGGGAAGGCTGTGCCTCTCCACACAGCCTGGCCCCTATCCGCCCACTCCCACGTCCTGCCCCGACTGCCCCCCTCAAAACCCCCAACCCATCCAACCCCCCCTGCTCCTTGTCCCCTGACTGCCCCGACCACTATCCACACCCCCGCCCCCTATCCAACCCCCCTGCTCCCTGTCCCGACTGCCCTGACAGCCCCCCTGGGACTCCCACCCCCTATCTAACCGTCCTCTGCTCCTTGTCCCCTGACCACCCCCTCCCGGGACCCCCCGCCCCTAACTGCCCCCCGGGATCCCACCCCCTTATCTAGCCCCCGCTGCTCCCTGTCCCCTGACTGCCCTCCTGACCCCTATCCACATCCCCGCCCCCTGACTGGCCCCCCGGGACTCCCACTCCCAACCCTCCCCATTCCCAGACCCCCCCCAAACTCCACCCCATTCAACCACCCCCTCCTCCCTTACCCAACCCCCCTTACCAGCAGCAGGAGCTCGCAGCCGCGACACCTGGCCAGAGCCAGCTGTGCTCCCCACACTGCCCAGCAAGAGCGGTGGGCAAGAGCATGGCCCACACAGAGGCGTGGCTGCAGGGGAGGGGCCGGGAGCTCAGGGGCCAGGCAGGACGGTCCCGCGGGCCGTAGTTTGCCCACGTCTGTATTAGAGTGAATCACCGCAGTTCTCCTTTAAAAATGCCAGCCCCAGTGTAATGGAAAAGCCAACTTATTTGGAGTGGGAAGCTCCTATTTTGGAAGTCTGCTAGCTTCCAGAAAGTTCTGAGAGCCTGACAAAAATTTTCAGCTACCACCCTAATGAGAAAATGGCAGTAAACTCACACTATAGAATTCAATCAAAAATAGCTTTCCCCAAAAAAGACACAGGATTTTTTCCCTTTATCACTGAGATATATTTTACCATATAAAACCATATTAAAAACAGAAAAACCTTATAAGTACCAGGTGGAACTTGTGATCTGCACAGAAATGGAAACTACTTAAACTATTATTGTAGTCACAAGTTGCAAGTGTGTTATATTACCGGTATCTCAGGAGCTCCACACCGCAATCTCTGGCCAAGATCCCTTTTCCTCCCTGGCTGTGCAGTATGTGTGTGTGTGTATGTATATGTTTATATACACATATACATACACACACACACACACACACACACACACACACACACACGTGGTTTGACAACATTAATAGGAAAAGCTCTCACAAAATATACTGTAGCATGAGAACGTCACTTTCCTCACAGCCTCATAGATAGCATGCATTTCCAATCTAAGAATATCTTTGCCTGTGTGCTGTCTCCCTGAAGCATAAATATTTGAAACTTACACATGCCACTTGACTCATCCTTACCAGACACTAGGTTTATATTTCCTAGTCAGATAAGTTGTCCTTGATTTAAACCAGAATTCTGCAATGGTTAGTGAAATCTTAAATGGCAAAATCAATACAATGTGATGGAAAGAAAAATGCTACCATAGACAGTTTCTATATAAATTACTTAGCAAACATTTCTGGCACGATTTAGAACAATGCATGTCACATTCTGTGTGATTATAATGTTAAAGTATTTGAAAAAAAATGCAGTTTTGTAGTTACCCGAAGTGGGTGACTTGCAGCGATCCTCTGGCACGGTAGTCCCTTCATTAATATCACAAAGACCTGCTGAAAAATACAAAGAACAATTTAAAATAAAAAATAAAATTGCTGTTTACAATCTTTCCTGAACTAGAACTTCAGTGAATTTTTAGCCTCTATATTACACTAAGCAAGTGTTTCTCCCACTTGAGGGGGGAGGGGAGGAGGAGATTTTTTTTTTTTTTTTTTTTACAAGTCTCTCACTTAAGAGGCTGACCTCAATTACAGCACTAACATAGTCTGTTTGACAAAAGAATTTCAGTATTACCTCAGAAATATTGAAACTTTTCACTTGATTTTTTTATCAATTCATCAATATTTAATCAGAAAAGTAAATATTTGGCAAACATTTAAGAAAAAAAGTATAGCCTTATATAATCAGAGAAAATTGTTTATTTTATCAGAGGTAGATATGTGCATTAAACATGTATACTGTTCAAAACAAAAGAGTAAAGTATGACCTAAAATTTTATTTAAGTGAAATAAGAAAACTAATTTATGTTTGTGATAAAATCAGACGAATGGGAGGATTTCAATATTAAGGAATTCTATAAAATACTTTAAGATTAACATGTGACCACTATTGTGTATTTTTAAATAATTTCTACTTTCCTTTTTTTGGGTAAAGTTATACTATATTTCTGCAGCCACACTTAGGTGATCCTGTACCATCAGTTTTTCAACAGAACTCACTGATTTCATTTAAGAAATGGACTGATGATATAAGGTGGTTATGGTTTATTTTGGGGGAGTGAAATGATTTTTCCCCTGTCGAGGACTTTCATATAACACTCAATATGACACCATCATCATACAAATCACAAGACTGTAGTTACAAGATTCTTTCACTAAAAGAAATAACTTTGCACACTTAAAGAATGCAGAATTAGATGCAAAGAAGGAAGTCAAACCATAAGGATCACAGATTTTGCATATTGTGAACTGGAGATACAAATGGAGTTTTTGATCCCCCGTTTTCTTTATGACTTGACAAAGGATGTGTTGAAATTTAAAGTTACCAGTTAGACCTTTTAATTTTTTTTAAATTAAAAGCTTTCATTAATGTTTTAAGAATATTAACTTGTTCTCAGACTTACTTAAAAATAATTTACTCTTTAGATCTGTTATGATATACCATGCTAATCTAAATACAATGAGTACTAATTGCACAAATGAAACACAATTGAATCATTTGTTAGGGGGGAAAGTATCTGCCTGTGCAGAACAAGATTTTCAGCACAGTGCAATCTTAGTTCTTAGTATCTGAACCTTCTGAGGAAAAAAACCCCACAAATGTGTTGAGACTGTTGAGGAGATTGGGTGGGTTACACACGCCAAGTCAGAACAGACGGAATCAAATTGTACCCACTTGCACCTGTGCAACTCTACTGACTTCAGTGTGTTTGCATTGTTGATAGAGGGCAAAAGTAGGTGCAAGAAGCAGTTTTTCTATTTCAAAACTCTGGGGTACTAGTTGTTATCTTCTGGAGTCTGGGCTAACAAATGAATATTTTCTGAATGCCAAAACCAAAGACTTATCCTGTGAGGGAAAGAAGAGTTACTTAGCCTTACTGTAACTATGGTTCTTCAAGATGTTGTCATCAATGTGGATCCCACTCAAGGTGTGCAATCGGAATCTCTTGAACTGCATTTTCCGTTGGGCCACACCTGCGCTATGCATGTTCTCATAGAAATCATAGAATCATAGAACTGGAAGGGACCTTGAGAGGTTATCTAGTCCAGTCCCCTACACTCAAGGCAGGACTAAGTATTATCTAGACCATCCTCGACAGGTGTTTGTCCAACCTGCTCTTAAAAATCCCCAATGATGGAGATTCCATCACCTCCCTAGGCAATTTATTCCAGTGCTTAGGGAAAACTTCCTAACAGTCAGAGTGGTTAATGTCCAATCTAAACTGCCCTTGCTGCAATTTAAGCCTGTTGCTTCTTGTCCTATCCTCAGAGGTTAAGAAGAAAATTTTTTCTCCCTCCTCCTCCTCCTCGTAACAACCTTTTATGTACTTGAAAACTGTTATGTCCCCTCTCAGCCTTCTCTTCTCCAGACTAAACAAACCCAATTTTTTAAATCTTCCCTCACAGGTCATGTTTTCTACACCTTTAATTATTTTTGTTGCTCTTTGGACTTTCTCCAATTTGTCCACATCTTTCCTGAAATGTGGCGCCCAGAAATGGATACAATACTCCAGTTGAGGCCTAATCAGCACGGAGTAGAGCGGAAGAATTACTTCTTGTGTCTTGCTTACAACACTCCTGCTAATATATCCCAGAATGATGTTTGCTTTTTTTGCAACAGCGTTACACTGTTGACTCATATTTAGCTTGTGATCCACTACGACGCCCAGATCCCTTTCCGCAGTACTCCTTCCTAGGCAGTCATTTCCCATTTTGTATGTGTGCAACTGATTGTTCCTTCGTAAGTGGAGTACTTTACATTTGTCCTTATTGAATTTCATCCTATTTACGTCAGACCATTTCTCCAGTTTGTCCATATCATTTTGAATTTTAATCCTATCCTCCAAAGCACCTGCAACCCCTCCCAGCGTGGTATCATCCACAAACTTTATAAGTGTACTCTCTATGCCATTATCTAAATCATTGATGAAGATATTGAACAGAACCGATCCCTGCGGGACCTCACTCGTTATGCCCTCCAGCATGACTGTGAACCACTGATGATTACTCTCTGAGAACAATTTTCCAACCAGTTATGCACCCACCTTATAGTAACTCCATCTAGGTTGTATTTTCCTAGTTTGTTTCTGAGAAGATCATGCGAGACAGTATCAAAAGCCTTACTAAAGTCAAGATATACCACATCTACCACTTCCCCCCCCCATCCACAAGGCTTGTTACCCTGTCAAATCCATGATGACTGTCATTTATCTCATTATCTTCTAGGTGTTTGCAAATTGATTGCTTAATTATTTGCTCTGTTATCTTTCCGGGTACAGAAGTTAAGCTGACTGGTCTGTAATTCCCTGGGTTGTTCTTATTTTCCTTTTTATAGATGGGCACTATAGAAGCCCATAGAAGCACTATGCACTTCTACCCCACTACAGTGATGTTAACACTGCCTTTTCAAACTTGGCATCTGATCTTGCAGCTAGGTCAAGAGTATAGGTCTTAACAAAAGTCACAGGATTACTCTAGGTAGCTTGCAGCTTGTCTACTAACAGAGTGACCTTTGATATTTGGAGGGAAAGGTTTATCAGCCATTTCGTAGCAGAATGATATGCACTGTGTGGTCCATTTTGATATTCTCTGGCAGAGGAAAGCTTGACCCTTCAAAGCACCAAAGATGGCAATAAAGAGATGAGAAGCCGGGCTGAAGAACTCTAATATAACCCTTTAAATGTCCAAATTGTGTAGTTTTTTCCCTCCAGAAGCAGAATGAGGTTTAGGGGAGAAAACAGGTAAACTGATGGACTGGTTCAAATGAAATTCCAAAACCGCTTAAGGGATAAATTTATGATGAAGTCTCAATACCACCTTATGGCTGTACAATGTTGGGTAAAGGTATATCAATGATAAGAGCCTGGAGTTCACTGAGCCTGCAGCCGACGTGATAGCGACTAAGAGTATCATCTTGAGAGTGACGTCGTGTAAGAAGCATTCTGAAAGTGGCTTGAAAAGGGGGCTCCATGAGGTTTGCAAGGACAATATTAAGATTTCAAGTAGGATGGTTCTTGAACACATGAGTAAGTATGCAGTAACCCTTTCGGGAATCTGGTTACTGTGGGCTGTGAGAAAACTGAACATAACTGAACAAGTGGATGGCATACAGAGACTACTGGTAAGGTGGGGCTTTATGGAACTGAATGAAAAGCCAGGTTTGTAGGGATTCAGCCCCAAAAGGAAGCACTGGGAGGGGCTGAGCACAGGTCACATGCAGGTTTATGGGACTGCAACTGGGGAAGGCACGTCCCTGCATTTCCTTCCCTGGCTGCCATCTTGCAAACCTGCCTGTAGAGCTGGGGCCTTTTTTCTCAAAAAAATGTTGTCAATAAATGGCATGCTGTTGCCCATACCTACATACCATTTACATTAAAGTCAATGGTACAGTATTGGTTCCTGGCAAAATATTGTTATTAACTGGATGTTGTCAATATCCAGGTAGCTATTAAGTGGACTCCACTGTAATATGTTGCAAATGTGCTGTTTGTTAAGGGTTGAAGCGTGGAATTCTGTAGTGCAGGCAGCAATGCTATGCAAGCTAACCTGATCACTTGCAGCTCTGGCACGTTTTGTGAAGGGACACATCTATTTCAGACTCTATTTCATGTATCTGGAGGGGATTCAGATGGGCACCCCAACCTGTTCCAGACACATCCATAGTCAGTGCACTTGTGGGAGGCAGGGTAGAAAAGCCCCCTCCAAATGTTTTTGGGATTAACCACCAGGTCAGTGCTGATAGGACCACTGACAGTAATGCTGATAATTCTGAGTAGTATGGTGGGACCACAACTCATGCTCACCTGATGTTTTGTAGGAGAATGGATCGATTTTAGTCAGGCTTATAATGGATGTGGATGAAATCTGGCAAGCAGTGTCACATAAATGCAGGCTGACATATGCTAGGCCATATGACATAAGGCCTTTTGACTTTTCACCAACTTTTTAAAATATTCCAAAAAAAGTTCATCTTGTTAATTCATTAACTGATACATTTTACATAGTACATCAATGTTCTTTCTACAAAAAACACATACATATAAAGAAACACCACAGACATAAGGCTGCTAGGGAGGCAGGGCAGCTACAGCTCCTGCCTTTCATAGCTAGTTTTGTTCCTTCATTTGGTCGGAACATAATGGAAGAGGTTGATGAAAATGCAAGGGGTTTCTCCCCTCTATCAGCAGTTCTCATCCCTACCAACCCTGGAAGAAATAGATTGACGTACAATAGCAATATGTTTTGCTGTCACAAGTGCACCATGCTGACTGAACCTAGTTTGCTTAAAGGAGATAAAAGGACAGAAATCCTCTTGGCTACATACTCAAAGTACACACATCTATGATGTGATGCCATGATTTTAAAATAAGTTTTGAAATTGGTGCTCCCATTGCAGAGAATAGCAAGGTATTTTCAGTTTCTCTTCAAGCAGCAATAGCATCAGTGAATTTACATTAATGGTTATCTAAGGGAGATGGGTAAGAGGACGACTACTAAGAAGAACATAAGTCTGTTATGAGGTTATCAGCACGCTATTGCTGCTGAAGATGTGCTACGCATAAAAATGCACTGCAAGTACTACATTTTTAGATTTTTTAAAAACATCAAATTTCCACATCAAAAACCACTTTCCAAATAAATAAATAAATTGGAGAAGATATACTCCCTTTCAAAGCTCAAACAAGACCATGTTAATAGTTTGCATTTTGCAAAAACACTAAACCAGGTTATACCTGAGTCAGGGATGCTGCAAATAAAAAAGATTCGGATAAATTCACGCAGCTCTACCTTATAAGATATTTTACTTCTTTGATAGTTCTATTTAAACCAATTATGAAACACTATTGCTGTGTAATTTTTTGCAAGTAATGAGACACTAAGTTAAATATAACAATCTCTGTACTGATGAATCTGATGAAGTGGGTTATAGCCCACGAAAGCTTATGCCCAAATAAATGTGTTAGTCTCTAAGGTGCCACAAGGATTCCTCGTTGTTTTAATCTCTATACTGGTATGCATTGTGTTTCTGTCTTAGAGATGACCACAAGCCATAAAAAAACCAACAAAAATATGTTAATGGTGTGTTTGGAGGAAACCCTTTCCATTCTTTAAAATATTCTTGTATAAAATCTGCATTAGTAGAGATTAAACATTTGGCTTCAATTAATTATCCGAACTAAGGCATGTGGATTTATTTATCAGAGATGATGGTAGAGGATACAAAGGATTAGGTAATTGCATGATTGCTGGAACAGTTTCCTCTCTCCCGGCAAAAAAATACATGCCAAAAGCTGGCAGCTAAAGATTAATTTAGCAAGCAAACAAGTTTTTAAAAAGTTAAATTAAAGTACACCTCTTTCTTCTCATAAGACAACAAAGTCTTCTATGTGGTCAGTTATTCTCCTCTCCCTCGTTTAAAAAATAAAATAAAAAACAAGAATGAGATTCTGTGTTATGCCTTGTTGAAGTGCAGCACAGAATAAGCTGCCCTGGGGAAGGGTTTTTTGCTTGCTTTGCACCCTCTTGATTATGGAGTATTCTAGGGGCTGGAGCAGGTCTAATATTTTATTCAGTTCTGTGGGTCTGTCTAAGTCATGGCAGCCTCCTGGGCTATGTGCTATAGCGCTGCCTTGAATCTCTGCAGTGCTATGTGCTACGGCCCTGACTAGATGTACTGTGAGCTCCAGCCATGTATGCTTGGGCTCATTAGGAGTCCTCAGGAGGCAGTCTTTCGACCCTCTTTCACAGTTCCTGTATCTGGAGAATCCTCCCATGCCCTCAACCAAACATAGTTTGGTGGCGCCACAAGTAAAAGATATGTTACACATATATGATTGAACAGATCATGCCAAAATCATTTTCTAAAACTAGAGACATAAGGTGGGTGAGATAATATCCTTTATTGGACCAACATCTATTGGTGAGAAAAGATATTACACCTCGTCCACCTTTTGTCTCTAATATCCTGGGACTGACACAGTACACCGCCACTTTCTAAAACTAGATAGTTATTTAAATGGACTAACAAAAAATCCATGGTGAGTGAGCAAGTTATTTACCAGTACATCAAATTCAGATGTTCAAAAATATTTTATTGCCATTAAATGACTTACTTATATGAGAGGTGCGATGTTTTTTCACAGACTCTGAATATAAGTTAGAAAGGCCACACATGCAAGAAGCCACAGTCAGCATACCTTAATGAAGCAATGAAAAAAGGAAAGACGAGACACCAACATAGTATGTTTGAGACAGAAAAACCTACTGAATAACTTGAATAATCAGAATTATACAATGCTTTTGCCAGGCAGACAAACTGTTAGTAAGTGCAACTAAAATCTGAAGAAAAAAAAGTCTAAATATCTGAATTCACACAAGAAGTCAAGATTCACACAAAGATTCTCTTTTCATTATCTTTATGAGCTGTACTGGATATTTCAGCTAATAAACATGTACACAGATGTGACAGAAGGGTTCAGTTAATCATGCTGACAAGATGTTACAGTGACAAAGGCCAATAGCATTAAACAAGTAGTTTCTAATGTCTCCCAGAGTGACTTGTAATCTGACTATATAAAAGCAGTATTTAAGATTACTAACATTTTCCCCTAAGAACCTAAAATATTAAGCCTATCAGACTGCCTGTCACATGGAGGTGAAGAGGGAAGTTTCTGTTCTTTTAAAATTGAACTTTTATCCATTAAGAAAAATCAAAGACAGCATCTACAAATCTAAAAAAAGAATAGTGTATATGTGACACTGTACCTCAAGATAGCAACCTGGAGCCCCCATATTCACCACTGTCATATGATTATGATATGTTTTGTACAACGTATGCCTTGTGAGGTATACTTTTAAAAGTTATTCCCTTATATCCCATCGGACTGAATATACTATCATTGTATGTGAAGTGATGAAGTTTTCCTATATGTTGTGAGAAACACCCACAGCTTTCACTTGCAACAAAGAAGCAACCATCATAGTCCAGACAGGTGTTAATGGCTCATCAAGAAGAATTTACTATCCCAGAGGCTTCTCAGAGAAGGCAGGTATGCAATGGGGACTGTCTGACCAATAGGGACTGCCTGACCCCCATGTCACAGCAAGGATTTTTCTAGCTGCAGGAAGTATAAAAAAGGGACAGTGACATCATCACTTGTCTCTCTCTCTCTCCCTCTCCCTCCCCCCAGTCTCAACACCTGTACATTTGTCTAGAAGACAAAGACTTGAAAACTAGGGAGATTAGTCCCAGGCTGGAAGGGAGTCCAGTCTGCATATTGAGGAACTGTAAACATCTGGTAGGGTGAGAGAGAGATTGATTAAAATCTTGCTTAGTCTGTTGAAGTTAGAATTTACACTAAGTTTCTATTTTTATTTCTTAGGTAACCAACTTTGATCTCTATGCCTGCTACTTATAATCACTTAAAATCGGTCTTTCTGTAGTTCATAATCTGTTTCATACTGTATTTTATGTTTTTGTTTGAAGTACTTGGGGAATCTCAGCTCAGATTACAAAGGCTGGTGCATGTCAACTTTCCTATGAAGAAGTAGCAAACCTATTAATGAGTTTGCACTGTCCAAGGGAACCTTGAGCAGTGTAAGACGGTATATTTCTGGGGTGCAAGGCTGGGAGCTGGGGTGACTTGCTGGTGCCTCTCTCTGTAAGATTCATGAGTGGCTCAGGGATTATTCATGCAATTTAGCTGGGTGTGTGGCTCCACATGCTGATGGCTGAGTGATCACAGCGCCTGGAGGGGTTTTGCTACTTATCACTGGCATAGCTTTGAGAGACATTAGGTCGGCAAATTAAGGGGGCACAGCAATCCCACAATTCCAGGCTGAACCCTGGGGATCCTGTCACAGCCTGAAACACTTGAGATAAAATAAGAACATGCTTGAATCTTCTCCTGGCCCACTTAATCTAAACCAAAACTATCACAGGATGAAATTTTTCAAATAATTTATTTTTCATTGAAAAGTGGCCATTTTGAGGTAATTTTTTTCATGCACACTATCATTTATCATTTTCAAAATAACGTTTTTTCATTTTAAAAAATCCACCATGTAACTAAGCTGAACAAATTTTTTTTTTAAATATTAGCTATTTTTATTTCAGAAATTATAAATGAAGAATTTGAACAACAAAAGGTCACAGCAATTTAAGAAAAACAGAATAGCGATTTCAACTCCTCCCCTCCACACCTAATTTTTTGACCCGCTCTATTTTACAAGTTTGGATTTGCAAATTTAAAATATCCATTTATATTTCATACACTGAGGTTTCCCCTCTAAGAAGCACACAATATTCTAAGAGGCCAGATAATTATGGACATTCCTAGTGATGAGAAATTTTAAACTAATAGCAGCAGAAGCAAAGGTAGCCAGTTGTGATGTCCCTTCTATGCTGAGAAAAGGGGTATATGTAAGTGTGAGAAGATCTATGGGGAGAGCAGATGTGCCACGGAAATTGCAGGATATTGCATAGGCATATTTACAAAACTCTGACAATTATAAAGCGATGTTGGTTATTTAATTAAGATCTTTTAAAGTTCATATAACTATTTGTATTTAATTTATACTTCTATGAATGTGTACAATGCTTTCCTATCTGTTGATTAAGGTGCTTTTAACACAAATTAAAAACACTACTGACTAAAATAAAAACAGCAAGTACCTCCCCACCATAAAGCTCAGTCTACAACAAAGCTTAGTCTCATATCACAAATACAACTTAACAACAAGAGAAAAATGAAATCTGGGAGGCTGGGACAAAAATGCATTATACTTAATCAGCAGGAATCTAGGATAGAGCCTCTCAGATACTTCTGATTCAAGATATTGAATTGCGAAGAATCATCAGGCAGGAGAATGCGAATACAAACCGATGTTCCATTAATTATTCTCAAAGATCAGACATGTAATATTCATACAAAAATATATGTTTCGTGTTGCTAATGTGCTTATATTCAAAGTAGTGACTGACAGCACAACTATGAGTTATGGAGAAAGGTACCATTGTTGAAATGCAACATCCAGCAATTCTTACCTCCTGATGGTTGCCGAGATTTGCGAGGAGATCGAGGTTCCCTACGATAAGGATCATTAGAGCCATACAATTCAATGGTGCCAAGGTTCAAGAGCACTGTCTTCTGCAGGTAATCAACCATTGCAATACCATTACAATTGCCAAAAACTACTCTGGAAGAAGAAGAGTAGGAGGAAAGATTAAGGCTCCAATAAAGTTGCTAATAAGCCAAAAGTTGCTATTGTTTTTATTCTTGTATGTAGTACTGTACTTGACAAAGAATTATAAACACACTTTTTATTTTAAATTGATCTTTTAAATGAACCTGAAAAAGGATTAAAAAAATACTTGTGTATAAAGTGCAGTTTACTGCTCTAGAAAGTGATTAAAAATAGTACTTCCTCCTCAATAAATCAGTTTCCTGTAGCTACAGAGTTCACTTACTAAAAAGAGACAATTTGAATAGTTTTTACTCCTGTTTGACTCTGCAGAGCCAACATAGCTCTGTGAGAATTAACTGGATTTAATTATGACTTGTTCATCCACAGCACAATTGCTAACTAAGCTGTAATTGTAGAAACTGGTGATGTTTGAGTCTAAAGGACTCTCCAATAATATCCAGATTCTAAGTTGGGTTTGTAGAGCTGGCATTTAGCAGAACAATCATTTTATTTGCAAAATGAGCAAAATTAATCAGAAAGAATGTCTACAACTCATTTTATAAAATCCATTTTTAGATGCTTTTTTTCCCCCACAGTTAAGTTTCATCTCTGGAATTTACATTTCCCTGTATATCTTTTTTTTGGAAGTCCAATATACATTTATGATGTTGTATATATAGATACAATTACCATAGGCCAAATAATTGGGCAAATTGCCTAATGAAAGATTCTCTTAAAGAAGCCTCCCTACAACCACCGGGACTCTGTCCCCTTCACTATAATGGATGCAAAATGTAATACTGCTGCCTATACAATTCCTTTTGGTCATTTACTTTATTATTTTAGTGACAATCACTACAATTACGATGAGGAAAAGGTGGACTAAAGTTCCTATTATAAATCTCTATTTTAACGAACTTATAACTTGCTCTTAGCTAAAACAAGGCAGCTGGACAGGATTCTTTTAAATATATGACACAAACTCACATACAACTCTGTTCATTTTAAGATTTTTGGTGCACAAAAAAAATCTGAAATTTCTTGTTCATATAATTAAAAACATTTAAACTTTACATGTCTTTTTGTACATATAACTTTCAAGTTCTATTCAGAGAATCATCAATGCTTTTTTTTTAAATATAAATTCAAATAGATTAGTTTAGGATATTCAGTAACAATTTATAAATGACTGATTACCATGGTTACCATTAAAAAGTCAAAATGTGCCAAAAGATATCACCAATTACTATACAAATATTGCAGCTATTTATTTTAAGTACACCTCTACCTCGATATAACACTGTCCTCAGGAGCCAAAAAATCTTACCGCATTATAGGTGAAACCGCGTTATATCGAACTTGCTTTGATCCGCCGGAGTGTGCAGCCGCCCCCCTCCCCCCCCCGGAGCACTGCTTTACCGTGTTATATCCGAATTAGTGTTATATCGGGTCGCGTTATATCGGGGTAGAGGTGTATGGGGAAAACTGATAGCATCTCCAATATTCCTACATAGTGGGTATAAAGAAATGTGGACTTTTAAAATGACAGCCACTCTAGTGAAATTTATTAGAAAACTAGTAAAAAGTACAGAATATACTTACAGACCATAGGCGGAGTTCACTGCCAAACTGGTTATCTGCTGCGGAGGTTCTCCACTCACCCATACCAGCTGAATAACTAGTTCAATCTGGTAGCCTGCAGACTGTTTGAGGGGAGAGCTTTTTATTCTGCAATATAAAAATAATGTATAATGTCTTTATATTCATCTCTCCACTTTGATACAATAGGATCTAATTAACTTGTACAAGACAGGGAGACTGAGAATTATTGAATTTTACAATCTACCAAATGAATACACACAATATAAATAAATAAGAATAATGCACCAAAAGTGTTCATTTCACCTTAGTTCCCATTATTTGTGATGATACTTAGATTTACTACTTAAAACAACCTGAGTAATGATTCTAAAAACCGAGGGATGGGAAAGTGCAGGACAAGGGTTAACAGCACTAGTATCATATGATGGCTTTAATAGAGAAAATGTGTCACAGATTGTGTTTCTAAGATGGGAGAATTAGGAATTGTAGCTTTAATGGAAGAAGTTTATATTGAAGAGGGATTTGAATATGGTGTGTAAGTATGGCTAACTGAGGTAGGCAGGGGCTTTCAGGCTAAGGTTGCTGGTATGACAGAAGGGCACAAGAGTGCAAGGTGAGAAAGTGGATTTTTAGACAGATAGCTTGCCTGGAACAAATATCGAGAATTGGTTGCACCAGAGGTTTTGAATACCGTCCCATTCAAGGTTCCCCCATTTCTCCACAAGACACGGGCTCTGTGTGTGCCCTCCATTCTCTCTTTTCTCCCCCACTTTAGGGTTCCTCAATCCCCCCTGCTGGGAGTTTATGTCAGCGTAGTCTTGTCAAGGTTATGATCAATGAAAAGAAGAAGATACAATATTATAAACAAAAGTGCACCATAAACTTTCCATGTTCTTACACTTACTTTAAACATGGGACATTATCACGGAGCCCATCAGATGAGCTGCTGCTTGTAGATGGATGTGACTGGGGGGCAATGGACTGAGGATTGGAACCTGTGCCTGGAGTTGGCAACGGTGGTGCTTGCTCACCATCTGGAGATTCTACATCATTTATTTCATACAACAGCCGTACTTCAAGCATCTGTAAATTAAACCAAAGCAACAATAAAATACACTATCTTTCTTCTCTATGAAAACCACTCTCCTTTGATTCCCACATTTGCCTCTTGAAAGCCAGAGAAACGTATATGTGAATTAAGTAAAGTGCTAATAAAAACTCAAATGGATGATCAATATGTCAGGCCACCTTTTGTACAGAAAAGCAGTTCAAGAATATCACCACTTTTTGCAGCTCTTTGCTGAACAAAAATGAAATACTACATACATAAGGGGTAAGGCTCAGATTTTTAAAAGGTATTTAGGTGTTGCTGCACTCAGTGTCAGGATGCCTAACCGATTTGCCTAAATCTCATTTTCAAAAGGGATTTAGGTACTTAGAAGCCTAAATCCCTTATGAAACTGAGATTTAGGCTCCTAAATCAGCTAGGCATTAGGACACTGAGCACACAGCAACACCTAAATACCTTTAAAAATCAGGGCTTGTGTGTTATTCTCATACTATGTCAACAGTAAAATTTCTCAGTCATGAAACAGCACTTTCTTTATGTAGTTACTGCAATCTTTTAGGAGAAATAGGTAAAAAGAATGGAACTCAAAGTTAAGGGTGAACTGTACCATACTGTAACACTGTGTAGAACTGGATACATCAAAACAACATAATGAGTTTTCCCACTGTGCTGATCTCTATACTTTAGAAAACATTAGACAGGTTTCACCCTTAATTCAAATTTCTCTTGCTTAGTTCTTTTCCTCTATTATAGCCTTATTATCATTTTAGTACAGTTTTTGGAGGGTGGATTTCCCCTCTTTTCTATTTTTTCCCCTCAACCAAATATTTTTGTCAGCTATCAACCAGAACTTAACACATAGGTTGATATATAGCAAGTTTTACAGTAATTTGTAAAACTATACTATCTTGAAGAACAGTTTAAAAACTTTTTAAACAATCATTTAGAAGCATGTACCTGCTAAAATAACCTTTGTGTTAATTACCCATTGTTATACACAGGTAACGTCAAAAGATAAATAAAAGAAAGCATCCTTAAATCCTCAGAGACTTTACCCAAGAAATAATATTAAAACTAGAAGAACTGCATTGTGATTAAACTTTGTTTAGGACACATTATAAAGAATTTAAAAACTAATGATGTCATATTTGTTATAGAGTTCAAAATAATTTATCATCTCTTAACAGTTTTGTATATCGGTATGCAGGCATACAGTATGACATTAATTCAATAAAACTCTCACCTAGATCTATCTTTGAGTTTTTGTACTGCCACCCATCACCCTAGTACCTGAAAGTCTTCCATGTAAGATCAGTAACAATAGCAAAATCTCTAATGGCCTTCAGAGCATCTCTGGTAGTTCTCCATCTATGGAGTTGTAACTCAGCTTTGGGTAGGTTTGTTTTTGGTGTCGGGGGGGGGGGGGGGGGTAAGAGTGGAATAAAAGAGGTGTTTGACTGGCGAGTGTCATTTATGGTGCAGAGGCTTTCCCAAAGAGAAAGGCATTGCAATAATTTCCCAAAGAAATTCGGAAGACTGTTCTATAGCCAGATCCCCTTGAGAATACTCTGTCTCCTGCTCTCACCCAAAGCAGTGGGTTACGGATTGAAATTTGACCTTTGATGCAGCCTGGCCTTGATTCATCAATTGCTTTTAAAATCAGAACCAAAACCTTTAACTGGTATAGGAACCTGACTAGGAACCAGTAGAGGAACTTAAGCACATGCTTAAGTGCCAATGAAGTTAAAGTTAAGCAGGTGCTTTAGTGCTTTGCTGAATTGGGCCTATTAAAGACACACATCCAACTCCTATAAAAAGATACAAATAGGGAAATAAAACTTTTATTCAATTTTTTTTGCAAAAAGCTGCTCCTAGTTTTGAACATCTCCTATGTATGAGAATTTAAGCAACAGGATGAATCATGATAAAAATCCAAACCATCAATATATTTCTATTACAGCCAAAATCCATACAATTAAAAAAGTGATACTATTACCGGAATGACTTCTGTTGTCACTTCCTGTTTGCTGAACCTGTAAATAATGACATGTGCAGAAACTCCTGCTATGCACAGCATCCTACTTTCTGGACACCACGAGATGATCTGAATGGCATATGGATCTTCATCTACTATATCTGTGTTTGGCTTGTCATCCTTATTTCGTGATTTTTCAAATACTTTAGCTGTTTTTAGCTTGTAAAGTACTTGCAGTGTTACTAGGAATAAATAAGAATATATAACAAAGTTAGTTTTCAATTTAAACAGATATCTTTCTGTAATTCATTTCTCCTTTTTCGCGCCTTTTTCCCTTTACAAAGGTAACCAAACAATTTTCAGCAAGAGGGAAGCACAGAAGCAGGGTTACACAGTGTTAACATTCTCAGTTCTTTCACGAGAATATATCCACATTTAAAAAGGAAAAAGCCATTAGAACTTCATTAATCTACGCTAAAATCAGTTAGTTTCTCCTAGAAAGAAATCAGGTGAAGATGGAAGAGTTACAAAACAGGATATCCATGCACCAGGAAATGTAGTAGTCCTACAACATATAAAGGATAAATTTCTTCCTTTTGAGCTGTGCTTGAATACCAATGACACAACATGACTCTAAATATGTGTATGTACTTCTTTGCATACTAGTGTCAACAATGTTCTTCTAATTCAAAACTGTATCAGAAATAGTTTACTCTCTAAGCTTAGGACCACTGAATTATTTGGGTGCATTTATAGAGGAACTTAATTCTTTTCTGTGCTTTGCTAGCAAGAACTGTGGGAAACAACTATTTCTAGCTGCTATTATTTAACATGAGCTTATATTTTGTAAATATACACTTGTTACTTTTTGCATTAGAAAGAACAAAACATAGACACAGAGGTACCTCACTAAAATTCATCTGTTTTTCTGTCCTTCTCCTCTCTCCTTTCTCCTATCTATGTGCCAAGAGAGGAGAACGCCAGGAAAATAAGACAGAGGTTTTAAGAATGTCAAAATTCCCATTTCTTGTTCCAGCCTGCTCTAATAATTTGTTTTCTTTTGGGGAAGTAAAAATC
Source organism: Terrapene triunguis (assembly GCF_002925995.2). Taxonomy (NCBI): domain Eukaryota; kingdom Metazoa; phylum Chordata; order Testudines; family Emydidae; genus Terrapene; species Terrapene triunguis. The sequence continues at coordinate 42,743,737 of NW_020664436.1, forward strand.
AGTCAAACACTAAACTATTAAAAAAAATTGATAGACCCAAGTTAAGTCTATTACAATTCAAAGATTAACATAAGGCACTGACAGTGTGTGAAGCAGATAACATGAGAACAGCTTGCCAGCAATTATACTACAGAAGCATGCAAGTTTAGGGAACTCTTCGGCTGTCTGAGTAAGTTACGATAATTATTCAAAATACTTACTTGCGGAAGCATCCCAAAACTTGATTGACCCATCAGCATGCCTATGAAATAAAAAAAATTAAAAATTAAAAAACACATGTTCTTGGAAAAAATAAGGGGGTTAGCAATGAGTAGGGGAGATTTAGACTAGATTACATTAGTGATTTAACATAAACCACAGAGCTAGCATAAGTATTATGACTCTGTTGCACTACCAGTAAGTACCATGGCAAAGATTTTAAGAAGTGCTTAGTGATTTCAAGTGCCTCAGTTTCTGGTACATGGCTTGAGACATTTTAAGAGTTCTGAATTTTCCTAAGAGAGTTGCGTGCCCAAATCAATTGAAGTTCAATAGGGATTAGGCACAGACATCTAATTTGTTTAGGCCCCTCTGAAAATGTCAATCACAGACTAATAGGGAGACAAGGTGGGTGAAGATATTTATTGACCCAAGCTTGAAAGCTTGTCTTTTTCACCAACAGAAGTTGATCCAAGAGAACATATTACCTAACCCACCTTGTCTCTCTAATATGCTGGGACCAGCATGTTCTACAGAAACATTGCATAAAGTCACAGACTTCACAAAGTCACGAATCTTCTAGGCAGGGACAGCATCCTTCTGAATTTCTGTGCAGTGCCTAGTTCAATGGGTTCCTAATTCTGATTGGTGCCTTTGAGTGCTAAAGAAATATACAATAAATGTTTAGTTCTGGCTCACGTTCTTCCAATGCTGTCCTGCCTGGTCTTTCGGAACCCCTTTTGACTTTTTCCTGCTACTCCTTTAGAGTGGAGTTGTTGGGACTTATTCTCATTTAGAAGAAAAAGACTGACAGGTTGGTAATCCTTTGATTACTGAACTCAACAGCTATCTAAACATGAACATATATTTAAAAGCAGTGTTTCAAGAAAGCCTATGATGTCAATTAAAATAGTTTAAACATTATCAAAGAGTTATAAATAGCAAAGGAAAATATATTTAAGAATTAGTGACAACAAGCAAATGCAATAAGTTTGAGGTGGCAGCTTATTCTAGTGGATACACTTCCTCACTGGAATTATAATATTATAGTTATAATTATAACAATAGTTATGCACTGGATCAGGTTAGCTAGGGAGGTTGTGGAGTCCTTGTTGGAGGTTTTTAAGAACAAGTTAGACAACCACTTCTCAGGGATGGTCTATGTATGCTTGGTCCTGCCTTAGTATGAGGGAACGGACTAGATGACATGTGGCATCTTTCACCCTACAATTCAATGATTCTGTTATTATAACAATGATGGATACTAGAGACAAGAAAGTACAATGAAGGAATCCAGGAAGAAAAAGTGGTTTTTTTTGCAAAGAGCATAAGTAACTGTTGTTTCTAGATATATTATGCAATATGCAATAATGTATCAGGTATTTTAGTAATTGTCTACAAATTATGTGACAATGAGATGAGAATCTCCCACAAAAGCAAGTTGGTAACAATGACTCTGCTCCCATCCTGCTTTTGCATGAGGTTATGGTTCTCTTTTCAACATATAGTTGGCTTCACTTTGTTTTAACTCCAAACACTTTGATAGAGTTGCACAGACAGAATATCATCACCCAGTGTACGTAATAGATACATATCAACCATATTTTTTCAGTGTGTTATACAAAAGCTATTACTTGTAGTTTTTTTTTATGATGAGTTTTTTGTACATTCCATTAATTATTCACCCTCCCATACAAATTATTTTGTTTTCTACAGGTTATGTGAATATGAACTATAAAAATGCACTCTAGTTATTTTAGTTATCACTTACCCTGTAATAATGATCTCAGGGTAGCTCTGAGTGACCAAACCCCAGTTGCCTCCACCGATAGGCCATTCCTAGAAGGTTAATAATAACAGATTGAAATAAATGACACTTTACACTGGCATTATCAAATAAGTATATGCACACTATACCATACCTTTTTACTGTAACCTTGACGTTTCTGTCGAGCCCCAACTGAATAAAGTGCAGGAATGAGGTCCACAGGACAATCAGCAAAATATTCACAACAGGTAACAGGAGATTCATGTATATTCAAAGGATAGGGATTCTCAAATATAGGATACCTTTATTGGAGGAAAGGGAAACATTGTTAATCCAACAAAAGAAAAGTGATCAATTTAATCCAGAATATAAATGAAGAACTGAAGCCTGTCAATTTACTTAAAAAATATTTGTATAACTTTACTATCCGCCAAATAAGTTACAGAAATAGTGCAGATTGGATTGTCCGCTTCTTAGGGCAGGAACCATGCCTTCTTGTCTGTCGGAAAAGTATTTAGCCCACTCTGGGTAGCATTATGCATAAACCACAAATAATAAATGTGCCTACAGTGCAAAACAATTAAATGCAGCTACTGCACTCTGCAAAGGTTGCTCGCTCAGCTGATGAAGATGCTGAAAAGATATTTACTATCTGTGTAATGTAAGTTTTTAAAATTGTCACTGTAGAGACGACTACTTAATGGTTCTGTAGCAGCAGAAATGAAAAAGTAAGTTACTGAGCTCTAGTTCTTGTGCTCTGCAGATAAAAGTTGATTTCTGACTCTTGGGTCTATGTTTCCAGGAGGAAGGTATGAAGTCTCAACTCTCCTTTTTTAAAATCTTGTTCTCTTTTCAGTCAGGTATCTTAGACTGCCTCACTCACCCTCCATTACCTAGCAGGCTTTGACCAATTTCTCTAAATAAATAGACACACAAAAATCAATTCCCCTAAATAAAGAAAATTATTTCTATGTGTGGACTAAGGATGCTGACTTTAAGATTAGGGTTGCCAGGGAACCTGGTGGTTCTGGTCAGCGCTGCAGATCGGGCCATTAAAAGTCTGCTTGGTGGTGCAGCAGGACTAAGGCAGGCTCCCTGCCTGCCGTGGCTCTGCATGGCTCCTGGAAACTGTGGCATGTCCCCCTTCCGGCTCCTAGCATAGGGGCAGCCAGGGGGCTCTGTGCGCTGCCCCCATCCCAAGCGCCGGCTTTGCAGCTCCCATTGGCCAGGAACTCTGGCCAATGGGAGCTGCGGGGGCAGCCTGTGGACGGGGCAGTGGGCAGAGCCGCCTGGCCACGCCTCCGCCTAGGAGCCAGAGGAAGGACATGCGGCTACTTCCAGGAGCTGTTTGAGATAAGGGCTGCCAAGAGTCTGCCCCCTTCCCCACCTCCCGTGCCCCAACCCCCAGCCCATATCTCCCTCCTGCCCTCTGAACCCCTCAGTCCCAGCCTGGAGCACTCTCCTACATCCCAAACCTCTCACCCCCACCCCAGAGTCTGGAGCCCCAACCGGAGCCCTCAATCCCCTTCCCCTCACAACCCAACCCCTCAGCCCCAGACCAGAGCCCCCTCCCACACCCCGAACCCCTCATTTCCGGCCCCACCCTGGAACCTGCACCCCTAGCATAGAGCCTGTACCCCCTCCCACACCTCAAATCCCTGCCTCAGTCCAGAGCCCCCTCCCATACTCCGAACTCCTTGAGGGCAGGGGACTGGACTCGATGACCTCTCGAGGTCCCTTCCAGTCCTAGAATCTAAGACTCTGGTTTGCTAGCCATTATACAAAAACAGAACAAAAAGGCAATCCTTGTACAAAGAGTTTACAATCTTAGCAAAATACTATAATGCTAGCAGACTACTGGCTGCTAGGTGCAGAGCATCAAAGAACTTTCTCCTGATGGGCTTAGCATGAATGAAATCACTAGAAGTTCTCTCTTATTAGCTGGAAGCCAATAAACTTGGCAGAAATAGAACAATATGGTACTCAATTATAAATGTATGCCATGTTACACCTACCTGCCAGAGAGTAGGCCATACTCAGAAGTTCTGTGTGATTATAAAAATATGGAAGTAGAAATTTTTTAAATAAAATCTAGTCCTTAAAACCAAAATGTAGAACAGAAAATTAGATGCTCTTTAAAAAGGATTTGCTTGTCAAGAGTCCATTTGGGAGTTTTAGTAAGGCAATAATCTCAAACATAGTTCCAGTAAGTCTCATTAAAAATTATTTTCATTTGCAAGTGGAGCGTTGATAGGTGACATCAAATGGATACACAGCGGCCTGCCATTAAGTTGACACTCCATATACCCTCCATTACACCCTAGATTCTTACCCATTTTGTGCAAGGTCTATAAGTACTAAATCCTTTTCTAGAAGAACCACCACAGCATATGGTTCCTGAAAATCTAAAAACAGACAAAAAGAAAGGTTACATATTAGTCATTTTAGTTCTCCTAACATATAGGCTCAGCAGTCCACATTGCAGGAGATTGCATACCACACACTTTACTAGCCATAAGCAGTAACACCATTAGAGCATGCACAGGTATTCACAAATCTGTTATGTTCAAAATTGAGGTTGTAGACCTCATCCACCTATCTTCATTTTCTCTCCCTCTCAATTAAATCCATTTCAAAAGACAGACGTGTGAAGGAAGGTGTTTTGATCTGCAAAAGCAATATTTTCAGAACTCCAGTTACTAACAGTAACCTTATTTCCCCTCACAGAATTGCTTCTGCAGATCTTCACTATGTGAGAGTAGGAAACAGTAAATGACCTAATTTACAAAAGGAACTGAAGGACTGTCCACCTGAAAGGAGCACCAGTGTGGTACCAAAATCTGGAGAATTAAAAGGCAATTCCAGAATTTTAACTTGGAGTAGGCCAGACATTCTGAGCCACGAATGCCAGCAAACTAGAATTTCTGTGGAGAGCAAATGAACCACAATGTTGGAGACATGAGCAGTGTGCAATACTTGTTTGGACAGATCTTGTTCTTTCTGGATGGTCAACTGCACCTCTATCCTTTCAGCCTTTGGCAAAAAGTTTAAAGGTAAGACTGGGTGAGCAACATGCAAGTCCCACCACCAAGACATTGAACATACTCATCTGCTACAAGTATGTAGCTAGTACAAAAAGTACTCTTAAAAGAACCTTGCTGTGTCTCAATGTCCACCATTGGGACCTCTGAGGTACACCTATACTCAAATTTATGACTGAGAGTTCACAGTAGTTCAGTATCAGCCTACCACAACTCCAAACTCAGTAAGAACTATAAATAAAAATAGCTGTTAGTAATTAATTAACTAGCAAACAACAAGATGAGGAAAATAGAAATGAACCAGCAAGTTCAGTGGTTGCTCTAGCTAATGGAAAAAGAGGCACTACAGAAGGATATGTGACTGGGGTCTTTTGTAACCATGGTTTAGAACATTTAGATCTGTGGATGTCGGACATATACACTAAAAGTTTTACTGCTTTGAATAACTCTGGGTCTTGAGACATGACAGGTGACTTCCTAGAGTGGGGATGTGCACAAACTTTTCTCCCTTATGAAATTTCATTTCTTTTTCCAATTGCAAGCCCTGGAACACGCACAAAAATAATGTAATGCTTTCATTTAAAACATTAGTTTGAATATATTGCTGACATGATTCAACAACTCATTTTTACAGTGATCTCTATTCTGAGCATGTGATGTAATATCTAACATTTCAACACTGAAAATTTACACATTAGATGTATTGACATACTATTCTAATGATTTACAAAAGGTATTTCTTCAATAGGTACACTTCTAATAGACAATAGATAATACACTTCTAATAGGCATTTCTAATAGACAATAAAGAGGTGTATTCTAATGGCCTGAGCACAGAACATAGTACCAGAAACCAATTTCTAATCCCAGATGAAACATTGTGCTTTCTCTGTCCATTTGGGCAAACTACTTAATCCCTGATGGAGGTTTTCTGCCTGTAAAACATGGATAACTTACTTACCAACCTCACAGGAATGTTACAATAATTAGTAAATATTTACACAAATCACTGTAGATTAAAAGGCTTGGGTAAGTGCTAATCATTATTAATATTATTTATAACTGTCTTTGCATTGTAATGCATACAGATGTATTTTATAAATGCTTGTATGCATGCACATTTAATAAATTGTACTATTTTTTAAAAGGAGGAAAAACCACATGTAATTACTAATTCTTTTCCAGAACATTATAATTGATGTTGGTTTATTATGAAACCTATTTCACCTTTAAAAGAATGCTGAAACAAAACTTGACAGACAATAGCTACAACAGATGTTAGTGTTCCAGTCCTGTCCCTCACAGAGATATAATAGTGAGGCAGAAGGAGTAAGGAGTATTCTGGCAGAGTAAAGCTACAAAGAGAGTGGGTAAAAGTATAATCTTTACAGAACCTACCATTAGGGTACGGAGTTTCACAGAGGGTTAGAAAATCAACAATAGAATAATCCATTTCTAGCACAGCAGTGCTTTTCCCATGCATGACTGTTAAACAGGGTCTTCTTCCTACAGTATCATATGACAAGCCTCCCGACAGAATGATAAAAGGCTCCCTGGAAATAAAACAGGCATTTATGACAATGAAAGGTACTGAAAAGGAAAGAATGATCAGTTTTCCCATTGCCCCATAATATGAGTTCAAGAGGACACAACTAATGGTAGATACATTTAGAGTAACTGGAAATAGCTATCCACACAGTGTGTACTCGGTCTGTAGCTTTGACTATTGATGGAGGTCAGAGTTAAGTGCTACAACCTGAGCAACTGAAGGGGAATGGATTGTCAGATGTCAGAGACTAACATTTTTTTTTGGTTTTGTTAACACCACATAACTTAACTTCCTGACACAGGCTTGGGAGAAGAGTTCTCTGCAAAAGACATTGTCTATGTCCTCTCAGTTAATGGCAGAGCCAGTTCAGATGTGCTGTCAAACATCCAGTTGCATGGACATCCCACATCAGAGGATCCTATCAGAGATGGGTTGAAATAGTACTATGATGTTTACTGCTTAAGTCTCCTTATTGTGCAATTTGGAGTATGAACTATTTTGTGCTTACAAAGCTCTGTGGTCATAATAGCTTGAGCCCTTTGAAGTAACAGGATGTCTCCTCCTTTATAACTGCCCTGCCTGATAAACTTCACAGATGTCCCCTTCTTTCCAGTTAACAGAAAACCTTTATCCAATGTACCCCTAAATCTCTACAAACACTCACCTATTCTGAGTGCTTTATCTCTTCTGCCCTGTAGCACATCACATAAAGCTCAGAGATAGTATATGGATTTGGGTTAGGAATCAGAGAGAAAGTTGCACATTGAATCTTATTAGCACTTACAGAGTAGTTCAGGACCCTGATCCAACAGTTAAGCAGGGAGCCCCAGATTTGCTAGAACCAGCACTGCTTGGGGCGGGGGGGGGTGTGTGTGTGTGCTAAGAATACTTGTACTCCAGTTTTTTTAACTTGCTAGCAAAGACAAGACTTGATATTCCCTCATAAGAACGGTCATACTGTGTCAGACCAAAGGTCCATCTAACCCAGTATCCTGTCTTCTGACAATGCCAGGTGCCCCAGAGGGAATGAACAGAACAGGTAATCATCAAGTGATCCATCCCATTGCCCATTCCCAGCTTCTGGCAAACAGACTAGGGACACCAGCCCTGCCCATCCTGGCTAATAGCCCTTGATGGACTTATCTTCCATGAACTTATCTAGTTCTTTTTTGAACCCTATTAAAAATTAAAAATAGAAAAACACAAACACAGCAGCTTCCCCCGCCCTCTCTTTTTAAGTCAACTTTAGGAAAAAGGAAGTGTTGTAATACTGAGGGGCTCATAAACCTACCCCAATTGTAAGCCTAATTGTGGGAAAGCTAATAAACATTTATAAAATGTTCCAATCACCTATAATAACAGATGTTGATAGGTACCAATGAGATACAAAGACTGAATTAATCCAAACAAAATATATACTAATATAACTCAAGGATGGTGTTAAAATGATGTTTGGTAAACAAGACAAGTGTGGGACCTGATATCAATTAACCAAAATTGGTGTGTTGGAAATTAGGCTTAATTGGTGGACAAAATAATGAGCAAATGAGCTATTCCACCCATCACTTCTTTTTGGGGTCCTTAAAGACTTTGGGGGAGAAAAATCTAACCAACTGTTAGCTGAGAGATGAGTGAACCCAAAGAGGCAAGCTTCACCATCAAGGCTGCATAACACACCCTCTCCTGGGACCCCAGGATCCACTGTGGCAGTTAGCCCTTTGTTGTCCTAATCTTGAGAGAAGTCCAGATGAAACCAAAAGTCAGAGAAAGGAATCCAGAGGACACTGCCACCTTCACTGGCTCTGGCTAAATCCCAAACACCACCTGGGATGTAACACTGATTCCTGTACCATCCCGCCCCCTTCCCTACTGTGTCATTTTCCTTCCCTACCTTATTTCTTCTCTTTCCTATATCTTTGCATTTGTCTTCTGTTTAGTAAGAGTCTGGCTTAGCTAGTAAAGACTGTATATTTTGCAACACTGCTGTGAACCCATGACCAAAGAAGCAATTCAAGACAGTGCCCTAAAACAGCCAAATGCAGGTACCAGTTTGCCAGGACTTGCAGTGGCTGATCAGAATGTGTGCTGGGCCTGTGTTTCTCCAGCAGTGAGGCTGCAACTCACTCAATCAGCCACAGAGGTGGAAACTCAATTTTTGTTGCTCTTTTCTTTCCCCTTTTGTGTAAGCTTCTCTTGTTTTGTTTTCTAGGAGTGGGATCAGACATTAACAGTAGCAACAGCATCAGCCCCAGCCCATCTCAACTAACTTCTCTTACCCCAAAAGGTCAGTTATCAACATATTTAATACCATCTAAAAAACTTGTTAGAAAAGGTTTATTCTTCCTTCCTCTACAGCTAAAAGGAATAATATTGTGAAAATGAAAGCCTTGCTTCATACCTTACTTTTCAAAAGCTTTTCCTTTCCCCCCCCTGTATCTTAAATACATAATTAAAAACAATTTTTAACTATGTGTTTGCCATAGGACTAAGCAGGCTGAAGTCACTGTATTCCAATACCCAAAGCCTTTTATAACTGTTTAATGTTGTGCAGTGACAGTCACATTAACACCTTTAACTCTCTGGGCCAAGTTAGTCCCCCAAAATTAATAAACAATCAAATCTCAAACCAGATGATGTACTGCTGACCACTCACTGGTTAAAAAAAACATTTTTCTCCCTTCCGTATGGCATCATGTGTTGAACTGTGGAGCTAAGTGCTTTAAGTTTCCCTTCTTCCTAAGTATCATATATGGGGCTCTATGAGAGGCAGGACACTGTACCTGAAATACTAATGGATCTAATGTGTTATGGTGATGTTGCTAGCTTATATTCACAAAGTATTTCAAAGTACAGCAATATAACTTAATAAGAAGGAATAAATACTTGTTTTTTTCTTACATTCTGTAGAATGGCAATAGAACAGCAATGTTCTCATACAATTATGGAACATCAGGTGCTTAATATGTAGGTGATAGAAAGTCAAAGAACTTCATTTTGAATGAAATGGAAATTGATTAATTGACTACATAGTAAGCGAATGTACAAACTGTATTGCTTGAGGAAAAGTTACACACACTACATTGAGATAATATTAGAGTACATTGCATTTACTGAACAGGCCAATGCTGGCAACAAAAAGTTTGTTACAAATAGGAAATAAAAATATTACTTTTTTTTAATGTAATGCATAAATATTTTAGAGTGATTTTGAGAGTAAAACCACAGATATTTAGGATTTTCAAACACGAGAACATTTTTTTCCTTAGAAATGCTGACAACCCTTTTTAATTTCAGCAAAAGCTTTCCACCTGTATCTGAGGACAGAATATTGTCCAACCATTCATAATTCAATGACACTAACACATTGTTAGGTATGCTAATCCATAAAAATACTGGCAACACCAATACTGGCAACACCACTACTGTAATTTCAATTTTAGTAAATTTTTTAATTGCTTCATTATAACAATTCATAGGTGATTAAAAATCCATTTGGTTGTTCTTTGTTATTTACATCTTTAAAATAATACAGTTAATTTTTAAACACAAATATGCAAAGTGGTCTTGAATTATAGAAATATAAAGTAAACCCATTTCTCTAATTGTTTGTGATTTTTTTTTTTATTTGAAGTGACAATTTAAAAATCACACTTTTTTAAAACTTACCATGAACATCTAAGTTAACTATACTGTAAAAGATGAACAAAATATTTTACTATTTCTCTATTTGTTTTCTTGGTGTATTTGACAGTATAATGTTTAGCCAAGTTTCAATGTTTTACTTGTTTGGGCTTTTCACACAGCTACAGGAGAAAAATATTTTGAAGATAAAGTATGATTATAAAATACAAAAATGGCAGCAAGATTTAAGTGGAAGTATATACCAAAAACTACTTGTAGGCTATTTCTTAAGTGGACATTTTAAAATTTTGAGTTGACAGTGTCCCTTTAAATAAAGGCCCACAACAAAAACTTGAGTATTGTAAAAACACTCAATAACTAAATAAATCTACTAATGCTCTCTTCAAGTTGCTGATTCCGCCTTTTATGATTGTTTGATTACTTATAATAAAAATTAATAGCTTTTTGAAACAGAGGCAGCTCACCTGATCTAATTCTAGCCATAAATCAGTTTTATACTTATCTGGAGATGGTGTAACTATCACGTAAATTAAATTCCTACTGCTTAATTAACTTCTTTATATGACTGAACAAGGCACAGACAAATTAGTTCTGCTTCATGGAAACATTTACTCTTCCTGTTGGGAAAGCAGATTATGGACTTTCCATTGAACTACTGGAAAGTGTTTTTTCACCTATATTACAATATTTTATATTTTTACACACACACACACACACACACACACACACACACACACACACACACACACACACACAGTCTTTTCAAAGCAAATATGCATAAGTTTACATTTCATTCAATAAAATTGCAAGAGTGAAACAGTTGAATATGGGATACTAGGAAATGGGATACTTTTTCTTTCTTATTCAACCATCATCAAAATCAGCAATAATTTTAACACTAGATACAATAAATCCCTTTGAAAAAATGAATCACAATAGATTGTCAACACTTTCTTGAAGGAAGGCAGATTGATGGCTTCTCTTACTTCAATATGGCCACTGCTCAAGAAGACATAGCTTGGCGCCACAAAGAGAAAGGCACTGCAACATGCAACTTTTAGACACTTTGAAAAATCATTGAAATCCAAAAACCCTGGGTTAGGTGCCTAGGTGCCACACACAAGGCATAGGTAGAGATAGGCATCTGAAAATGGGATCCACAAAAACCAACAAGCCAGGTGGGATGCTGTGTAGGTTAGTCAAAGGGAGATGCTGAGGAGAGGAGTGTGTCTTAAATCCTGTGCCTCTCCCAGAGTTAGATACTTAAGTGAGAGCTGAAGGGAGGCACCTATCTTTGTTTGGGATCCACAGCCAGGAACTTTCTCTCTTGGAGGCAAACACCTATCCCATTCTTGCAACAGCTTAGATGTCTGCCTCCCTTCACACAAAACTGCCAGGGTGGGGATAGATGACAGAAGTGGCCTCCTTTATAACCTTTAGCCCAGTGATTAGAGTACACACCCAGGATATGGAAGACCCCAGTTCAACTCCCCCCTCTGCCTGATGAGGAAAAAGGATTTAAATAGGGGTTTCTCATCTCTCAAGTGAGTGCCCAAACCACTGGACTATGGAATATTCTGATGTGGGTCTCTCTCAGTCTCTCCTGCTGAAGCCATTCCATTTTGTATTAAACAATTACATATTAATTGGGCTAGAGACAGAGAGAGGATGCCTATATAGTCCAGCTCTGAGCATGCCTAACGGATCAGGCCACACAGGTGAGACACGTGTTACCCTGCCTATCTTCACCTGGTTTGAGGATCGCACTGTGTCTTAGGCATGAGATAGTGTCTGGACATCTGCCTGAGCCAGCAGCATACAGGCCCAGAGGCAGAAACCATTACAGCAATAACTACGGCCCTACCAAATTCAGGGTCCATTTTGGTCAATTTCACTGTCATAGGATTTTTTAAATTGTAAATTTCATGATTTCAGCTATTTAAATCTGAAATTCATAGGGTGTAACTGTAGGGATCCTGACTAAAAAAGGAGTTGTAGGGTGGTCACAAGGTTATTGTAGTGGGGGTTGCAGTTCTACTACTCTTACTTCTGCACTGCTGCAGCCAGCGGCGCTGCCTTCAGAGCTGGGCAGCTGGAGAGCAGCGGCTGCTGGCCTTGGACCCAGCTCTGAAGGCAAAGCCGGAGCCAGCAGCAGCACAGAAGTAAGGATGGCATGGTATGGTATTGCCACCCTTATTTCCATGCTGCTGCCTCCAGAGCTGGACCCTCAGTCAGCAGCCGCCACTCTCCAGCCACCCAGCTCTGAAGGCAGCAGCGCAGGGGTAAGGGTGGCATGATATGATATTGCCACCCTTACTTCTGCGCCGATGCTGGGGGGAAGCACTGCCTTCAGAGCTGAGTGCCTGGCCAACGGCCAATGCTCTCCAGCCACCCAGCTCTGAAGGCAGCGCAGAAGTATGGGTGGTAATACCACAACCCACCTAAAATAACCTTGTGACCCCTTCCCTGCAACTTCCTTTTGGATCAGGACCCCCAAAGTGAGAAACGCTGGTCTCCTCCATGAAATCTTTATAGTATAGGGTAAAAGCACACAAGAGACCAGATTTCATGGTCCGTGATGCATTTAGGGCTCCTCCTAACCCTATTGGTGCCCAAACTCATTCAGCATCTCCTATTGCTAAGGCCCTACCAAATTCACAGCCTTAGCAATAGGAGATGCTGAATGAGTTTGGGCACCAATAGGGTTAGGAGAAGTTAAGTGGGGGTTTTATGGATCCACAAAATGTAGGCACCTAAATCCCTTGATAAATCTGGCCCACTGACTAGCCTACTACCACTCTGTAAACCCAATCTTCCATTTTTTGGTTAAGATTATTAAAAACATTGTAGCAAGACATCTCTCACATTAGATACTACAGTGATAAGCTCAGTACAAAAACCTATCTAGAATAGAATATAAAATAGCTGTCTCAGAGCTCTGTAACCATGGTCAATGTTTGTACCAACCTGGGTCTGGGACAGAGAGAATGCAATGGTTGTATTGGTAACTCTCTTCTTGGTGATGGAGCTGATATCATTAAATCTATCAACTGATCATGAGATGATTTTGACTAGTTTGTGGATCAACATGATTAAACCCTTTCCTTATACGTAATGTATTCTCAGAAGGCAGTGCTGACAAACTCTTCCTCTCTGATAGTGTTTGTGTGGAGTTTTGCAGGGTTTCATTTTGTCTCCTGTCTTGTTCAACATTTATATGGGGCCATTGGGACGGTTAGTAAGGAGACATGGCTGCAGTGTTTTCACTATGCTGATGACATTCAGCTTTATGCCTAGATTTCATCTGCCCTGGCCAAAATAGTTAATAGGCGCACACTGTGTCTGGACGAAATTGGTAAAGATCAGAGCTAGATGAGTGATGCTTAATACAGGCAGGACTGATCTGATGTTATATTTTATTCTAAATAGGTTCTTTTGCCATGCTCATTGTCATAGAAACTAGACATCCAATAGTCATATTACTAAATGAGTGCTAACATCTCACATGTGGTTCGTTCTGTTTCTCGTCCTCTCTCTGGAGCAGAACTTAACATGTTATCACCTTACAAGCCCTGAAATGCCCACTGGCTGAGGGCCGACTGTAATACACGTCTGGCCTGACACACTCACTACCCCAACACACTGTTGTCATAACACGTATATAAAAGGTGTCTGGTAAGGTATCATATGTAAAAAACAGTTACTACACTTCCGTAACTGTTGTTCTTTGATATGTGTTGTACATGTTTCTTTCACACTTGGTGTGCGCCACCTACGGAATCAGAAATTTTCCCCGCAGTGGTACCAGTTGGGACTGCTTTAGCGCCCTGTACGATTGCGCAGCACTTTGTCCCAATATAAAGGACCCAGCTGCCCCAGAATGTACTCTGCTCCTTCTTGCTGGACAACTCTACTGCAGAGACGTAGGAGCAGGGGTCATGGAATGGACACACATGCAACACATCTGGAAGAACAACAGTTACAGCAGGTCAGTAACTGCTTTTTCTTCTTTGAGTGATTGCACGTGCCCACTCTGCTCTTGGTGACTCACAAGCCATAAAGCAGGTGGAGGATCGGAGTCTGTGTGTACACAGACTGGAATACAACTCACCCAAATTTACCATCGTTTCTGAGTGATGGCATAATGGGATGCAAATGTGTGGACTGCAAACCAAGCTGCCACTCTACAAATATCCTGGATAAGGACTTTCGCAAGAAACGCCGCCGAGGCTGCTTGTGATCTTGTCAGATGTGCAGATACTTTGCTTGATGAGAAAATGCCAGCCAGTTCATAACATACACAAACAAACACAGGATGCTATCCACAATGAAATTCTCTGTGAAGAGTGTGGGAGAACTTTTATTCCTGTCTGCGATGGACATCAATAGTTGAGCTGACACATGAAATTGTTTAGTCCTGTCTATGTAGGACGCCAAAGCCCTTCTTCCTTGTTCATCTCTGTTGAAGTGCTGTGTCAGGTAAACTAGGTAAGTAAATGGACAGCTTAATACAAAAATAGATACTATTTTAGAGAGAATTCTTGGATTATGGTGCAGATATACTTTGTCCTGAAAAGGAAATTGTATAAGGAGGTTCAGATATCAAAGCATGCAGCTCAACCACGCTCCAGGCTGAAGTGATGACTACCAAAAAAGCCACCTTCATTGATAGATCTAGCAAGGAGCACGTTGCTTAAGGCTCAAACGGAGGCCCCATAAGCTTTGACAAAACTAAGTTGAAGTCCCAGGGAGGGCCAGGTTATCATATCTGTAGATACAGTATAACATTTCCAGGCTTTTCAGAAATCTAATTGACGTACCGCTAGAAAAAATAAAATGGTTGTCCATGTGGGGTTACAAAGATGATATTGCTGCCAAGTGGACCTTGATAGAACTATTTTGCCCAATTTCAATGTTTTAGGTACAATAGATAGTCCAGACTATGCTGGATTGAGGACTGTATTGGCGAAACCCTGAACTGACAAGAGCAAACGGAGAATCACTTACACTTGGCAATGTAAGTAGCCCTGGTGGAGGACTTTCTATTTTTTTTTTTAGCAAAAAATCCCCAACTTTCTCCGAGCAAGACTCCTCTTTAGAATTTAGCCATGAAGCCTCCAGGTTGTTAAATGAAGTGCCTGCATGTTCAGGTGGAGCAGCCAACCATGATTCTGCAAAATTAGCTCCGAAGGAAGCGATATTGGAGGCTCCAACAGATCCAGGAGAGTGGAAAACCAGTGCTGCCAGGGCTACTAGTATAACTTGGGCATTGTCCTGTTTGATCTTTAGCAACACTCTGTGAAAGAGTAGAATTGGAGGGAAAAGCGTAGCAGAGCTTGTTCGACCAGGATAGTACGAAAGCATCTGTGATGGAATATGGACTACGACCCTGTAGGGAACAAAACTGATGTCATTGCCTATTGGTTTTGTTGTGAATAGATCTCTCTGGGGATTCCCCCACTTCTGGAAAATGCATCTGGCTATATCTGGGTGTAGATCCCACTTGTGGTGACTTGTAAATGATCTGCCTAGGTGGTCTGCAAGCTCATTTTGCACCCATAGAATGTAAGAGGCTTCAAGATTGATTGAACTGGCAATGCAGAAGTCCCACGGGTGAGCTGCCTCTTGACAAAACAGGGAAGGGCTCCTCTCTGCCAGTTGAAGTATAACATTGTTCTCATAGACCACAGCAGCAAACAGATTTTTCCTTTGATCTGAGATAGGAAAGCCTGACAGGCTAAACAGATAGCCTTTGGCTTCCTGACACTGATGTGTACAGACAGGTCCTGGGAGAACCATAAATCCAGGGGATATGCGTCCATCAACAATGTCCGTGAAGACTGAGGGCAGACAAAGGGAATGCCTGCACTTACACTGATCAGGTCTGTCGACCAATCTAGAGAAGTCAGAATGTGAGAGGGCACGTACAGCACATAGTTCAGAAGGTGATGACTTGGCAAATAAATGGAGGCCAGTCAACTCTGAAGAATCCTGAGATGGAATCTGGCATGCTGGGCTATGTATATGCACAAGGCCATATTCCCCAGGAGCATCATACAGGCTTTTGCTGTTGTGACAGGGTGAGCAAGCTGAGATCTGCAACAAGCGATTGAATTGTTTGGAACCATGCCTCTGGAAGAAAAGTTCCAGCATGAATAGAGTACAGTACTGCTCCTATAAACTCTATCCTCTGACCTGGACAAAGGGTAGATTTTTCTAAATTGACCAGCAGACTCAGAGCCTTCACAGTTGACTGAATGAGAGAGACACCAGATAGTGCCAGAGCTCTGGACCAATATCTTACTAGCCAGACATCCAGGTAAGGATAGATTTGTACTCTTAGTCTCAGAAAGGCAGTTACCACTACCCTATATTTTGTGAAAAAACAAGTAGCTGCTGACAGGCCAAGAGGCAGCATGGTGAACTGGTAATGAGACTGTTTCACTATAAATCTGAGACACGTTTGTTACCTTGATAAATCACCACATGAAAGTAGGTTATTTTTTAAATCAAGGGCTGCATACCAGTCTATAGGATCCAGGGATGGAATAACAGAAGCCAGAGTGACCATGCAAACAAACTGTATTTTTTCAACATCTGTTGAGTTGGTGCAGGTCTAAAATTAGTCTGAGACCTCCCTTTCCTTTCTGGATTAGGAAATAATGGGAATAAAACTCCTTCCCTCTGACATGCTGGGGAACCTCCTCTGTGGTTCTCACAGAAAGGAGAGATTGCATCTCCTGGAGGAGGAACTCCTCTTGAGAGTGCTCCTTAAAGAGGTATGGGGAGAGAGGGAGAGGTAGAAACAAATTGGAGGGTATATCCCACATCTGGAGTGCTTAAGATCCATTGGTCTAAAGTAATCTCTGACCAAGCACTAAGCAAATAGGGAAGATGATTTGCAAAAATATAGGGGAGATGGGATTTGGAAACATGGAAACTGGCATGGCATCCCCAACTGACCCATCAAAATGTCTGTTTAGCACCCCTTGGGAGTCAAGATGGAGCAGGCATTGATGTAGAAGCAGAAGGAGGTGGTGATCTGCGCCTATAACTAAGGTTAAGATTTTATCATGGATATTTTTAGTAAAAGTCACAGACAGGTCACAGGCAATAAACAAAAATTCATGGGAGCCAGAGACCCGTCTGTGACTTTACTAAAAATCACTGGGGGTGGGGGGGGGGGGGAGGGGGAGGAGGGGAGAGGCATGACAGCGGGAGACCCATGGTTGGGACTGATAGGCCGAGCCCCACCGCCATGGGGGCTGGGGGGCGCACAGCCTCGACTCCAGTGCCGCAGCCACAGGGAGAGTGCACAGCAACAGCTCTGGAGCTGGCTGCAGCTTTGGGACAAGGGCACATAGTCCTGGCTCCAACCACAGCCACGGGCGCACAGCCCGACACAGCCATGGGGATGTGTGCACAGCTCCAGCCCCAGCCGGGGGGCGGGGGGGGGAGGGAATGGGCACATGGCCCTGGCTGCAGCCCTGGTCGCAGGTCTGGGGTGCACAATCCCAGCTGAAGCAGTCAGAGAGGTCTGGTAAAGTCACGGAATCCGTGATTGCCATGACCTACGTGACTAAATCATAGACTTAACTACAACCCCTACTCTTCTTTCTTTGCAGGTCCTGGCGAGGACTAAGGGCAGAGGATTAGTGGATCTGCTGCAGGTGAAAATGTTTCTTGGATGGTCAGGAGTATAATCCCCTAAGACTTTAAAGTCACCCTAGACTCTTTCAACCCATGGAGCCTAGAACCTGTGTGCTCCAAAAAAAGTGATGACCCTTCAAAGGCCAAGTCTAGAATAGTTTGTTTGACCTTGTGCGGAAGCCCTGAAGTCTGCACCTAAAAGCTCCTGTGCATGGAAACTAAAGAAGACACAGTTATAGCAGCCAAGTCCAAGTTCTCATTACGAACTTCCCTCATCAGCTAAAGAGGAGAACCCTGGTTTAGCGTCCTCCAGCAACATGTCCTTAAATTTTAACATGGCATCCCAAATGTGAAAATTATAACGTCCCAAAAGAGCTTGTTGGATGGCAATTCTGAGTTGCAACACCACAGCAGAATAAACTTTTCTACAAAATAAATCAAGTATTTTAGCATCTTGTGACTTGGGGGTTGCTGTCTGCTGACCCTGTCATTCTCTTTCCTGGGGAAACTGCCTCATCATGAGAGGACAATGATAAAGCCAGCACAGATTGAAGGTGCCCCTCTTCTGTTAGCTGCCGAGCATGCGCCTCCTGAACCACCTCTTCCTGCTCACCACCAGTCCCAGTACTGGACTCAGAAACAGGTGGTCCCTGGTCGGTAGACTCTCCATGCCTCTCCAAGGACACAAAGCAGGAACCGCTCATGTAGGACCTGGAAACTGGGTGGAATTACCATGGGTTCGAAAACGGCCACTGGATGGGGCTGGGCCCTAATGACTCCCTGGCCAAATGCCTGATCCCATTCCAGCTGGAGAATTTCAAGGCAACCCAGGGTAGTAATGCATCGGTTGGGAGTAGTGTGACAGACTCCAAGACTAGGAAACATAAGAGCCAATCTCAGATTCAGAGGAGAACAAAATCACCATCTGCTGACCCAGGAGGAGCTCGCTCCTCACAGTGCCAGAGACCAGTGCTGAGTCAGTGAAGAACCAACATTGCTCTGTCTTTACCATTCAAGGGTAAACCGGCATGAAGTCTGAAGCACCGAAGGACATCGAGGTACCGAGTACTGCACTGACAATACTGGTACTGGGAGTACTCTGTCTGCCGGTACTGGGAGTATTGTATCATGCACTGTTGGGGATACTGGTACCAATAAGCTCAGCAGAAGTCTCACCACCACAAACTCCTCCAGCGTGATGGTCTTGGGTTGCTGAAGTATCACAAAACATAGAAGGTGCCACTTCGGGTGCCGGCCTCGATGCCGGAGTGAATAGTGCTAGTTTTTGTAGTTCTCTTTCTGAGAAGAGAAGTGTTTGGATTTTGGCTGCACTCTACTCAACCACATGCTTAGTAAATGTAGGTGTCAGTGATCCTCCTCTCGGAGTCTCTAGAGACCTTATGTCTAAAAAGAGACAGTGAAGAGGGGAAGTCATGCCAGGTCTCAGACTGCATAGAAAGTGCACTCCTAACTGAAGCCAAAGTTCTCAGTGCCGAGTCACAATGGCTAGGCTCCGACGGAAGTCTCAGGACTGTCTCCAGGAGCAAACCCTTCAGCCTAGATTCTCAGTCTTTTTTAATCCTTGGGTTAAAGTCTTTGCAAATTTGGCAATGATAAACAAATCTGAGTTTCGCCCAAACACTTCAAGCAGCTTGAGTGTGGGTTGCTCATGGGCATTGGCCTAGAACAAGAGAGACAGGGCTTGAAGACTTGTCACCGAGGTATTGTTCAGTACCAAAAAATGGAAACTCCAGATCTGGGAACTGAAAAAGAAAGTAAGTGCTATAGATAGAATTAGCTAAGTACTAGATAACTATTTACAAGAAATTTATAATGAGTACACAGAGTACTTGCTAAGGCAAGCCAAGCAATTCTAATGATCATCACAAGCGATAAGAAGGAACTGAGGAGGCTGGAAAAGCTTTCAACAGAGCTTACACCTTTGACAGTGGGTCTGCCCTCAGTGTCACGTTTCTTTTGATATGTTGAGACCACCATCTTATTTCCCAGAATTATCATGAATCCAGTCTTAGTATATCCTTAGACAATGAAGAATGTTTATAAATAGGGAAAAGAATATGTTTAAGGACAGGTGAAAACCTGTCTGGTTATTATGAATAACCAGCCAGTTTATAGATGGGCAAAGTAAGCAATTGTAACTAAATCCTATGGAATCGAAGAAACAATTGAAATCAGTTACTTAGAACAGTGCTTCTCAAAGTCAGGCCACCACTTGTTCAGGGAAAGCCCCTGGTGGTCCGGGCCGGTTTGTTTACCTGCCGTGTCTACAGGTTCGGCCTATCGCGGCTCCCACTGGCCACGGTTTGTCGCTCCAGGCCAATGGGGGCTGCAGGAAGGGCGGCCTGTTCAATATCTTCATCAATGATTTAGATAATGGCATAGAGAGTACATTTATGAAGTTTACAGATGATACCAAGCTGGGAGGGGTTGCAAGTGCTTTGGAGGACAGCATTAAAATTCAAAATGATCTGGACAAACTGGAGAAATGGTCTGAAGTAAATAGGATGAAATTCAATAAGGACAAATGCAAAGGACTCCACTGAGGAAGGAACAATCAGTTGCACACATATAAAATAGGAAATGACTGCCCAGGAAGTACTGCAGAAAGCGATCTGGGGGTCATAGTGGATCACAAGCTAAATAAGCGTCAACACCATTGCGCAAAAAAAAAAGCAAACATCATTCTGGGATGTATTAGCAGGAGTGTTGTAGGCAAGACATGAGAAGTAATTCTTCTGCTCTACTCCAGGCTGATTAGGCCTGGACTATTGTGCCCAGTTCTGGGCATCACATTTCAGGAAAGATGTGGACAAATTGGAAAAAGTCCAGAGAAGAGCAACAGAAATAACTAAAGATCTAGAAAACATGACCTATGAAGGAAGATTGAAAAATTTTATTGCTAAAATTGTTTAAGCTGGAGAAGAGAGGACGGAGGGGACATAGTTTTCAGGTACATAAAAGGTTTTTACAAGGAGGAGGGAGAAAAATTGTCCTTCTTAACCTCTGAGGATAGGACGAGAAGTATCGGGCTTAAAGTGCAGCAAGAGTGGTTTAGGCTGGACATGAGGAAAAACTTCCTAACCGTCAGGGTGGTTAAGTACTGGAATAAATTGTCTAGAGATGGTATGGAATCTCCATCATTGGAGATTTTTAAGATCAGGTTAGACAAACACCTGTCAGAGATGGTCTAGGTCAGTGGTTCTCAACCAGGGGTTCTGGGCCTCCTGGGGGGTCGCAAGCAGGTTTCAGGCAGTCATCCAGGCATGGCCGGTGTTAGACTCGCTATGGCCCAGGGAAGAAAGCCGAAGCCCCACCGTGCAGGACTGCAGCCTGGGACCCCGAGCCTGACCACCTGGGGCTGATGTTGAAGCCTGAGCAACTTAGCTTTGTGAGGCCCCCTGCAATATGGGGCCCCAGGCAATTGCCCTGCTTGCTATCCCCTAACACTGGCCCTGGCTTTTATATGCAGTTGGGACCCAGCTGGGCTGTAGAGTTTTTATAGCACGTTTTTGTGGGGGGGGGGGGGGAGGCTCAGAAAGAAAAAGGTTGAGAACCGCTGGTCTAGGTAATACTTAGTCCTGCCATAAGTGCAGGGGACTGGACTAGATGACCTCTTGAGGTCCCTGCCAGTCCTACAGTTATAGGATTCCTGCATTCCTTTTTGGAGTATCCTGCATAAAGAACCATCTCCCTATTCTCCCTCCCACATAATCAGATCTTTTCCTACATGGTTTGTTTTCTTGAGGTAAGGATTACACTTGTACCAAACTGACATGTTATACAATAAGGAGGTGTTCTGGTCTAGATAAAAGTTTTTTTGGTTTGTCTGTCTCTTGACGTAAGCCTTAGAGATACATTCTGTTTGTTATAGCAATTCAACTGCTATTAAATAGTTTGTACAAAGCACAAATTTCAATACCCAATACATCTTTTAAACATAGCACAAAAGAACACAGTATGAAGTTAAAGCGAGTTAAAGTTTAAAATGCAGCTTTTCTGAATTTGTAGAACACTCTTAGGGGTAATAAACACGGTTTTATGGCTAAGGAGGGGTTTTCTTCCTGACAGTTGCTTGTCCCCAGGGTGACAGAAAGCAGAAGCCTCCTGGAATTCTTCTGGTTATAATTAAACAAACAAATATATGCATGTGATGTACTTTTTTCCAAGCCTCATAGGTATGATAGTAATGATAAATATATCTTAACCTTCTGTAAAGGCAAGTTTAATAACTTAAGATTTAAAAAGTTATAATAATTTTATTAATATTTTTACATTATAGTGAGAGCTCTCCCTCACATTGGACTCTCAGGTGCTACTAGAAGATTAGGTAGCACCAGTCACCATATTAATACTGCAGCATCATACCTGCAGAGGGCAAGAGTGTGACCACTCCTTTTGGATAGGGACCCTTCTACTGTCATCCATAATTTAATCTTGAAGTGACAAAACTAATGCAATGTGCTCTATGTAAAGCTACACCTTAAAGCCATTCAGAAACTGAAGCTGGTGCAAAATGTGGCAGTTGCTTGGTAAGTGGAGTATCTCACTGTGAGCTTGTGTAGCTGGCACAACAGGGAGGTTCTGAGTTTGTGTATGAGCCTGACAACTTCTGCTATGCATATCAACATTTACCTGTGTTAGACTATGTCTATACTACAGACCTTACAGCAGCACAACTGCACTGCTGCAGCTGCGCCACTGTAAGGTCTCCTGTGTAGCCGCTCTATGGCGATGGGAGCGAGCGTCTGCCGACGTAGTAGCGCTGTCCACACTGGCGCTTCTGTGGTGGGGACTGGTATTGGGGGGGGGGGGGGGGGGGGGGGAGGGAAGGGAGTACAACCCCCTGACTGAGAAAATTGCTAGTGAAGACATAGCCTTAGTTTTCACACCGCTAAAAAGGAAATGAAAAAAAATTGTACAGTCAAGAAACTTCACCATATTGAAGTTAATTGGTTTTGGTGAAAATGACCAATTTCAAATGGACATTTTACTGTTGTACTGCTACCCACAGAGACAACATACATCAACATACAATAATATATCTTGATTTGAACAGCATAACCTATCATATTATAATGAATGTTGCATGTTGGTACCTGTAGTTTCTGCAGATTTCACTTCTGAGGTAAATTTGAGGGTAACTGGGCTGTACTTGGCAGGGTTTCTTGTAAACCAAAATAACCGTACAGTTGACAACAGTATCCAGGGAATCTATCAAATATATTTCTATCCCACAATTGACTCAACCAGAGGAGGGGAAAAAAAGCAATGGATTTAAGGTATTTAAATGTCATTTGGAAAGGATGACATAGTAGCTCCAATATGAGAAAAAGGGAGTCACAATATAAAATCTATTGCAACAATGTTGAGATTAGAAAAAGAATTGTGTTAAAAGTATTTGTATTGCATTACTTTGCATATTTTGATGAATGAAATAAATCGAAGTTTACTACTAACAGTAGGTCCTAATATTGAAATGACAGTGTAATATAATTATGTTAGCTAATTATGCACGTTGAATAAGAACATGAAATTGAGATATGCAATACTATAAAAATCAGAATGCATGATTACATAATTGAGATGCATGATTGCTGTAAACAACCTTTTATTAACCATTTTGGAAATTATTTTAGATGACTGCGAACCAGGTTGGGTAATTACATTCTGCCTACCTAATTTTCTCTTGTAGTTTCAATTAGAAATAAGTTTTTCACTTTGTGGAATCGCTGCTATGCAGGATTACTGGGAGCTGTTAGAAATTTGTCGTTTAGCTCAGAAGCGGTTCTACTTCAGAGACAGTTGAAGTGATCCTTATAAATGTACACATTATTTAATTTTACAAATGATTTTGGCATCTTTTGCTATAAATCACTATATAAACCTATGGAATTACACAATATCCTTAAAAATTTAATGGAAACTATTAAAAAGGAATCTAGATTATATCATGAAGTTTGGAGCAAGAATACAGTAAGACAGACCATAGAGTAGCCCAAACCTACAGGGTGTTTCTGCTGCAGTTTAGTGACTCCATAAGGGGTAAGCCCACTAAAAAAATAAGGAAATCAAAGACTTGGGTCAAAACCCCATTGAACATATAGATGGGTGAAGGATTGGATTATGTGCGGTGTCAGGCCATTACCACTGTATAATTCACTTTTCAGTCTTGGAAGCATTTTCAATCTTTTCTTTTTTTTTTGGCTGAAGAGGGTAGAAAAATGTGGATGGAAGGCCCACATTTAAATCTCTCCTAAAACACACTTTTGCAATGATCAAAAGGTGGCAAAAAACTAAACTTAAGTGATCTCAACCTCTGTACTTCCCTAGTCTTCTAATCTTAAATTATACATTCAGGGGAGGAACTGAATTTTTGTATTTTGTAGAACCAAACACAGCTCCTGAGAGCTTAAAGGTGAATGGCAAGTGGAAAGGAAAGTTGAGTTAAGCCCAGATTTACATGCCAAATTCTCTACATGTATATTGTACCTGGATATTGTAACATCTGTATAGGTTATTCTACACACACATGCACATGACCACAGTAACAACTGTAAGCCACAGTGGGATGTGCATTAATAGGCTATTCCTGCATTTCTCTGGTGGTTGAAGTTACAAGGTCCTAAGGAGTGCTCCAATAACCTACTGAACATCCTCATAGCTTATTACTATATAAGAGACACAAGCAGGTCAGTGTGATGACTAGTAAAGGAGCCTGCATAACAGAATTTCAATACAGATACTGGTTGACACAGTTTATTACTTAATGGATCATTTAAAGTGGAATGAAAAGAACCTCTAAGTTCCCCCCATTCTAGAGCATCAAATAGAGTTCCTTCAGCTAGACTGGGAGATCACTAACTTCTACATTTCTGCAGGCCTTCTGACTACTACTCCTGCCCTGCCGCTCCTATATAACCAGAACTTCGGGGTAATCCAGTGCAAGATGCCAACAGAACACATTAATTTTACCAAAAACTCCTGCTGGGCAGTTAGCCATGATAGCTGGACTGATTGCAGCCAGAATTCTCTCAGCAATCTTAGTTTGTGACTAGACTAAGACTTTGGATCTCTAATTCCTAATGCATGCAGCTCCACCAATGGAGGCTACAGTGTAAACAGGCTCAGGCAATTTTACCATCATGTCAATAAAATTAGATTTCATAGTGGTAGCTATGCCTGGACCAGGATGCACCTTTTCAACTCTACAGCTTTCACAAACACCAACTGTGAAGCACCACCTGTTGGAAACTACTGGTCTGAAAAATCCCTGCACAGACAAACCCTGAAGGGAAGGCAGGGTAGACTGGCTGTATGGGGCTATGTTTTAAGTCCCTGCTTGTCAGATATTATTGCAGGTATACTCACCCAGTCACACGACTCAATAAGAAATGAATAAAGAATAAATCCGTGATTCTGAATTGGTTTAGCTAATGAACTACTGTATTTTTAAAAGGAATGAAAAGCTTGCCCCAATATAAGGCTTGACATAGACAGCCGGTAAGAGAATACTTTTAAAAAAATGCCATGTAAAAATCAGCAAGTCCCAATATATATTCCAGGGCCTATGACAAATTGAATCAACTTACTGAGCCAATGGCAATTCTTTTGAAAGATCATAGTGAACCTGATGTTGAAAAGATGAGAAAAATACTTGTTTTTAAAAAAGAAAAAAAGATGGTAATTACCATCCAGTAAGGCTAAGTCTATCTTCAATACCTACTGAACTAAAGAACAAATATTAAGAAAAAAATAACTAAGCACTGAAGTCAATATGGCTACTTGTGGAGCAAGGTACTACTCAACTAAGGAAAGGGATCAGAATCTGATCTACAGAAAATGAAATCATGAGCAACAGACCAAAAGGTTTATAAAAGCAACTAACTGCAAATTGGAGAGAGTCCAGCGGAGGGCAACAAAAATGATCAGGGGGCTGGGGCACATCAATTATGAGGAGAGGCTGAGGGAACTGGGATTGTTTAGTCTGCAGAAGAGAAGAGTAAGGGGGTGGGGGATTTGATAGCAGCCTTCAACTACCTGAAGGGGGTTCCAAAGAGGATAGAGCTTGGCTGTTCTCAGTGGTGGCAGATGACAGAATAAGAAGCAATGGTCTCAAGTTGCAGTGGGGGAGGTTTAGGTTGGATATTAGGAAACACTATTTCACTAGGAGGGTGGGGAAGCATTGGAATGGGTTACCTAGGGAGATGGTGGAATCTCTATCCTTAGAGGTTTTTAAGGCCCGGCTTGACAAAGCCATGGCTGGGATGATTTAGTTGGTGTTGGTCCTGCACTGAGCAGGGGGTTGGACTAGATGACCTCCTGAGGTCTCTTCCAACCCTAATCTTCTATGATTCTATGAACATGACAGAATATTCTAATCAAAAGCAAAGGGAATGTGACATAAGTATGAATAAGTAATTTTTAAAGCAAGATTTTGAGTTAAGACAAAAACTAAACTAGTTAGAGCACCAATTGGAACCGGAAACAGCAATTTGCTAAACTAAGGTGCCCAGTGAACTGTTCTTTCAGAGATTAGTGTTAGGCCTTGCTTTATTTAAACTTCTCTATTATCAATATGAAAGATAGTGTTGTCACATTAGTGACATTTTCAAACAGGGTGGATAAAAATCAATGATTTAAAAAAAAATCAAAAAAATCAATTTTTTTGATAAAGTGCTTTTTGAGGGAAAAACCTATCTAAAAATAGTTTTAAATTAAGATACATTATAGCTCAAAGATATCTCATCATGGAATAGGGATTATAAATTCTAATTCTATAGTATGAGACAATATATTCATGTAATGTTTAAGAAAAGTTTTGTAAATGAGTTCTAATAGTTCATGGATTAAGGACCCAATCTTATGGGATTCCAGGGCTTCTGTATAGATTATTTAGGTTAAATATTTCTATCTACCCAATGGGACTCGGTGCTCAGTCTAGAATAGAGGTTCCCAAACTTGGTTTGCGGCTTGTTCAGGGTAAGTCCCTGGTGGGCCGCGAGACGTTTTGTTTACCTAAACCGCGGTCACTGGGAGCTGCGAGCAGCCGTACCTGTGGACGCTCAGGTAAACAAAGTGTCTCGCGACCCGCCAGGGGCTTACCCTGAACAAGCCTCGAACCAAGTTTGGGAACCCCTGGTCTAGAAGATACCATCAGAGATGCTTAGTTTTGCAGTTCTCAAACTCTAGATGTGTGTCTCCAGAGATATGTTTGTTAACAGCAAAAATGTTTTTAAATAAATAATATATAGAAGTGAGAAATAACAGACCTCAACCCTATAATAATATATGGAGATTTGCCTATCTCATAGAACTGGAAGGTACCTTGAATGGTCATTGAGTTCAGTTCCCTGTCTTCACTAGCAGGACCAAGTACTGTCCCTGACAGGTTTTTTTTTTGTCCCCTGCTGGTCCCTAGATGGCCCCTTCAAGGATTGAACTCACAACCCTGCGTTTAGCAGGCCAATGCTCAAACCACTGAGCTATCCCTCCCCCCCACTGTCCCTCTGCAAATTTATGTACACAGAGTCAATCCCTTACCTCTCTTTAAGAGTGCAAAGTTTCAAAAATTTCTGTGAATAGAAGATTGTTGGGGGTGGAATAGATCTGGACAAGGAGAAGTCTGGACCTAAATGTGAGAAAGGAGGGACAGGCAGTAGAAACAAAAGTGAAACTCTTTGAGCAGCATATTTCAGAAGTCTTG
This sequence comes from Terrapene triunguis, assembly GCF_002925995.2. Lineage (NCBI taxonomy): Eukaryota > Metazoa > Chordata > Testudines > Emydidae > Terrapene > Terrapene triunguis. Next base: position 42,771,309 of record NW_020664436.1, read on the forward strand.
AGGTCTTTCTGAGTGTAGCCTTCATTGATTTGAGATTTACCATACCAATTCTCTCACTAGAAGGGAAAACCTATAGCAGCCTGTAAAAGAGACCCAGTTTGGGAATATTTTAATGAAGTTCCTCTACCTGTGGATAAGAGAGGCATGCGTGCAAAATGCAAACAGTGCAACCAAAAAATGCAAGGCTTGGCTGCCCGAATGAAACAACATCATGAGAAGTGTTCCTTCTCAGGAGGAAGCTGCATTGAAGATGATGAAAGGAACATGTCTGAACATGCAGGATCTTCAGGTTGGTAAACTTTTTTATTTCATACTTCCTTCTTAAGGACTGCCGGTCTTCCTTCTGGACTATTCTTGAATTCTCATGTTTGAACAAAAAATATAGTTGTTACTCTATGGTACTATCATTTTAGATGCAGTTGTGATAAAAAATAAATAGCTGAAATAGGCAGATCTTCCTTTTACAATTCCACCTTTAAAGTAGCACTGAGTGTCAGGGAATGCAATGAGTAATACTAAATGGTAATAATAATTAAATAACTTATTTTGTTTACGGGAATCCATCCCCTAGATTCTGAAGACTATCCACCTTCAAGATCACCATCATTTTCTATAGTTTCAGAGTTATCTGCCAATAATAGTGCTTCAATCACATCACGTATGTCACATAGCCACAGTGTATCACCTGTAGCAAAAAGAAAGAAAAAAATCTCATCATCCAGAAACAACCATGGATGAATTTGTGATAAGAACCAGCAGATTACAAAAAGAGGTAATTGATGAAAAAATTGCCCGTTTTGTTTATGCAACAAACTCTCCTTTCCGTATGATTGAGAACCCCACACTTCATTAACATGGTTCAGTTATTAAGACCAGGATACAGTCCACCCAACAGAGAAGATGTCACAGGCAAATTGCTGGATAAAGCATATGAAAGAGAAATTGAGTAGTGTGCAAAAGGTCTAGAGGGTAAAATTGTTAACCTGAGTCTTGATGGGCGGAGCAATGTGCACAATGATCCTGTTGTATGTGCTTGTGTGACAACAGAAGAAAAGAATGTCTTCCTTACAGAAACAATTGATACATCAGGAAATGCACACACAGCAGAATACTTACAAGAAGTAGCAGTAAAAGCTATAACAAACTGGAAAAAAATTCAAATGTCTAGTATGCAGCTTGGTCACAGACAATGCTGCAAATGTATCCAAGATGAGAAGAAATTATTTAGAAGAGAGCTAATAGAGAGTCCCAAGCTAATAACATACGCTTGCAGTGCTTATTTGATGCACCTGCTAGCCAAAGACTTCAGTGTTCCAGAAATAAAGGCTAATGTTGTTGAAATTGCAAAATACTACCGGAACAACCACCCTGCAGCAGCTACTCTGAAAAAATGTGGGAGAAACCAAGCTAACTCTCCCACAAGCTTGCGATGGAACTCAGTAGTGGACTGACAAGAGTTAAATTACAAGCATTAAAAAAATGAATGGGACAAGCACGATCTCCAGCTCATTTTCTTGTAAATATTCTCAATACTCGGTACCAGGGTCAAAACTTAACTGCTGAAGAAGAGGAGTTGGCTATGACATGGACATCCAGCAATCATCCCTCCATAATGCCAACTATAATAAACTTCAGAGCTAAGGATGAACCATTCAAGAAATATATGTTTGCTTGATGATGTTTTAAAGAAAGTCACACCAGTGAACTGGTGGAAGTCATGTAAGCACTTGGATTCAGAGACTGTTGAAGTGATAATCTCACTTTTAACAGCAGTAGCTTCTTCTGCCAGTGTAGAAAGAATATTTATTCCTTTGGACTAATTCATTCCAAATTGAGAAATTGTTTGGGACCTGAAAAAGCAGGAAAGCTTGTTTTTCTTTTCCAGATTATGAACAAACAGGAAAATGAACGTGAAGATGACTGAGTTAGCTGCAGAAGCCAATATTTTACGTTTCTCATATTGACCCGGCTGACATAGTTGATTTAAATTTTTTTTAAATACATTTCATTTAACTATTTTAGTTAAAAACAATTTTAACAAAAACAAACCTTATTTTTAAAAACTTGAATATTTAACTTAATTCAAATGCTTGTTTTGTTAAAATATTATATGTTTGCTGTTGAAGAAAAAAAAAATCCAGAATATATAACATTGTTATTTTAGCTAAATAAAAATATTTAAATGTCTGTCTGGTGATGTTCTCCTCCTAATACAGCATGGCAAGAAAATCCTCCAAATATTAATGATTAACCTGTTGAATCGGAGATAGTTCACCTCCCAACGACTTCATAAATATCTGCTTCAATTACCTTTGGTAAATGAAATAACCAAACGATCATTCATTTTCTGATATAACTGTAAAACTAAATAAATCAAAATAAATCACTTTAAAAATGTATAGTGTGTACCTTCTAAAAATGAAACCTACATCTATCTCTGAGTTGTGAAGAATATGTATTAAGGTTATAACAATCAACAAGAATGCACTTTTATGTAGAAATCCATGATTAAATCAAGTCTTCCTGACTAGTGATTTAAATCAAATCCACCCTGTTTTCAAATGATAATAAATTTGACAGTGTTCTGAACACCATCAAGCATGAAAAATACCATAAAAGGACAGTTTTAAGGTAATAAATAAAGGTAGGGAACAAATTGAGACTCAACAAAACAAAATAATGGAAAAGGCAAAATAATCTTGGAAAAACAAATACAGTTGGAAAGCTATACTAACAGGAGAGGTTGTACATAGTTAAGCTTGTTTTATTGCAACTCCTATCTTGTTTAAACCATGTCAAAAATCAGTTAAAGTTTGCATGCTGTAAAAAAAAGTTACATTGTGGAGATTTCAAATTACATTTTTTAAATGATTGTTTGCAGTGTGAACACTTCAAATTGTAGAATTTTTATCTTGCTGCATGTTTGAGGCTGCTTTTCAGTTATTTATAGCATAATTTGGGTCAGAAGCTTGGACACAACAGTTGAGTTGTCAGTTTTTTAACATATCGTGACTTCATGATTATTCAGTGTTTTTATTCCCTGTGGAAAGGAAATACTTGGACAGATGTAGACTGCTGCAAACAGTGCAATGGAACAACTGTTCTCTGACTGGGTCATGGCTTTTCAAAAAATTGGGAATTGGCTTCAAAACCTTAAACCTCTATTTAATTGACTTTTAGAAAAGGGAAAGTGGTTCATATAACCATTAAAATTAACTGTAGAGCATATCAAAATATATATGGAAGCATTTGTTAAACTATCAGCAATTTTCAGTAGTCTTATTTACTTTGCAAACATTCAAGCAATACAGAAAGCCAAAAAGTAATAGAAAGTACAACAAATAAATCAACAGAAATAAAATGGAGAACATTATTTGAAAATTGAACATCTGCAAATAGCTCCAAGGATTTCCATGAATATTATGATTTTAAATAGCACCTTTCACCCAAGCATATAAAAATGCTTTACAACTGTAAATAAGAAACCCCACATTGTATATAAAAGGATGAAAGTCTTCCATTAAGTTTGAGTGACAAGAACATGCTACTCAATATGCAGTAATTTCATCAAAGCCTCTTGTTGGAATTATAGCTTCATTATGTATACACAAATATACATAATTATGCACAGTGATTGCATAAATTACTGCAGCACATGAAAAGAATTCAGCCATACTTCAAACTTGTATTGCTTCACCAATAAATAAATAAATAAATAAATAAATAAAAAGTTACTGATAGGTCTCATTACTAGATAAAGTAAGTTTAATTGTTCAAAGAAACAGATTTCCCTAAAAACTTAGTACAACTGAAAGTTTACTTAATGTGCTGCTAATTTATCAGTTTTTCCTTAATATTGCTAAAAGGTGACATGTAATCATGAAGATTTAAAAACAGCAACAAATACTATTTTATCACTTTTTTATATTTTGCTAGCCCTTTGGTTTTAAAGAAGGAGCATATAGATAAGGAGCATTCATCAGCATGTTGTTTTTACCTATTCTAGTAACACATATATTTTAGAGTAATGGCTATCTTTTACCCATCAGTAACTATAGTTCATCACTCACTACTGCTTTCCACAGGTTCCCAAGCTCAGTGACACTGGGTACATATCCCACAAATGAGAAGATACAAAGGACATTCTCAAAGACTACAAATATAGAGTTAAGAGTCAATTGACTTATAAGGAAAGTCTTACCCAGTTCTAGCTGTTTTGTATTCCACTTTTAGGATAGGTTTGCAAGGTTCTGGCTTCTTCCCATCTTTTAGCTGCTTTCCTAAAAAATATATATTTTCATATATTAAACATCAAAAAAAAATTCTGTAATGTGCTGAAATCTTATGAAATTATTCTTTTAAATAAATTACAAATTAAAATATGCACACAATTTATTACATTGTCACATACTGTATTTTATGCCTCGATATAATGCAAAAGTACAGTTAATATTGCCATTCATCATGTAAACATGGAATGTTTGTTTGGGACAGCCTTCAAAAAGCAATATGGCAGAAACCAAAAAAAATTTGTCCCCTATAATGTAGTTCTACTCTGAAAACTGATTAAAACAGACACTGGAATAAACAAAGGGAGCTGATCTAATGACTAAAATTGCCATTTTACATACCCTATTCTCAGAGAAAAAACACACTTATATCTTGATTTCCTACAAAATAGCAATCCAAACTAATTTATTTGAACAGTCAATATACCTTCATTTGGCTACTAGTTTGGTAATGGGCATATTTGCTTTAAAATGCTAGAATTTAATAGCACAATTTTGATTTACTTGCTTATCCACAGAAATATTTTAAACAATATATGGATTGCAACATTAAGCACAATGCAAACCATGCGAACTCTATGTTCATTCATCTGTCTAGCAATTGCCAAGAAATGCACTAGAGATGTCTCTGCAGACTTAGGAAGGCACTGATTTACACTATTCACATTCAGAAGTTTCTTTTCATAAGGGCTGGAGACTTTTTGGTAAACAACAGCTTGGATTTTGCAGAAGTTGTTAGCATACACCTAGGATAAAACTCCTTTTGCTAGGGGAGTAGTTTTGCTAGAATTAAATAAAACAGGATTTTATAGAAAGGTTTAATGACATATTTCCAGTGTAAGAACTGCCAGACATTGTGTGTTTTCATTCTCTTACCATGTGGAGTGATTGTCTGAAGTGGCTTGGCAGGGGATTTTATATTCCATATAGTCAAGGTACCATCTGAATGGCTACAAATGAACTGTTTTCCTTCATGGTGCCAAGCAACAGAGTGAATAGCCTGTGTAAAGAAAAAGAAAAAAAAAAGAAAAAAATGTTTAGAGTTTTCAGCAGAAAACCAGCAACTTAAGGCATGTGTACACTACAAAATTAAAGTCGACTTAAGTTAGGTTGACTACAGCCACCGCAGTCATTGGCCGTTCATGTCCACAATACACTCCTTCTGCCAGTGGTGCATGTCCTCACCAGGAGCATTTGCACTGACTTAAGTGGGGCATTGGGGGGGGTTGACAGCTCGGGGCTCTGGCTGTCAACCCCGGGGCAGCGGAACTCTGGCTGTCAAAAATAGCAATAGACCATGTAAGCAACACAGTGTCTACATGGACACAGAATCGACCTAACTACATCGACCTAAGCGCTACACCTCTCGTGGAGGTGGTTATTAGGTCGGTGTAGTGGGCAACTTACATTGGTGAGAGCTACACTGTAGTGTAGACCAGGCCTTCATGTGGTCTCAATTCCCTCTTCTTAAAGATCACACAAAAACCAAATTAAAGTGTTAGATAAAGTATTAAATAAAGTATTAAAGTATGAAATACCAAAACAAGTATGAATTATCCATGTTTAATTTTTCTGTTACAATTAGTATTTCTTTGAGCCGTTTCTTCTTTTAAGAGGTTACAACATTGTTTGTGTGTCAAAAAGTTTTGATAAGAAAAATTATTATCCTTATGCAGTATTAGTGTTTGCATAAAATTAAAGAAAATTCTATTTGCCAATCAAAAAGCTACAATAAGAAGCCTGAAGAGAATCAATCTCCCTTTTCAAGCAAACATTTGGAAAATAATGCCTGGTACTGTTATAAGACACTAAGCTTTATTATTTGAACATTAACACCTGTGCAGCAGTTTCTATTAGATATATTCAAATCATACATTACAAGGCAATTTTTTTAACATAGTTTTCAGAAACGTATTGGTTACTTAGGTGATAATGAGACTTTCAGCTATATAACAGTGTATATCAAATGGTTATGAAGTATGCAGTTATGCACACCAGTATACTAGAGTTGTACTAAGCCTTTAGAAAAGGCAGTTTTACATTCCTTTGAAACAATTCAACACATTCTGAAAAATGTATACCCAATATTTTTCTCTTTACAGGATATGCTGTCTGTATTATACAGCCTCACATTATATGGTTATACAATCCACAATCTTTGAAGTTTGAGAAAAAGTCAAGGGCCTAAAATTATTTGTGGAATAACCTTTTAGGAACAAACTGCTAGTGTGTCTTGGATACTGCTTGTTACTTGATATTGCCAGGCCAATTAGAACTGTAACATACAGTCACACTTCTAGCTCCCAGTGGTCAATTAACATCATAAAGAGCTTCACTGGAGCAACAAAACTGCGAACGGCATAAAACCTAGTTAACTGAAAACTGGGAATTGCCCTGATGTACCAGACCAACATTCATCACCACCTGGGTCACTATATACACATCAATTTGGACTGCTGATGCCATTTTTATACTAGCATTGCTAGTCCAAATCTTCTGTAACAGAAATGAAAATCTGAAGTGACATTTATGACAGAGGATCAGCTGCAGTCTAAAAAGACCATAGCAAAATTATTTATGGCTGCTTTGATGTTAAAAAATAAACTAAAATTATAAACTCACCAACACACTTACACAGCACAAAAAAACCATATAGCTCTTCAGTTGATTTATAGCACAATTCTCTAGCAGGCTTTAAAACTTCAGTGCGTCTCCAGGTGAGTTTCAGAAAGTTGGGGTATTTTTGGTCAGAAAATTGCGAGTAGGTGTCAACCTATGTTATATTTTTTAAAGGCACCAGTCACCATAGAACAGAGGTGGGCAAACTACGGCCCGTGGGACCGTGCTGCCCGGCCCTTGAGCTCTCGGCCGGGGAGGCTAGCCCCCAGCCCCTCCCTCGCCATCACCTCTCCCCCATTGCTACGCCGCCGCGCGGGCAGTGCTCTGGGTGGCGGGGTTGCGCGCTCTTGCTGAGCAGCGTGGCAGTGTGTTTGGCTCCGGCTGGGCGGCGCGGCTGCCAGACATGCTGCTCTGAGCGGCATGGTAAGGGGGCCGAGGTGCTGGATAAGGGGCGGGGGGTCCCGGGGGATCAGTCAGGGGGCAGGGAGCAGGGGGTGGTTGGATGTGGCGGAGGTTCTGGGGGCAGTCAGGAGACGGGCAACGGGGGGCCGGGGGGAGTTGGATAGGCGTGGGAGTCCCGGGGGACCTGTTAGGGGGTGGGTGGATGGATGGATAGGGGTCAGGGAGTCAGGGGGTGGGAAGTGGGAGGGGCAGATAGGGGGCGGGGGGCCAGGCTGTTTGGGGAGGTACAGCCTTCCCTACCCAGCCCTCCATACAGTTTTGCAACCCCAATGTGGCCCTCGGGCCAAAAAGTTTGCCCACCCCTGCCATAGAACCTAGGCATCAGTTGCAGTTATACATCATAGGCATTTTCAGTGGAATATGATGTTATTTAGTCTACAGCTGTAACATACCGGAAATTTTGCAACTGCAAAACTTAGTCCAGTGGCATGCAACATGAGGCACCTGAATGGTGACCAGACCTTGTAAAGAAAATGTATATTTGATTATGAATTAAAAATGTGTTTCCTGAGTCAAGCACCACAATTTTTAAAATTAAGGATTTGAATTAATCCTACTGTGGTAGGTGAAGAGATGGGGCGCAACCTCCCCAACTGCCTCCCACCACTCCTTTGGTAGCCTCACCTGGTAACTCTGCTATGAGCCAGAAGCAGTCTGAGCAAACCCACCCAACCCCCTAGGCCTGAGAGCCTGAGCTGCAGTCCAAGTTCCAATGTCCACACTACAGATATTTTTAGTGTGCTAGCGTGAGCCCCTGGGCTTGGAGGCTCACTCTCAGCTGTAGTGTAGACATAGTCTAACTGGCTTTGCATGTGCCTAGGGGAGCACCTAGAAAAGGATGGCTCCTTTCCTTCATACAGCCACCCAGGGGAAGAGCAGGAGAAGCTGATAACCAACCACCAGTTACAGTCACCTGATTTTCTGTCTCAAACCAGGTTAAAGCCTGCTTTAACTTCAGCCTGTTGGTGAAAGTTCACTAGGAACCAAATGCCAGCTGGGGATAGCTAGACGACAGACAGTTCAGCCACTCCCCAACCACCACCACTGAAGCATTTCTATGCATCAGAAGCTGCATGGGCTAGACATAGAAGCCAGCTACATTGGTTTTGGATAGAGAACAACTGTGTACTGTAGCCAGGCACTGAGGTGAATTCATGATGAAACTGGGATACGACCTTTAGTAGAAACTTGGGATGTAGGTGCAGGGAGACTTTGTCCTTATGGAATGTGGTGAAAAGGGTGTCTGCCATCATGGCCCCAAGTTCACCCACGCTTCTCGCTAAAGTATTGTGCGCTTCCCACGTGCAAGGAATGTGTCTGTGATGATCATCCTGTCCAAGAAGAATGAGAGGAAGGAGATCCCTGCACAAACTTGCTGCAGGTCCGTCCACCACTGGAGGGAATATCAGGGGGGACTGTCAGCATAACGTCCATGGTGTGCCACGTGGGTGAGTATACTCTCTGGAGCCACATTTGTTGACAACGAAGGTGAAGATGTACGTTCAGCCTGCCATATGGCCAAAGAGGGATAGGCAAATCTTGACTGGGATAGACTGTTGACTACCTGGGCAATGAGTTTCTGCAGAGTCTGGAATCGGTCCCTTGGTAGGTAAGCTCAGGCTGTGATCAAGTTGATGGAGGCCCCTATGAAGTCTATGTGGAAACCAAAAGTGGATTTTTACATTGATGCAGACTCCCAGGAAGGAAAGGAGCAACATGGGGGTCAAGACTTGAGCTACGTCTCTGGATTACACTGCCAATAGCTAGTTATCAAGATAAGGGAATATAAGGACCCCATAACACCCGAGATGGGCTTCTACGAAAGAGAAAACTTTGGTGAAGACCCGGGAAGCAATGGTAAGTCCAAATGGTAGGACCCTGTATTGAAAGTTCTGAGGGCCCACCGTGAATATCTCAGGAATCTTCTGTGGGTTGCATGGATGCCTTTGTGAAAAATAGGCATCCTGCATATTGAGAGCCAGAAACCACATGCCTTTTACTAGTGATGGTATGATGGCTGCTCAAGTCACCATATGAAACTCAGGCTTGTGGATGAAGAAGTTGAGGTGACAGAGATCCAGGACTGGTCTCCATCTGCCTTTCTTCTTGGATACCAGGAAGTTGAATAGAACCCTTTGCCTTGATAGTTCAGAGGAACATACTCTATTGCTCCCCTTTGTGGTAAGGGCAAGGATGTCACGAGAATGGTCCCTGAAGAAGGATCGGGGAGGTGGATGTGGATGAGGTAGTGTGATTGTATATTCATAGCGGATGACATCCAGGACCCACTTGTCCATTTTTATTGCTCTCTAAGCTGATAAAGAGTTCTAGATAACCCCTGAAGCGGCAGTAGGAACAGTGGTTGACGGCTCTCTAGTGGCTCTCAGAAATATAGTTTTGAGAGGTTTGAACGTGTGATGATGAAGGCTGCAAAGGAGAGCCAGGAGGGTAGGACCATTGGGCCTTTTGGTGCTTGTGAGGTGGTTCACATGGTCTTTGGTGGAAGAACTGAGGAGTCCTGAACCGTTGTGTAGGTGGTGGGTGGTAAAATTTCCACTTGGGTGGGCAGCTGTATAGGTACTCAGCAATCCAAGTGTGGCTCTGGAATCCTTGAGGGAGTGGAGGGAATCGGTCTTCTGATTAAACAGGTGCAACTCATCGAATGGGAGGTCCTCAATGGTATTTTGCACCTCCCTGAGGAAACTAGATGAGTGAAGCCACGATTCCCTCCGTGTGACAATATCTGTAGCCATAAAGTATTAAGAAGTATCCATCGCGTCTATAGCTGACTGAAGTGCTGTCCTCGCCAACAGCTTGCCCTCCTCCAGGATAAACTGGAAACAGGCTCCATCTTTGCTGAGGCAGTTTTTTCAGTAAAGTTCCCCAATTTGTTGATAAAGTCGTGTTTGGCCAACAAGGCTTGGTAGTTCGAAATTGGAGATTAGCTGACGAGAAGACCTTGTGTCCCAGCAGGTCTATGCGTTTGCCCTCATCTGTCAGGGTGGAGAGCAGGTGATGCTATCTGAACCATTCTGTTGTTGCTTTCACCAGAAAGGAATTGGGTGGGGATGTGTGAGAAAAGAAACTCAGACCCTTTAGGCAGTATGTAGTCCCTCTTCTCTGCCCCCTTGGGGGTAGGCGTGCAAGTATGCCAAACTGCTCCAAACCAGTTATGGAAGATAGACCACTTAGGCCAAGACACTGTTTGAGCTGCTTGGAGATGGGCATAGTTGATCAGTAGAGCAACCCTGCTCAGTATCGAGGAATGAAGGATGTCCAGGAACTGAGCTGCTTGTCTTGTACTTCCTCCAGTGGAATATGAAGGTTGTCTGCCATCCTTTGCAGAAGTTCTTGGAACTGCCGAAAGTCATCTGGGGATGAAAGGGAAGCCGAAGTCATTGCAGCATCTGGAGAGGACATCCTTTATTCCTCGCTACCTCTACTGATCAACGATGCCATTCTCCAACCAGCTCAAACAGTGACTCGGACTGAGCGGTTCATCCTCCATAACTGGTTCGGAGCACCTGTTGGAGGACACCCTAAGCGGGGATAGTGGCGAAGTCTCCCTTGCTGAATGGGCGGGTTCCGAGGGTGAGTATTGAGGCCAGGATCCCCAATAGGACCAGCAGGACGGATCCAGCAGATGCTGTGGAGGACTCCATGGTATGGGAAATCAGTGACTTCCCTGCTGCTGGATAGGAGGGTACTCTGGTGGTCCCTTTGGATACCCAGAGCGGCGGTAGGGAATAGGCAGCCCTTGTACACCATTGGAATCTTCAGATGATCATTCAGATCCTGGTTCCAGTGGCTGTACCATCGGAGCCGGTGGGAGTGTGTGTGTAAACCATAGGATGATGAGTTGAAGTGTGACTTCACTGTGGTAGGTCCTGGATAGGCAATCAGACCTTCCTAGGCATGGATGGCAGAAGGAGGCATGGAGATCTCAGTTCTCCTAAGGTGAACTGTTCACGTGACTCCAGTGCTTTCTCTAATCTGCCTGGCATTAATGGTACTCGTTCCATAGCCAGAACCGGCGCCAGAATGGAAGACTGTCCCAGAACTGATGGATCCTTTGGTTTAAGGGAGGCAGACATTGAGGGTGTGCTCAGCTCTATACTGGAGGATTCACCGGTCTGCATGGTTTCTTGTCATGTTTGTGCGTCCATGGCTGGAACTTGTGGAAGGTGCATTGTCCTTTTTCGGTTTGGAGGAAGACTTACTGCCATGTTTATGCGCATGCTTCCTTGCCTCCCGACTAGGTCATGGCACTAGGCTCGTAGCGGTGGTACCATCAGAGTCAGACTATCTCTGTAGCCTGAGGTGCACTCCTGGCTGTCTAAGGCCAGTGTACCCAGGGGGGTTGGGAGGGGGGCAGAGGGGGTTCCCCTGGCCTGGATCTGACTGAGGCCTCATGGCAGCTTTCATGAAGTGCTTTTTAAGGCGGAGAGCCCAGTCTTCTCAGGTATGGTTCGGGAAGGACTGGCAGATACTAATTTTTTTTTTTTTCACCTGGATGAAATCTGGGCTTCTCCCAAGCAATAGAGGTAGCTTTGGTGCTTGTTGATCAAGAAAGAATGTGGGCAGGTGGTGTAGATTTTAAATATTGGTGTCTTCAGCATAGTCCAGTACCTGCATGTGGGTACTGGGATGGGGAGGAACTGAAACAGATTCCCCCAAAGTCTCAGTTCTACTGAAACTATTACTAAAAACTAAAACTACATAAAAAACAGTAAAGACTAGAAGAAAACTAACTATATACAAGTCTAAACATTTTTCCAAGTGCGTCAGAGATGGAAGATACTAGTAGCTCCAACTCTGATCATGCAGCAGTGAGAAGGAACTGGAGATGCTGTCAGCCCACCCCACCCTTTATCGCCTTGGATGAACCATGAGGCAAAGCAAGGGCACATGTGCGGACCAACAGACACTACTACTTTCAAATTCTCTGGCTGTGGACGCATGTGAAATACAACAGGGACCATCACTTGAAAAAGTAGTTTAACATCTACTAGGGACAAACAGTTTTAAGTCAGCAGGTCTGGCTAATCTGCACCCAAGAGTACTAAAAGAGCTGGCTCAGTAGATCTCTGACCTACTGACATTCATTTTTAATAAGTCTTGTTATACTGGAGAAATTAGAGAAGACTGTAGGAAAAGGGCAAACAGGATAACTCAGGTAACACTGTTTAGCCTGACATCAATCCTGGGGAAAATAAAAGGAAAAATTGATATGGGATTCAACTGATAAAGAATGAACGGATAGGAATTGGTATTTCAGGCCCTCAAAGGGGGGCCCATACCATCAGGTACAAATGCCTGTCCCCAGCCTCTCTCCATTATACTAGTAAACATGTTTTTATAGAAAAAAGTCTTTTCAAACAAACCTGATTTCATTCTTTGATAAGATTACAAGTTTGGATGACCAAGATAACGCCGTAGATGTAATCCAATCCAAAAGTCTAAGTGTAAGGCATTGACTTTTTACTATGTGACATTCTGATAAAAAAAATTAGTAGACAATATCAGTAGATTTCAGAGTAGTGAATAGAGTACATGTTAAATTGATTAAGAACTGGCTAACTGAAAGCTCAGAAAGTACGGTAGTCATCAGTGGGGAACCATAATCAAATGGAGATGTTTCTAGTGGGGTTCTGAAAGGACTAAACCTGATGCTGTTCAATATTTTTATCCATAATCTGGAAGTAAATATAAACTCACTGCTGATAAGATTTGCATATGTCACAATTGGCAATGATTGGCAATCAAATTGGCAGATGATAAATAATGATGAGAACAGGGCAGTCATGCAGAGCATTCTGGATATCTTGTTAAGCTGGGCCCATGCAAACAAAATGTGTTTTACTACATACAAATGCAAACTAACAAGGGGAATGGTAGATGCTCCATCTCTTGATGTCTTCAAATCAAGACTGGATGGCCTCTGGAAGATATGCTTTAGCCAAACACAAATTATTGGGCTCAATACAGGGTAACTGGTTAAAATTTAAAAGTCGGTGATAGACAGGTTAGAGTAGTTGACCTAGTGGTTCCTTCTGGCTTTGAACTCTATGCATGTTAATTTAGGTTGCCAAGTCAACCACTTAAAAGTTAGGAAATGCCACATTTATGGTTATCAGTGCAATCTTAATTCTGATCCCTTGTGTACGTGCATTACGAAACAATCTTTACTTACAGGAGCATGTACTCTTTCTCCCCCTCCACCAGTTTCCCCAAGCTCCATGACTCATTCTGTGCACAGAATGGCCTCACAAAAGAGCAGAGCGTTAAGATGGCAGGGTGACTAAATTTGGCACTGACTTTTGAATGCTTCAATTTGCAATCTAAATAATGATCTTTATGAATTTATGTAAGTAATATTATATAGAATAAGTCAATTTTTAAAACAGTATGCAGAAATGTCATTCACTAGCTCTATAAATGAACATTTTTTAGTAGAAGCTGCTATTTTACCCATACCTGCTCTTACCAAAGAGTGATCCACTTTGATCCTGTACCAACAGGAGTAGGGCACTAGTTCTTGTTCGAATGTACAAGAAAGCAGGATATTTTCAAATTTGTTTTAAGGCAAGGCGTATGCTCATGTACTATTATTTTGGGACTGAACAAAATTAAAATAGTATGATTAAAGTTATTCTGTTTCCACGAGTATTTATGAATCAGTTTTGACATATATAAACAGCCCAGCACTGGGCATTAGATGGAAGCAGACTGCCTGCTAGGAGCGCCGAGCAGCCTTGTGCTTCAGAAAGGTTCTTTTTCCTTCCCCATTTTCTCTCTCTCTCTCTACCTCATATCCATCCTGTCTTCTCTTTTCTTCATTTCACTATCTCCATTCTTGTCCTGATGCCAGTTCCTTAGCTTCCTTCTCACTTCCTCTCTCAGCTCAGTGTTTGCCATCCTATATTTCCCTCTGTTCTTCCACAATATTTCAGGCCACAAACCTCTGACCCCATTCTATGAGATCTCTCTCATCTCTTCCACATCCCACAGGAACTAGCCCCCACCCAAATCTCTACCTCTCTCCTTTCTATTTGACACTGATGATTAACTCTTCTGTGCAATTAAGTAGCAATTACATACTACTGGGAAGATGTGGTTTAGGAACTTTCGCCTTTTTTAAAATTAGCAATGTTTACCTTCGCCTGTTTTTAGAGTGCTGTTCAGACTTCACAAATCAAAGACACTTGTCAGGGATGGTCTAGAGAATACTTAGTCCTGCCTTGAATTCAAGGAACTGGACTAGAAGACCTCTTGAGGTCCCTTCCAGTCCTACATTTCTATAATTCTATGTATATGAGTACCCTTCTCATAATAGTATTTTCTGCTGTTCCTGGGTGGTAAATAGCATTGTTTCCCTATTTCTATGATCTTGCAAGAATGTATAAACTGAGCACAACTTGGGAACTAGTTCAAAAGGGTGAACCCAGTGCCCTTTCCCTTCACTAATTCTCCAAAGTAGTACGAGAAGGAAAGAGATGGCATGGAATAAAACCATTAATTCCTATCTGATAAAAATGTAAACAATATCTGAAGGCATTTAAAATCCAATAGTATCCTGTCGAGGTATTTCTAATGCACCACTCAATGTGACATCTAGGTACCGAGTGCATAATAAAGAATTGCACAACAAACTGGTAACACTGTCCCATACTCTAATCTTCCATTGTCTTTGGTAGAAACAGATTTACTTCTTAACTCTTTTTGTATGGCTAACTTGCATGAATTTCTGACCTTTCTAAAAATACCATTTCCATTACTATGTGCATGAGAGAGTGTGGCAGGGGGAAGGTTCCTGTCCATATCCATTCTTTTGTCATAAATAAATTGCTTGGTAGCTACTTTGTTGACTAAATGGCAACCCCTTGGTCTATTTTGATATATCCTCTATAAAGCTCAGGGATAAGCTCTGATATTTACCCACTTATCAGACGACTGAGCCTAAAAATAGTAATCTATAATACATTTTCTGAGTTAATACTATTAAAGTTTAGTTTAAAACAGAGCAGGCAAAATTTTTCATTTAAAACCTGACAATTTTAAATGACAAAGTTACAACATTTCCAAACATTTATTTAAAAAGCAGTTAAAAATCATGCTCTAATGTCTTTGTTTTATTGTTTTCATGTCCACAAAACAGCAGAAAATAGAATTTTATACTATAAACATTCATGTTCATATTGTATGAATAAGGCATGAAAATGCTTTTTAATTACAACAGATATATTTGAACTTCAGAGCCTTTCAATACAAAGAAACTCACAAAGGAGACACAAAGAAAGCTAACATTTTCCATTCTATCATTTCACTGTGCATAAACATCTTGCAAGACAATGATAAGAAACTTACTGCACAGGATGGTTTGATAGGCATTATAAATAACTGCTCTAAAAAGTTAATTTATAACCACAGGTCTCTAACATTATAGCTATCAGATTCCAGACAAACTGTTTTTTCCCTAGCTTTGTTAAATATGAATGCTAGATTTTGTATTCTTTCAGATGATTCTCTGTCAAAGAAACAATGGATCATGCACTATTCTTACAATACTACAGTTTTAAAATCCAACTTGTCTTGCATGAAGGGAACAGTTTTTTTAAACACGCATTGAGTGTCATTCTATGAACTTCATCTTGCAAAGAAAGGAAATTCCGTGGCAAACAGGTTTAATTCTAGGTGTCCATGACTGTAGTTAGAATGTAAAGGCAAAGATTATATTGGCAGATTTCAGGTATCTTTGCTGTTAAATGAAAGGGATCCATAAAATCTTATTTCATTTCTGCCTGCAGAAACCTGCGCTATCATCCTCACTGCCTCCAAAGTAAAAATTGGTAGTGCAGAGGACGGAATAACTGACTCGACATCCCCTAAACAATTTTGCTCAATGACTACTTTCAAACTACTAGGACAAACTTAGTGTCCTAAATGCTAAGTATTCTGTTCTCTACTTCTCACTGTCAACTGGAATGCTTAAGCTTTGTCTACACTACACAGTTTTGGCAGCAAAAGGCAGCTTTTACTGACAAAACACGTGGAGGTGTACACACTACAGAAGTTACTTTTGGCGGCCAAACACTGCTGTTTAGCCAACAAAATAAAACAACCTCGATGAGAGGCATAAAGCTTTTTGTGGCAAAGTTAAAGCAACAAAGCATCATTGTAGACGTTGCCGTTCGTTTTATTGCCAGAACTGGTCTCCCCCAGTATCCCACAATGCCCGCAGTGACCGCTCTGCTCACTGTTTTGAACTCAGCTGCCCTGCAGGCATGCGCCCCTCCCCTTTCAAAGCGCCGGGAAGTTCTGACAGCTGAACATCTGGCAGCAAAGAGAAAGTCATTGAGGTGGAATCCTCCTGCTCTTTCTGGCACTAGGAACACAGTGGCAGGCAGGCTGCTGCTGCTGTGGAGCAGGGAGGTAAGAGGGGACTGCTGTGCTGTGCAGAGCCAGGGAGGGAGGCGGTGGCTGATGAACTCAGCTGACCTGCGTCTAGCTATGTAGGCATGCACCCCTCTCCTTTCCAAGCTCTGGGAAGCTTTGACATTCCTTAGGCCTGGTCTACACTAGGACTTTAATTCGGATTTAGCTGCGTTAATCCGAATTAACCCTTCACCCGTCCACACTACAGAGCCAGTTAATTCGAATTAAAGGGCACTTAAAATCGATTTCTGTACTCCACCTCGACAAGCGGAGTAGCGCCTAAATCGATTTTGTTAATTCGAATTAGGGTTAGTGTGGCCGCACACCACCGAATTACTGTGTTTAAGTTAATGGGGTAGTGTGGCCGCACACCACCGAATTAATGTGGTTAAAAACCGAATTAAGGTGCTTAGTGTGGCCGCGCACAATCGAATGTATACAACCTGTTTCCCAAATTCGAATTATCTAAATTCGGATTAATCCTGTAGTGTAGACATACCCTTAGGGTGGAGAGCTCACAGAGCTGCTGAGGATGCCACTCCCAGCAACCGAGGAGGCTGTGGGAGATCTCAGAGGGAATCACAACAAAACCATTGGCAGGCAGATCAGGCTGCTGCTGCTGTGCAGGGAGAGGACAGGGGGACTGCTGTGCCGTGCAGAGCCAGGGGCTGATGGGGGGGAGGGAATTATCCTCACACTGTTTCTGTCTCTACTCCCCACACACACACACTCTGTCACATTCTTCCCCCCCCGCCCAAACTTCAGTTGAAAAGCAACTCAGATGCCCATGGAATGATGGGATTGAGAAACCTGCATCCTGTGACTGTACCTGCCCCATGAGGCATTGCAAACCCTTCCCAAAACACAGTTGCACAGTGGGATTGCACAGTGGGATAGCTACCCACAGTGCACTGCTCTCTGTGTTGATGCAAGAGCTGCTAGTGTGGAGTCACTCTGCTAATATAAGGAGCATAGTGTGGGCGTGCAACAGCAGTTTAATTAAAGCAGCATAACTTGTCAGCAAAACTCTGTAGTGTAGACAAGGCCTTAGTCACTCTTTCAAAGTTTAAAGTACAGTAAACAACTGCAATATCTTACAGTTATTTCACAGGACCGGGAGTCATGATAGAGGATTCTATTCCCTCCTTGAACACAGCTCTTCCTGTGTCACATCTCAGTAGTTTCAGTTTCCTGATCTATAAATAGCGGAGAATATTATCTAGTTGCTACATGGGGTCAAGGAAGCCTAATTCAAATGATATTTATGAAACTCAGACTCAGGTGGAAGGTGCTTTGGAAGTGCAAAGCATCATCATTCAAAGACTTTTTGTTTTCATCAAGTGAATGCAGAGTTCATGGAAAGTGTCATATATTTAGCATTAGAGACTGAAGAGCAGCACTGAGATATTTAGAAGCAAGATTTACCAGGAATCGCTTCAACTAGTACCAGGAATTGACTCAATTATGAATTATTATCTAGAGCTGAGGGGATGATCTCTAAGAGAAAGACTAATTTAGTCCACGCACCTTCAGTCCATAGATTATCTGCTGATAATGTTAACAACAGTACAGTTAGTGCTATTCAAGGTCTAGCACCCACTGGTGTTCACTAACCTTTGGCTGTAGGCCAAATTCCAGCCTTGGGGCACAGCCCAGGGGCACAGCCCAGGGGCACATTGGTGACATCACACAGCCAAAATAGGTTTCTGCCTCCTTAATGTGCTGGAGAGGAGACACCGGTCATAAGACGGCACAAAAATGGAAAATATTCTGTCTTTTACAGTATGCTCCCTTAAAACTGAGGTTATGCACCTCATATTCATTATTGGTGCTCTCATGGGTGCTTGGGCAGTGTCTCGGCATACAATATAACTTCAAAAGCAGGTCTCTGTCTGGAAACCAGTCATTCATCTTCAAGTGCAGCGTCAAAGTCAAATACTGATATGCTATCACCACAACTGCTACAAAATGGCTATAAGTGGGATAACAACTGTTCTAATGGAGTTTTAAGAATGAGAAAGGGTGAATATTGCTGTTTTGGTGGACGACAGTGGGACTGCAAAAAACCAAAACAGACCCAAAAAACCATGCTCCCATAGTTCCTCGGGTCTACTACTGAGCTGTAGTCTGCATTTCTTTGGCAGAATAGGTATTCTGACTAAAGATTGCTCACATAGACTCCAATTTAGCAAAGTACATAAACGTGTGATTAACAAAGTATATGCTGAATTGTGGTCATACAGGATCATCCCTGTAGACAATCACCCCATCCCCATTTTAAATTTCTTACTCCCCTCCCCCTATTTATTTGAAGGCTTTTGCAGACATATAAAGAGATCCACCAGATGGTGAATGTGCAGATACATTCTTAAGGCTGCAAGCCTGTCTCCTAAGTACATGGTACATACTGACATCTTAGCAACAAAAAAGGTAATGATCAACAAGAATAACTTTCTTTCTAACTGTAAAATTTATAACGTGAAATATGTCAGTGATGTGATAAGTACATGTATGTTAGTTTTGAGTTGGAGGTGGCTGTTGTTCTTTAGTGGTCAAATGCAAGCGAGACTTCTCAAAGCCCAATTTTAAAAGCTAATATGTTCTTATTTTCTACGGAAGAGAGAGTTAATATTTTATCCAAAAATTGCCATAAAAACAACTCAGTTGACCTCAGAACAGTATTGTGTTAAATGTGGAGACTATTCAGTCACTGCCATGAGAAATAAAGAATTTTTAGCGAAAAGCTCAACTAAAGAGACACTACTAATGATTCAATAATAAGGAGACAGTTTGGTGTTCTGACAAACCTTGGAAACCAAGTTCTTTGGCAAAGGTGTGGGAATTTTGTGGAGGTGGAAATTAATCTAACCAGCTTTTTACTAGTGAG
The DNA here is from genome assembly GCF_002925995.2 of Terrapene triunguis. Taxonomy (NCBI): domain Eukaryota; kingdom Metazoa; phylum Chordata; order Testudines; family Emydidae; genus Terrapene; species Terrapene triunguis. The sequence goes on from NW_020664436.1 coordinate 42,791,001, forward strand.
CCACTAAAAACTTAATCTGTTTAAGACATAAGATGAGGCTGACCAGACAGCAAGTGTGAAAAATTGGGACAGGAGGTGGAGGGTAATAGGAGCCTATATAAGAAAAAGCCCCAAATATTGGGACTGTCCCTATAAAATCGGGACATCTGGTCACTCTACATAAAATAATTGGTCACACAGGAAGTGTCTTAACTGTTCAATCACTATTAAAATAGGACAAGCTGGTTTATTATCCAACACCAAATCCCCATACTGCCAATGTCACACTTGACCATTTTAATAAAATTGTTTTGGTTTTGACAGTGAAAGCTGCAGAAACACCAACATAAGTTACATATATGACCCACAATCTACACATGATGAAAACTGTTGCAGTTGTTGAACTGAGCAGATTTGGTGCAGTTATGTTTTTTAGAGAGACTGCTTATAAACGTTGACAAGCCAATATTGTCAAATTAAAAATAGTTTCAGCCACATACGTTAACATATTATTGACCTTATTAGAAACAATGCCATACTAACTAAAAGCACAAACAAGAGCACATTTATAAATGCTGTGTTACATATGGTTGGTTTGAAAAATAGTGGCAAAATGACATTGTGAGGTTCCCGATTTAGTCTCTCAATGACTTGCCATTTGCCGGAGTTAATATTTTCCTATTCTAGCAGCTAACTTCAAAACAGAGGTTTTGAAAAAGGAAATGAAAAGTAAGCATAGGAAAGAAACACTTAAATAGTTCACAATGAAAATAATTCAGAAAACTGTAGATGCAACACCAATATAAGACATATCAAATCATCATCCAGTTACTTTCCTTTTGAATCTTTTACCCGCCCGTTCAGATTCTCTAAAAATCATCAATCCAGTGCAATATTGAACTTACTCTGACAGCAGCAACCAAGAGCAGCTTCCTCTCCACCATTCACTTCTACATAGATTGTTCTAATTTGTTGATGCAATAAGCAAAACAGCATTAATTTCTCTTTTTTGCATATTCAGGCTTCCCCAAATACAGAACAAATGGGATCTGACTAGCAATACTGAACCCAAGTTATAAGCTGAAGGAATCACTGTCCTGAAAACATGACATATAAGCATCTTGTCCATGGAGGAAAAGGTATCTAACTAGTATTGCACAACAAGGAATGAGCTAACAAATTGCTACGTTACATATTTTTCCTCTTCTGAGGGGAAGAAATATTTGCTGGGATGGACCCCAAACCAACCCAGACAAACTACTCTTTATTTTAAAACATCAAGATATACTGTACATACAATTATAGAAATATAGGGCTGGAAGGGACCTCAAGAGGTCATATAGATACCACCCCCTCATCCCCCCAGCTGAGGTAGATCCAAGATCTAGAATACTTTTGTTCAGTCATTTTAAAATATCCCCCCCCCCCCGCCAAAAAAGTCATTGTTAGACAGTCTACCCTAAAAGCCACGCTCTTCTTTTTTACTACATGGACACCTCTGGGCAACGCTATACCGAACTTCAGGATCTAATCTATTATCTAAGCTAATACTCGTTATAGTACTTCAGCTGTTATTACGTTTACACTTGTCTGCATAAAATTATTGGAATGAGAGTCTGCAGAGTAAGGAAATATTTTACACTTAATTTAAACTAAAAAAGGCTAGAGACTATAGTGATTTTCTGATTTTTTTATCCTGCAGATTTAGATTGCTCCCAACCCTAACTCACAAAAGGGCCTTTCCTACAAGTTCCTGATGGTAGAAGAGAGATCTTAAACACCCATTGCATTACAGTTCTCTCCAAAGCAATTAATACACTGGCCCTCCCAGCGCATAAGTAACTGCATTCCGGACTGTTCTTAGCCTGCAGTATTAACTAGATCAATGGTTCTCAACCAGGAGTCCGGGGTCCCTGGGGGGGGGGGGCAGTTTTCAGGGAGTCTGCCAAGCAGGGCCAGAGTTAGTCTTGCAGGGGCCCAGGGAAAAAAAGCCAAAGACGCTGTACAGGGCTGAAGCCCAGCATCATGAGCCCTGCCACCTGGGGCTGAAGCCGAAGCCTGAGCAACTTCGCTTTGCCACAGTCTTCAATTTTTTCTGTCCCTCTCTACTTTGTGGTAATGCACAGTATAGTAAACAGACAAAACAAAAAGGTTGTGAAAGTGTAAATTTAAACCTTTAATTCTCTCTATTTCATGATTTTCTTACATGAAAAATATGAAGAGTAGAAATATATTTTTATGCCTACAGATTTATACTGTGATTTTAAATGAGTAAGCTGTTAGAATGTAAATTTTAGATTCACATGTAAATTCGACTCATTTATTTTAGCACTTTCTATCAGTTTTCTCATCTATAAAATAGGATAAATATTTCAATATCAACTACAGTCCCTCACAGGACTGATTTACAGTGTTTACAATATGTGAAGCACTATGTTAGATGGGAGATGGGAGCTTGGGTTGCTTCTTCATCTGCATTCTGGCCAGGCCTCCTTCCCAACCTGAAAAGTATCTCAGGTGGAGATCCAAATGAGCCCCCCCACTTTTCTACAGCCAAGTAGGACTGTGAGATAGACAAAGACCAAGACAGATTTGCTTCTCCATCTGTTGCCGGACACAACTCCCATCTCCAAACCAGAAGTGCATCTTAGGAGAAGCATTACCCTAGCTTCCCCATGGTACATCCCAGTAGTCCTGAGAGCGTGTCTACACTGCAACTGGAAGGTATGATTGCAGCATGTGTAGACATACCCAAGCTAGCTAGATCTAACTAGGTCAAAGCTATCTCAAGTAACAATAGCAATGAAAATGTGACAGCCTTGCTTGCCGCAAACCCTGGCTGCATACTTGAGAGGATGAGCTGTGCTGCTGTGGTTTCATTGCTATTATTACTCAAACTAGCTTTAGTTCAAAGCCAGATATAGTTAGATCAAAGCTAGCCTACATATGTCTACCTGTGCTGCAATCACACCTTCCAATTGCAGTATAGACATAACATGAGAGGCAGGCAGTAGCTGAACTCTACCTGCAGCCTGGCCCTTCTACTGAATCTGGGAGAAGAAAATCTGAGAACTATAAATATTTGTCGCTGCTTTTCTCTTTTTAGTTAAACATGAGATAGATGTCAGACTATTGCTTTACACTTACTGGTACGTGCAAGAGACATACAATGGAACAAGTTTCCTACCTGCTTATATCAATACAAACTGTGTTGGCAGGCTCTGGTGGCCAAAATTACACAACCAGGTTGTGCAAACCAGTCACAACTCCACCTGAATGGGGGCTGCATGGGTCCTGTGCAGACATAAAAATGCGAGGCACAGTCCAAAAAGTAAGCATTGCCAGGATGGCGTTAAACTGCACAAAATCAGCACCTCCCTTCACAAGATTCCATTGGTTTAATTTTTGTGAAGAAATAAAGGATATTGAAACAGTCTCCATGACACAAACCACAGCAGAGAATGGAAGAAAAACACTCCTTTGTGGCCTGGAGTACAATGGCTTTAACTGACACAGGAAAAAGAGTACTTCACACCCCTGTGCCATCTTTGTTGGAATTGGCCCATTAACTATTGATTAACAAGATTTTATTTTAGATAACAATAGATTATTATTTGTAAGTTATTTTTATATATTTAAATTTTCACAGCTGCACAGAATTATGGGTTATAGGCTTTTTTTCCCTATTTTTCTAAATAAAAATTTTCAGTTGCAGGAAATTTAGAGAAACTGAAAATATTTTAAGCATTTTAAACATATGAGTTGTATTTACCAAATCACTGCAAGAGAGTAAAAAAAAAAAAAAAAAGTTTTTTATTAAAATGTCTTATTTAGAAAAAATGATTTTAATATAGCAAAATGTTTAGAAGCAAATGGTATCCTTGCAATAGACCGTACAGATTCACTTACACAGGTATTAAACAATTATGAGGAATACAGTATTCACTTCTAAACATCATTGTTCAAACATTTCCAATATTTAATGACTAAATCAAAATAGGAAAAAAAAAAAAACAAAAACATTGCAACACAACTGGAAATCAGTCAGCTGAAGAATAATGTCATTACCTCATCATGTGTGTATCTGTAATCTGCCTTCTTTGACTTGAGGTCCCATAATACTACTGTTCCAGACTCATAGCCAATCAGGAGCTGCAATAATCAGAGTAAAGAATGTTGAAAGAAAGAAAGTTACTTGAAATACCTGTAATTCTTGTTCTATGAAGTAGGTACTGCAGTAACATTAGATCCACCCTCTTGTATCTTTATTCCTACATGTGACAAGGAATCCTCCATGTGATGGGGCGCATTTGCCCCGCACTGATACCGCAAGGGTTAACTTCACTCTCTGGGCCAAGGAGCCCATGCCCCCCCAGCCCTGCTGGGCATGCTCTAGCTGGAGAATAGATATAAAAGGGAGCAGCTCAGCTCATTCAGTGAAGACCGCGAAGAGAGAGAACGCATGCTGCAAGCTCCAGCCCAGGAACCGCAGAAGTCCCAGACATCAGGAGCCAGGGACGCTGAGGCTCCAAAGAATGCCCAAGGAGTGGCAGAGCTGTTGAGAGTCACCCTGACTGAGGAGCCCAGAGCCCACGGACATGCTGGGACCCCAGTATCAGGAACTAGCTCAGAGAGACCAGTTATGGTGCTGAGTGGAGTCAGAGTATTACAGGCAGAATCCCTACTGACTCGGTGGCAAGCATACTTGCCACCAGGTCATGCAACCCCACGGAAGGGGCAGCTATACGGATTCTGGCTACTAGGCCAAACAATCCTGAGAAAGGGCAGCCCTACTGAATCTGACTGCTAGGCAATACAGCCCTTCTGAAATCAGAAGTCATATTGACTCTGTCCGCTAGGCCTTACAGCACTACTGAAGTGGGCAGTTCGACTCACTTTGGCCATTGGGCCATGCGAACTTGAGAGAGGGGGCAGCCATACTGACTCTTGCCACTAGGCCACCCTGACTCTGACCACTAGGCCACATGGCCCTGAGAGGGGCGGCCCTATTGATTTTGTCCATTGAGCCACGCAGCCTTGAGATAGGGCAGCCCTACTCATTCTTGCCGGAAGGCCATACTGCCTTGCTGAGCCAGGTGGCCACACTGACTCTGATCATTAGGCGATACACCCTGGCCGAATCAGAAAACCATTTTGATTTGGGCAATTGGGCCCCACAGCCCTGTGGGAAGGAGCCGTCACCCTGACTCTGGCCATTGGGCCACATAACCTTGAGAGGAGAGCCGACAAATAAAAATATTGCTCAGGCATGCAGGAGCGAAATCAGGAAGGCCAAAATCACACTTGGAGTGGCAGCTAGGAAGAGATGTTAAGAGTAACAAGAAGGGTTTCTTCAAGTATGTTAGCAACAAGAAGAAAGTCAAGGGAGGCAACCTAGTGACACAGGATGTAGAAAAAGCTAATGTACTCAATGCTTTTTTTGCCTCTGTCTTCACGAACAAGGTCAGCTCCCAGACTGCTGCACTGGGTAGCACAGCATGGGGAGGAGGTGACCAGCCCTCTGTGGAGAAAGAAGTGGTCCCAGACTATTTAGAAAAGCTGGACAAGTACAAGTCCATGGAGCCAGATGTGCTGCTTCCAAGGGTGCTAAAGGAGTTGGCAGATGTGATTGTAGAGCCATTATCTTTGAAAACTCATGGCGATCGGGGGAGGTCCCAGATGACTGGAAAAATGCTAATGTAGTGCCCATCTTTAAAAAAGGGAAGGAGGAGGATTCGGGGAACTACAGGCCAGTCAGCCTCACCTCAGGCCCTGGAAAAATCATGGAGTAGGTCCTCAAGGAATCAATTCTGAAGCACTTAGAGGAGAGGAAAATGATCAGGAACAGTCAGCATGGATTCACCAAGGGCAAGTCATGCCTGACTAACCTAATTGCCTTCTATAACGAGATAACGGGCTCTGTGGACGAGGGGAAAGCAGTGTTATTCTTTGACTTTAGCAAAGCTTTTGATATGGTCTCCCACAGTATTCTTGCCAGCAAATTAAAGAAGTATGGGCTGGATAAATGGACTATAAGGTGGATAGAAAGCTGGTTAGATCATTGGGCTCAATGGGTAGTGATCAATGGCTCCATATCTAGTTAGCAGCTGGTATCAAGCGGAGTGCCCCAAGGGTCGGTTTTGTTCAATATCTTCATTAATGATCTAGAAGATGGTGTGGACTGCACCCTCAGCAAGTTTGCAGATGACACTAAACTGGGAGGAGTGGTAGATACACTGGAGGGCAGGGATAGGATACAGAGGGACCTAGACAAATTAGAGGATTGGGCCAAAAGAAATCTGATGAGGTTCAGCAAGGACAAGTGCAGAGTCCTGCACTTAGGACGGAAGAATCCCATTCACTACTACAGACTAGGGACCGAATGGCTAGGCAGCAGTTCTGCAGAAAAGGACCTAGGGGTTACAGTGGACGAGAAGCTGGATATGAGTCGACAGTGTGCCCTTGTTGCCAAGAAGGCTAACGGCATTTTGGGTTGTATAAGTAGGGGCACTGCCAGCAGATCAAGGGACATGATCATTCCCCTCTATTCGACATTGGTGAGGCCTCATCTGGAGTACTGTGTCCAGTTTTGGGCCCCACACTACAGTAAGGATGTGGAAAAATTGGAAAGAGTCCAGCAGAGGGCAACAAAAATGATTAGGGGGCTGAAGCACATGACTTATGAGGAGAGGCTGAGGGAACTGGGATTATTTAGTCTGCAGAAGAGAAGAATGAGGGGGGATTTGATAGCTGCTTTCAACTACCTGAAAGGGGGTTCCAAAGAGGATGGATCTAGACTGTTCTCAGTGGTAGCAGATGACAGAACAAGGAGTAATAGTCTCAAGTTGCAGTGGCGGAGGTTTAGGTTGGATATTAGGAAAAACTTTTTCACTAGGAGGGTGGTGAAGCACTGGAACAGGTTACCTAGGGAAGTGGTGGAATCTCCTTCCTTAGAGGTTTTTAAGGTCAGGCTTGACAGAGCCCTGGCGGGGATGATTTAATTGGGGATTGGTCCTGCTTTGAGCAGGGGGTTGGACTAGATGACCTCCTGAGGTCCCTTCTAACCCTGATATTCTATGATTCTATATTGACTTTAACTATTATTCCTCACCACCCCAAGACAAAGGGTGGTCTTAAGGATGCAATCGTGGGGAAGTAACTACCCCGCCCCACCCCACGAGGGGAAGGGGTGCACTTGCCCCACGACACTCCACAACAAAGTTCTAAAACTATTAAACTACTTCACTATTAGACAGCAGGTACATGGTCTCAAAAGGTAACTCTTGGGCTATCAAATGTCTATTGCACCGTCCAAATTTCTGTAATTACAAAATATTCACATTTAATAACAAACTGAGTATTACATCATCACCAAACCATGTTCAACCCAAAGTTTCATAATTAAACACGTGTACATTAATACTGTGATGAAGACAATATTTTTACTTATATTTTGGGGTACAATGGCCTTACTTGATACAGGAAGGAGTATTTAACTGCCAATTGTTTTTTGATTTATTCCATTAACTAACAGTGATTTTATGCAATAGAAAATAGATAATTTTAATAAAATTTGTATGGTGCTGAATGGTTTTTCTTGATTCCTGCTTCTGTCTGGTCAGCATGCATTTTCTCAAAATTAAGTTTAAAGGACTGTTAAGCCAACCACTTTGCTCACTTTTAAAGTAAAGTTCCCTCCCAAACAACCAATTCTACCACAAATACATGTAAACTTTTCTTAAGCATGGTAGCTTGCTCTGTATAGACAGGTCCTGAATATGGTAGAAATGTAAATCTCTTTATAGGTAGGTCTTCCATAATTAGTAATGTCGCAGAACACATATCTGTCATGTGTGGTTTGTTCTCTCTTTCTCATCTTCTCCCCAGGAGGTATATTTGTGTATGCTCTGCAGCATTTTCAGAGGGTTTTATTTTGGGGAAAAGTTTTTTAAATGGACACACTTCTACATGTTTGATGCAGAAGTAAGGTTGAAAAAAAAAATTTTGCAAGGTCAAAGTAGTACACCTTGCCCTGGGAGCAGAAGGTGGTGAGATTTGTGATGGTCTTTTGTTCTGTAGGAGTTCACCCCACACAGATGAGCTCTCTCTCTCTCGAGGCGCCACTTACTACTGCCCACTCTAACACTGCTCTACAGCCAAAATGCTTCTGAAATAAATGTAGCCAAACTTTACTAATTCTGGGTCACTGAGAACAAAAATGATGCTTAAAATTGTTGATTGGCTCTAGTTTTCAAGATATGCTATTGGGTCAGTATATGCGACCCTTGACTTGGGAATGGCGGAGGATAAGTGAGTTATAAAGGGAAGGGATCTCAATTTAAACCAGAAATGACTAAAATACATCTTTGACTGGCTCTATGAATAAATCTATGACTAGGTTTGGACAGTACTTGCTTTTTAGGCAAAACAATGAATGATGCAATCTGAAGCTGGTATTGCGTCATACATGATATGAATTGCATCATGTTATTCCTAGAAGTCATGGATGATGCAATCATAACAAAGCTAACATCACTCTGCTGAACAAATTGCCCTATATCAGCTCTAGAAATCATACAGTGTCATGCTCTCTTATTTGTCAGTGTTTGATTTTGCAAAGGGACACATTTCTGTTTAGCCAAAGTGAGCAAAGTTGCCTCGTACTTGTGTGAACAGTGCAGATAACTTCTGCTATGTTTGTGGTGAAGTGACTTTTGCATCACAAAAGCACAGTATAACCACTATGGTTAAGAAAGCCTATCACCTTTATTTTGGCTGCAAAATTGGAGATCAGGACAAGAGGTGGGCCCCACACATTTGTTGCACAAGTGTTGCAACATATCTTCGCCAGTGGTTGAACAGGAAAAGGAAATCTATGCCTTTTGCAGTGCCAATGATTTGGAGAGAGCCAACAGATCATACCAGCAATTGTTACTTCTGCATGGTGCCTCCAGTTGGGAAAGGTGTGTCAAAGAAGAAAAAGTGGACTGTGCATTATCCAAACATTCCATCAGCTATACGCCCAGTACCCCATGGAGAAGGACTGCCGGTTCCTGATGCACCAGAATCATTCTCACTTGAGTCAGACGAGGAAGAGGAAGAGGATGAAACTTCTGGTCCTGAACCATCAATGTCACAGGACCCACATTTTCTCCCATCCTCCTCCTCTGAACCACACCTCATAACACAAGGTGAACTGAATGACCTTGTCAGGGATTTGGAACTACCCAAGAGTAAGGCAGAGCTGTTGGGCTCCAGACTACAACAGTGGAATCTCCTGGCAGGTGATGTTAGGGTTTCCATGTTCCGTGACCATCAAAAGGATCTTGTCCCATTCTTCTTCATGGAAGGTGATCTTGTAGCCTGCAACAACATCGATGGTGTGATGGCAGCCCTCAACATCGTTCACGATCCAGATGAGTGGAGACTGTTCATTGATTCATCGAAGACGAGTCTTAAAGCTGTTTTACTGCATAATGGCAATGTTTCACCATCAATTCCAGTTGGTCATGCAGTCCATATGAAGGAAACCTATGACAACATGAAACAACTTTTGAGGTGCATAAACTACGACCAACATCAGTGGCAGGTTTGTGACGATTTGAAGGTTGTTGCTCTCTTGCTTGGTCTGCAGACTGGATACACAAAGTACTGCTATTTTCTCTGCGAATGGGATAGTCGTGCAAGAGATTCCCACTACATCAAGAAAGATTGGCCACTCCGACAGTCATTGGAGCCTGGGAGGAAAAGTGTTCAGCATCCACCACTTGTTGAATCAAGGAAGATTTTGTTACCACCCTTACACATCAAGCTGGGTCTGATGAAGAACTTTGTCAAGGCCATTGACAAAACACAAGCAGCTTTCAAGTACCTCCATGGAAAATTTCCAAGGTTAAGTGAAGCTAAGATAAAGGAAGGTGTCTTTGTTGGTCCTCAGATTCGTGAACTTCTTCGAGATGATGCATTTGACCATGCACTGCGTGGCAAAGAAAAGACGGCATGGAAAGCCTTCCAGTTAGTGGCAATAAATTTTCTCGGAAATAACAAGGCAGACAACTACAGGTTTTTGGTGGAAAACCTCCTCAAGGCATACTAAAGCCTTGGTTGCAACATGTCACTAAAGATATATTTTTTGCACTCATCTAGATTTTTTTCCACCGAACTGCGGAGCAGTGAGCGACGAGCACGGAGAGCGATTTCACCAGGACATTGCAACAATGGAGAAACGCTATCAGGGCAAATGGAGCCCATCAATGCTTGTAGACTATTGCTGGACAGTGACAAGAGATGCTCCATTTAATGAATACAAGAGACAAGCCAAGAAGCGCCGAGTAGACACTGAATAGGACTAAACTATGTACAGCATAGTTTTTTGCCTTTTGTTTCATAAAAATTTTTATTTATAACACCCTTTTGCTGATTTTTAAAGTGTTACATAAACCGGACAGGTGAAATATTATCATGTAAAGCAACCATAAACACATGAAAAGACCTAGGTTTACAATTTATGATTAAAAATCTCTACTATCTACACAATATACATAGACATAAAATGTAAAAACTTAAATATCTTACTAACAGTAGCCAGTTGTTTTAAGTGTCATATTTGAATTCAGCACATCAAAATACATAATAAATAGCACATTTTATCTCTGAAGCAGACGACTTCTCAAAAAGTGTAGACCAGTGTAATCTATCAGAACCACCTCAGACTGAATTAATGCATTAATCTTTAACTTTAACGTTGCAAGATAGAGCAAGGAATTCCAGTTAAAAAAATTAGTTTAAAAAAAAAAATCAGTAATCTACCATTTCAGGTTCTATACAGAGAGTCAAACTTCTCCCCAAGCATGTCTTGCAGAACTATATTAGTGATTAGAAAGAAGCAGATATTGAAATATATCTTGTAGGGAATGCTCTCCACTTTTCAGAATAAGTTTATATCTTCCATAGATTGCATAACTAAATTTACAGCTGCTATAGTAACTCTTTCCCTCTCCCCTCCAGATAGCTCTGGTGTTCTGAACAGATATATCTATATAGAAAGGTGCCTCTCTATCTCTCTCACATATTCCTCCATTCTCTGTCCCTCTTACTTTCTTTTCCCCTCTATGGGTGCACACAAGATGACGCAATCTTCTGTACTCTAGTGGTAGCAGAATTGTGTCACTCCCTTCTGGCTGCTACCAAAAAGCACAGCACTACCTAATTCTGCAAAGAATGGAAGCCCTGCAAGGAGAAACTTTGTCGAGGACAGCAGGAGGTGAGAAGCACTGATCAGTAAGGAGGAAGACAAACACAAAGTTACCCAATGCCTCTGCGATGTAACTATGGCATGGGGAGGATGGGTTTACTGAATGAATGGACGGACATGTGTTACCTGAATTATCCAAAGGCACCAGCTGCTTTTAGTGGTTCCAAATCCACTAAACATTTTATAAAATCATGCAGTCACTGATGACAATAGCCCTAAAAAGCACATGCTAAATTTTATCTATCTTGCCTCTGACTGTTTTCAGCCGCTCCATTTCTTTCACTATCTCCCTATTGCCCATCACAGTAAGCTCCTTCCTCATTTATACCTTCTAGGATCTTCACAACTAACCTTTCTCCTATTTCTGCTTTCATCCTTGCTTCAGCACACACACTCACTTCATTTAGCCCAAACAGCTCATCTGATCAAACCCTTCAAGCCATTTTACTATGCCTGTCTCAATACTTTTGGGCTTCGCCTAGCCCTGGATATCCTTGCTATATCCTTTCCATCATGAGTTTTTCCTTATTTATTGAGTACTTCCGCAAAATGCATGGCACTTATATCGGGTTGTCTTTGGTTTCTTTCTTTTTAAAAAAAAAGATAAATAAATACACTTTCACATCACTCAATCTCGTTCTTTGAGATTTTTTTATTCATACAATTTTCAAATTCAACATACCTTTCCTTCATCCATTGGATTGTCACTAATATGGACAACAGGTCCTGGATGAGATTTGGATGACCTGAAGGGGAAAATGTTTCCATCTTAAATAAAAGAAACACATTTTTTCCCCAGAATATATTACAACTAATTCCTATTGAGATGAGATCCTGTTTATGCATCCCAGGTTCACATTAGCTCTTTTGGCCACAGCGTCACACTGGGAGCTCATGCTCAGCTGATTATCCACCATGACTACCAAATCTTTTACAGTCACTGCTTTCCAAGTGAGGGTCCCCCATCCGGTAAGTATGGCCCTACATTCTTTGTTCCTATATGTATACATTTACAGTTAGGCATACTAAAACATACTGTATATTGCTTGCTTGCACCCAGTTTACCAAACAACCCATATTGATCTAAATCAGTGACCTGTCTTCTTCATTATTTACCATTGCCCCGATTTTTGTGTCATCTACAAACTCTACCAGTGATGATTTTATGTTTTCTTCCAGGCCACTGATAAAAATGTTGTGAACAACTAAATATTGCAATTGCTGCAACTACAGTGAATCTGTTACTATGTTACATTTATTTTATTTACCTGTATTTTGATTTTTTTAATTGAGAAGCAGTGATACAGCAGCCTTTATTATTTTATCCCATAGTAGAAAAGTAGCCTTAATGTTGACCATTCAGTATGTGTAAAACAATGCCCAAAAGTGTATACTACCACTAACTAATTTATTAGCTGCTAAATCACAAAGTGGAAGAGAATGTAGGACTCTACATCCTCACAAATCATTAGCCCCAGCCACATCTCATTTTTTGGGTAATAATTTGCATTTTATTATTGAAAAAAACTTTACACATTAACTGAAAGGCCCACAGATATATCTTTGTGTAAATCAGGGTATTGCATGCTCCGTTTTTAATCCATCAATTAATTATCAAATAAGAAAGCTTTGAAAATAATTTACAAATATGAATTGCTCTGCACTATACTGAAGCATTGGCTAAACACCCACTATTTTTGGATTTCTTTTCCATTTCTGTCAATACACTATCATCATCTGTTCCTTTCAGTTCAACCTAAACATCGGGATCATTTATTAAAGACAATTTCAGATAAGTGTTTTATTCCTAGCTATACTTAGTATGTGACAACTATTAGTTCAGTAATGAAAGAAATATTTCAGGATCAATAAAACTGCCTTATTTTAACTAATGTTATTTAAGCCCAAAAATTTATTGTGAGCACAAAAATAATCCTGCTGAATTGTACAGTTAATGACTAATGAGTTTTATTGTCTATGGGCAGATCCTGCAGCTCATTGCATTCAAAAATGCCATTTAAACAACGGCATTTTTGACAAAGTGCATGCATGGGTCCAAAAGTTGTGTCCCTAAGTTAAAGTTACAATAAATGTTCTGTTGCAATGGCTGTTCCATAAAAGATCTGAACTAAAAAGAGCCCCAGAAACCTTTAATTAAATTACCATTACGATGATGCCATCTGACATTGGACTACAACAAAAGCTACCAGACAAAGTCATCTGGATGAGATAAATTAACACTTTTTGAACAGTACAATCCTGTAGTCAAATCCTTGAATACCAAAAAACTGGTTGGGAATCAGGTGGACTCAGGCTTCAGTCCCCACCCCCCCGGGGTTGTGTAGTAATTTTTGTTGTCAGAAGTGGGTCGCGGTGCAATGAAGTTTGAGAATCCCTGTTCCAGGAACATGCAGATGAGGATGTAATATAGAAAACTCTACGTACTGTAGATAATTCAGGGAGATTTACCATACAAAGTGAATTGTATTGTACTTTAAGACTACTCTCCTATTAAGTGAAACTGCAGCTGCCAGACTAAGAACTATAAAATAAAATTATGTACTCCAAATTTCAGAAATCAGACAAATGAAATCCATACTGTACTTCAACATGATCTACATACCCATCCTGGCAATGCTTCTCACATCACATAAAAGATTTAAGGTTTTTTTGTCCCAACACTCATGTAGAAAAGAATTTTAGACCAGAACAAATGTATATGTTTCAGATTCTATTTAAATTTGTTATTTAACACAAATGACATTTCTATAATTAACAATGGTATCTGGGACAAAAAAAAATTGTTTTCAGCTACGTAATACTTAACCAGACTCACAGTTCAATGGCTTTATTCCACATGATGACATAGCCTGAGAGTGTAAAGGACTCCACATTGACAATGTGAATGTTTCCTCTTTCGGTACCCACATATAGCCATTTACTTTGGAAAGGCAGATGGCAAAATGTTATCCTGCAAGATAAAATGCATTCAAAAAAAGTAATTAGGAAGATTGTTTATAAATCCTACAAATACTTTGTTAAAGCCCAATATCAGAAAACCCAATCCAGGAAGAGAGAAATATTTTATCTTTATCATATTTTATTTGTGTTTATAGATCACTCAGCCATATGAAATTTTAAACTTCAGAGACCTGGTGTAATTGCTACATAAAAGAGCATGCTTCAGAAATTATGATGATATTAGTTAAACCTGTCTATAACAAACAAAAATTGCAAGTGTGAAGGTTAACCTTGGAACAAATGATAAATCTTCATTTAAAATCTGAATACCTTATTTGGGATTTATTTTAAGATATTCTAATTGTACGCTGAGTTTCCAACTGCTTTTTAAAATTAATCTCACCATATTACTACTTTTTTCCAGTTTCAAGGACCCAATGCATTTTAGATGTTGCCTTCTGTTTTATATATTGGTTTCAAGAGACACTAGGTTAATAAATCAAATACAATAAATATAAATTGTGACAAGTAATTTTAATATTATACCAAAAGTTTTTCTTCCAAAAATATTATTAAATATTGCATTATTTTAAATAACAAATTTCAAGAAAAGTTATTTAAAAATAGTTTTAGGTACTGAAGTTGCTCCAGTACTTCCTGGCTGAACGTCAGAGTTTTACAACCATATTTTTTTCCTCTGGCTCCTGTATTTCTGTCTCAAAGACCTACATAAACATGGGAAAAAGCTAATGGTAACTTATGCCTGCACAAAGCTGCTTCCTAAGAGACAACAAGTATGTAGAAAACAGAGTTTTGGCCTAGAACTTGCTTTGGGCAGGGAGACTGGGATGAGAAGCATGAGGAGTGAAGACAGACTGCATAGGCAAGGAGAATGGGATTAGGGCAAGGGAAGTTGAATCGGAAGGCCTGGGATAGGGAAAGATTGGAGAGGACAAGGCAAAAAGTGTCAGGCTCTAAGAGGGACCAGATTAAAGAATCTGTGTTCATTTGAGTTCACATTCCTTCACAGTCTGGAATGAAATCCAAGATTTCCTAGAGTTACCCTTCCTTTGCAGTCAATAAATAGCTCTGACACCCTGTGGGCAAAGTGTCTAGCCCTTCCCATTCCCCAATACTACTTGTCTAAACAAAACTGTCAGCAGAATCTTGCACTTTAGGTTCTTTGGACTCAAAGATACATATCATCCAGGCATGTCAATTTACCGTGCTGTAAGTTTCTATAGGCCTTAATATCTGTTAATTCTATACTATGACACCCTAATAAACAAATGCCCTTGTGAGAGAAATTTCCCAATCATCTTCTACAATAAAGTAAAATTGAGCTTCATTGCAACCTTGTCCTTCCCCTTTAATGACACTATTTATTTTTGGTGGGTTTGAGAACTGGCGTTATAATGTAATATACACTCTAAAACCCTTACAAGACTTACACTCAGTCTGCTTTTATTTGAGCTGTTAATCTAATAGAATGATAACCACAACATACCTCCACTGCAGTATTTCCTTCCTAAAGAAAGATGGCCTTTCTATGTGGTCTACACAAAAGGCAGTTAATATTGTTTCACTCACTAACACCTTCAATGGGTAGGCCTCTAAGATGCAGGGTGCTATAATAACTGTAGGGATTATGTGGTTACTTCACCTAGAAGTAAGGTTATGTTTTAGTCACAGTTATTTTTAGTAAAAGTCACGGCAATAAACAAAAATGGATGGCACAGGTATTTTAGTATGTAAACAAAAATTATTACATACTAAAATACCTGTGTCTAAATATCTTGTGTGTGGGGAGCAGGGGGGGGTACCAGCTGCTTGGGACTGCTGCCTGGGGCTGTGGACTGCAGCTGCTCTGGCTGCCCGGCAAGGGACTGCTGTCTGCCCAGGGATTGCTGCTGCTGGGGGCTGTGGCTGCTCCGGCCGCCCACTCAGGGACCATTGCCCATGGCCACCCGAACAGCGGCCAGTGTGCCCGGCTTCAGGGCCACTCCAGCGTTGGCCAGTGTGGGTGTCCCGGAGCCAGCTGCTTGGGCGGTCCAGGGATCACTCTGGCCTCTGCAGAAGTCAGAGAGGTTGTGGAATGTCTCAGGTTTGAAATATTCTCCGTTCCAGAGTTTTAAAAAAAAAAAACAACTTCACTTGGCAAACTGAAGTTAATACAGTCTGAACTCAAGAACGAAGTTGGGTTGCATGTAGCTTGTAAATAAGCATTTTATTTATCTCATTTCTGTTATTTTGTGTTCTTGTTATTTTCATTAAAGTCACTACAGCTAGACAAACATGAAACTCTCCTTTGCCGTGATGCCCACAAAAAAGTTGGACAACAGTTAGGCTGTTGATGTGCTGAGACCACTGCCTATCATGTGACCAATATTGTCTCACTGTTGACTTTTACTCCCCCCATCTATTGTCTTGTATTTAGATTGTAAACCCCTTGAGAGGAGTTGTCTTTTCTTGTGGTCTGTACAGTGCCTATCACAATGGGGTTCTGGTATATTACTAAGGACCCTAGGCACTACAACAATACAAATAATTTTCATCATCAGGATCTGGAGACCTAAGAAAACCTTCATTTTCATACCTACAGCACCACATAGCCCTGTCTCATTAAAAAATGTACACAGGTTGAATCCATTCTGTGCACTGAATAAGACTGGGAGGTTTCTGTGGAAGTTAGTATGTGATCCAGCAGTTAAATATAATTATCACAATGAATACAGACACAAAGTGGGTTAAAGTAAGATTGATCAGAAAACAATTCTGGCATTTCCCAACTTTTGAGTCCTTGATTTTGCAACCTTAAAATATTTTTGTAATTTTTATAAACTAATAAATATATTCCTGTATGGGTCAGAGTTAACATAAAATATCAAGAATCTGATCCTTATTATTTACTCAAAGTATATTTTTAAAATCCTTACACCACAAAAAGTGCTCAATAAACTCTTCATATAATCTATCAAAATATGCTTGTACAACTGTAACAACTTTAAAGGAACAAAAATTGGAAAAATGCCATACCGAATATAAATTCACTGTACTAATCATACTACAACCACATAAAATAATCAGTTGCTTTGTTTCAGTTTTGTGTTAAATGCAGTAAATGAGCTGTTACATTTTCAAGAACGTTTCTTTTTTAATCTGTTCAAGAAACAAAGTAATGTTTTTAATTGCAATGAATGTCAATTAAATATTGGTACTACGGTGGCAAGGGCTCAAACCTAAAATATTTCAATTATACTAATGTCACACAGAAAAAGTAACGCATTCAACCTATGTACATTTTCTTCCACTTCAAGCAATAAAATCCTTAAGGGTTGATATCAAAGAGCAACAATTCTATGCTAGTTATAAACCCTAATCTTATTAAATGCAATTGTCAAATCAACATTAAGGCTGCACAGTTAACACTGAAGTAAGGAAAAGCAGAAATTAAAGTTCTAACAGCAACATTGGCTATATTGCAGATCCTGTATATTTTACAGTATAGATATTATAATAAGTTTTCAGTTCCCAAACCGGAGTGTATTTAACGGTTTGAATTACTTATTATGACGTCAGTATTTTTCATTGAAAAAAATCTCTCAGATGTGCTGCAGCCTCACCAAAAATACGTTTGAAAATCTGGCATGCAAGCATTTATAATAAACATCTGATCTTCCAGACAATTATACATATTTAGGTGCCAGCAATGTGATGCTGTTCCAGTCAACTTGAACATACAGATAAGTGCAATGTAAAAAATGTGCAAGGTTAGATTGTGATTAAGACTTATCAGTTTGAGAGACTGAAATTGCCAATTTAACTATATGACCAACAACAGGTGGTAATATCACAGCATCGGTACCACATACTATTTCCTATAAGGTCTTATTTTCATGGATGGGTGTGCACAAATGTGTAAAAAGCTTAATTTACATGTGATAATACCATACCTGCATGTGCAAATTTATTTGTATATAGCCAGGTAGATACCTTATCTGTATGTGCAAAAATATGAATCTATTTCAAAAGTCAAGGCATCATCAGTTAAAGCTGGAACAATTAAATTGTTCCTTTAAAAAAAATTTAAGTCTTCCCTGAAGAGGTGGTGGTGTTTGGAGGGGAGAGGGGGGAGGGGGAGGAAGCGGGGATTCTTCTCTTATCAAGAAGTTTGGCCTGCATTATTAATTTAACACAAGGATCATGTATCAAGTTATGCAAGTAAAGCACAACAGTTTCATTGTATTTTCACCCCTTGAGAATGTTTTGACATATTGGTTAGTAAGTAATAAAAAAAAATCCTAAGTGAACAGAGCATTGCAAAGAATGGAGTTTTTCGGACAGAGCAGCTTGACACAGGTTCCAAACATCCTGAAATAAGTAGCAACTGCTACAAAAGAAAGCTACTGCAGGATCCAAGGTAAGCTGATTTGGAATATATCCAATACACAAAAGAAGGCCATGGCAGACATTTATTAAGTGGAAATTGACATTTTCACAGAAGAGCAACAAATTGACTAGCAGATGCACTGTCAGAAGGATGCAAAGGAAGGCATACTAGATTAAGCAGGTATTTACAGATGCACAGGAAATCTTGTTCCCTTTGAGCACTATAGGAAAGTCCATAGTACACGAGATAAAGATGGTACATGTTGAAAGATGGAGAAATGAAGATATCATGGAAGTGTAACTAGTAGGAAGACCAAAAGGGAAACCAATACAGAGTGTGACAGGTTCCTCCTCTATCTTGGTGAGTCCTGCGCTTATTGGCGGATTTTCTTGCCTCAGAGATTCACCATGTGGGTTGGGGAACAGCCCAGAAACCTTCCCCTCTGGAAGAACCCACAGTCCAGGTGAATTGGGAGGTTTGGGGGGAACCCGGGCCCTCCCTCTACTCCGGGTTCCAGCCCAGGGCCCTGTGGACTGCAGCTGTCTATAGTGCCTCCTGTAACAGCTGCATGACAGCTACAACTCCCTGGGCTACTTCCCCATGGCCTCCTCCAAACACCTTCCTTAGTCTCACCACAGGACCTTCCTCCTGGTGTCTGATAACGCTTGTGCTCCTCAGTCCTCCAGCAGCACACCGTCTCACTCTCAGCTCCTTGCGCCTCTTGCTCTCAGCTCCTCACACTCACACCACAAACTGAAGTGAGCTCCTTTTTAAAGCCCAGGTGCCCTGATTAGCTTGCCTTAATTGATTCTAGCAGCTTCTTCTTAATTGACTCCAGGTGTCCTAATTAGCCTGCCTGCCTTAACTGGTACTAGCAGGTTCCTGATTACTCTAGTACAGCCCCTGCTCTGGTCACTCAGGGAACAGAAAACTACTCATCCAGTGACCAGTATATTTGCCCTCTACCAGACT
Source organism: Terrapene triunguis (assembly GCF_002925995.2). Taxonomy (NCBI): domain Eukaryota; kingdom Metazoa; phylum Chordata; order Testudines; family Emydidae; genus Terrapene; species Terrapene triunguis. The sequence continues at coordinate 42,810,557 of NW_020664436.1, forward strand.
CCTGTACCCCACTGGTCTGGGTCTGTCACAATAGCAATTTTGCATTGATGCAACATTAATAAATTGCCTTCAAGAACTGGAGAAAGAACAGGACTCAAGAGAGGTCAGCAGACTAACTATTAATCACAAGCCAAGCACTAAAGAAAACGGGAGCCATCACAAGGAAGTAACAGGTAACTGACTGATCAGTGCCAACCATAGTGAGAAGTCTGGAAAAAGACATCTGTGGCTCACAAAGAAAATAACATGGCATGCTACCTCCCAAGTGCCAAGATAAATGATGTCATATGACACTGATGGGAAATTCACAATATTTCTAGTCCACATTAGAAAAACCACTCACTGGTGCACTTTATTCCTGGGGCATAATATTGGTACTTTGTTAGGAGTATAGTTAACAGACTCTTCAGGTGCACAATTTAAGAACTGATCCCCTAATCCTGATAACATTCATCCATTCAGGTTTATTCTTCACTCATGAGTTCAACCTGTCTGTGATGGTGTTTTCTTTTCCTGCAAGATAGGTGAGCACTATAAATGATGCTAGAGAATTAAATTTGGCACCACAGCTAAATCATGTGTTATAACAAGTGTTGCACAGCCAAAACTCTGTGCAGAGAAATGTTTAGTGTTACAGAGATGGTTGGTGCTTTCATATCCAAAGTTCAGCACTGAGAACTGCTCTGGTGACATGAAGAGTAGAAAAGTAGAGTGCTCAGTAGCACATTGTTTTTCATGCTCACCTTGATGCAATGGATTCTTCAAAGGAAATAGGACCAGAGCACCAAACCCAAGGAAGTATGTCTCATGCATTTGAGAGAGGAATTCCTTGGTTCAGAGGAAAAACCTATACAGTTTTTGGAGGGAGGACAGGGAAGAGGGGAGAAGGATACAATGTTTTTTAATTATTTAAAAGTTTTTACCAAAGACTACTTTTGCTGGAAACAGTGTAACAATATGGTGTAGTGGGAGCAAAAGGATGTTGATATGCACTGCATGAAACTTGGAGGAGGAGTATTGCTAGTTGGAATGGCACAGACCCAGAGGAACTCAATTGAACTGAACTGGACCGCTGACGGCAGCATGAGGCTTCCCCAGTAGAGCCAATGACTTGAAACTTTGAGCTGTAGGAGTGGGAATCCTTTAATATGCATATCTTTAGTGACAGAAAGACTTGTATCATGTCCTGCCTCATAACTTTGTATCCTTGTTTTGTACACTTAAAGACAGGATGATGGCAGACAGAGTGGGGCAACAGAAGCTAAAAAACAGAAGCTAGTTATGAAAGGGAAAGAGTAGGATTCCAAGACACTATCTTTCTGTTGAAATTTGCAATAATTAAGATCCCAATTCCATCCACCCCCATTAAGAGTGGGCAAACTATTTCTGGTTTGAAGCCGCACTGGGACTCTGGAAGTACTTTCTCTGCAAGAGGGAGCAGGCGATTCAGTAAGATTCTAGCAAGAATCTCCCTAGCGATGGAGAGGAGGGCAATGCCTCAATAGCTGCCACAGTCGGACGTCTCCCTTTTTGAAAATGGTGACGATGTTAACGTAAGTCGGCAGGGATTTCTTCGGTGTGCCAGATTTTGAGGAGCTTGTTAGTCGGTGTTTCTCCCCCCACTTTCAGTACTTCAGTTGGTATGCCATCAGGACCTGGAGCTTTATTGTTCTTCATTTGTTTAATTGCTTTGCAGACCTCCTCAGGTGTCGGTGGGTTGGCAAGCGTTTCCCAGACTGGGTGCTGAGAGATGGAGTCAATGGTGTCATCAGTCACAGTCGATTCTCAATTTAGAAGCCTTTGGTAGTGTTCCTTCCAGTGCTCTTTGATGGATTCGTTATCTTTAAGACGGGTACTAGATCTTCGTATTTCAGAGGTGTGAGGCCACATGAGCTTGGTCCATACAGGGTCTTCGTCTCACAAAAAACCTCCGCATTTCATGTCTGTCAGCGAATGTGTGGATTTCTTTTGCTTTGTCCTCCCACTATCTGTTCTTGATTTCTTGGATCCTCCTTTGAACTTCAGCTTTGAACTGATGGAAAGAGCTCTGATTCTGACTGGATAGTGGTTGGTTTTACCAGTCATAGAAAGCTTTTCTCTTCTGGTCCAAAAGGGCGGTAATCTCAGTGTTGTTGTTGTCGTCAAACCAATCCTGATGGCAAGGCCAATGGATTCCTTGCAAACCTCATGGATGATCTGTTTTAGGGCTTCCCAGTCTTCTTCAAACACTTGAGTTGTCATTTCCAGGTGTGCATATGGCCAGTTTTTCCATTGAGGAGTGTTTGGAAGTTCTCTTGGTGAATTGAGGATTGAAGTCGTTGGATTTTTATTGCCATCTGTGTGATTTGGATAGCTTTCTATGTTTTAGTGCAATCCTGATGGACATGACTGACCTCACCAGGTGGTGGTCAGTCCAGCAGTCGTCAGCTCCTCTCATGAAAGGTGATTTGGACATCTCTTAGATTCTGGGTTCCTACAATGACAGTCTAGGAGGTGCCACTGTTTTGAGCAGGGGTGTTGCCAAGTTGCTTTGTACTTTTTGCTTTGTCTGAAGTTTGTGTTTGTGATCACAAGATCGTGCTCTGCATATTTGCTGAATAGAAGGATGCCATTTGAATTGGTCTTGCCCTATCCTTCCATCCCAATGGTGCTATTCCATACATTAGAATCTTGGCCAACTCTTGCATTAAAGTCCCCTAAGAGGATTATCTTATCTGTTTTTGGAATGGATGAGAAAATTTTATCAAGGTCAGTGTAGAAGGATTCTTTCTGTTCTTCTTCAGCATCAAGAGTTGGTGCATATGCACTGATGATAGTGGCAAATGACTTATTGACCAATTGGATGCGGAGGGTCATAAGGCGCTTGTTAATGCTGATGGGGAGCTCAGGCAGGTAGTTGACTAGCAGGTTTTTGATTGCAATGCCAACACCGTGTATTTGCCTGTCGCTTGCTGGTTTTCCTTTCCAGAAGAAAGTGTAACCACCGCCCTCCTCCCTCAAGTGGCCTTCATCTGCACATCTTGTTTCACTGACAGCAGTGATGTCAATGTTGTACCTTGAGAGTTCTCAGGCAACAATTGCTGTTCTGCGTTTGGGTCTTTCATTTTTTGATCCGTCCAGTAGAGTATGGACATTCCAAATTACATGAAACATTTTTGTTTTTCAACTGCACTGGGAGTGATCCCTCTGGACATGGTTATCCAGTCAGGTATGGTGGGATAGCCTATGTTTGGGGCACTTTTTCTAGCCCCTTCCCAGTATTGGGGTGAGCAGAGGGGTTCCTAAAAAGGCCTGCTCAATCATGACCACTGCTTCGAAAATGCCCCCCCATCTCAGTCCACAGGCACATGGCGACCATCTTGTAGTCATCGCTTGCGTGTGGGTATGTGACTAGGAACTCCTGGTGATTACTTCACCTGTCCCCTTCGCCACTCGCCCATTGTCACAAGACTCTTATGGGTAGGGGTGGGGGAAAAGTTCTTCCTGTGAAAGAAGCCTGCGTGTGAGTAGTTTAATGTGTGGGAGCGGATGTGCACCAGCAGCCACACAAATCTGGGAGGAAGAGGCACCTATGTCTGGTGGCAAGGAGTCCAAGACGACCGGGGTTTCCTCTCCGTTGCAGCCTTCATCCGCCTTCACAGCCATTGAGAGGTGATCCTGCTTCATCCACCTGTTCTGCTGTTGAGGTCTTATACTGGGTTGTGTTGTGCTGGCACAATTGACATGATTTTCACAGCCAGGCAGATTCAGGAAAAATGTTAAGACCACCACCAGGAGCTGTATATGGCCTTTATCGATGTGAACAAAACCTTTGATTCTGTCAACCATAAGGCTCTGAGGAAAGTCATGTCAAAGTTTGGCTGCCCAAGCAAATTTATCACCATTATAAGACTCCTCCATGACCTCCATCCTGTGCAGTGGTCCTTTGTCATCCGAACTGGCATAAAACAAGGTTGTGTACTGGCACCCACCCTTTTCTCCATTTTTTTAGAACTAACCCAAGACCATCTAACACAGGGCATTGGCATCTAATATTGGATTGACGACAACCTCTTCCAACTTTTCTCATTTCCATGCCAGGACTAAAGTAATATCGGCAACATTAACTGAACTCCAGTATGCAGATGATTGTGCTGTAGTTGCACACTCAAAGGAGGATCTTCAAACAGCCCTTAATTGCTTCTCTGAAGCTTACAAAAGCCTAGAGCTAACTCTGAACGTAGGCAAAACAAAAGTTCTCCACCAGCCAGTCCCCAGTCAATCATCAGACCCAGCAAGGAATATCTATATCGACAAAGAACTGGAAAATGTAGAATACTTTGCCTACCTTGGCAGCCATCTCTCACAGAGGGCAGACACAGACATTGAGATTCAGCACAGAATTCGCTGTGCCAGCCTTGCCTTTGGCAGACAGTCTTGCCAGGTGTTCAACAATCACAACATCAGAACACATACTAAACTTTTAGTTTACAAAGCGGTGGTAATCCCAACTCTCCTCTGTGGCTGAGAGACTTGGGTGACCTACAGAAAACACCTGAAAAACCTGGAACGCCAGCACCAGCACTTTCTTTGGAAGAACCTAAAAAAATAAGTGGGTGGATCATCGCACTAATGTCAGTGTCCTCACAGAGGCAAACATCTTCAGTGTTGAGGCCTTGATTATCCAGCACCAGCTGAGATGAAGCAGGCACTGTATGCGCATGCCTGATGTACGCTTACCAAAACAACTGCTGTATGCACAACTCAGCAAAGGAGAAAGGAAACGAGGAGGTCAAGAGAAACGCTTTAAAGACATGGTCAAGATAAACATCAAGAGATGTGGCATTGACACGACACAGTGGGAGACAGTAGCCCAGGATAGGAATAACTGGCAAAGACTTGTCAGAGAGATCTACTCTTGAGGAAAATTGCCTTGCCGTGGTCACAGAAAAATGCCAGAAAAGAAAGGAAAGACAACTGTCACACAGCAATCACACTCCAAACCTGTCTTCCAACACCTCCTGCTAGTCTGCCAACGAGCCTGTGGCTCAAGAATCGGACTCTTCGGTCACCAAAGGACCAACGAAAAATAAAACCTGTGAAAGAGATTGTACTCTACCTCAAGGGATCGCCAACAATGACTACTTCTGGTCACCTATGCAAACTGTACAATGAGCAATTTGGTTAAAGTGCTGTCACTGCTGTATAGGATCATTGTTCACTTATAAGCAATCATTGTTTTTAATTCAGGAGTAGGCTACTCCTGTAATGGAATTTATGGATCCCTGTATAGCACGTAATGTAGTTTAGGATTCCAGAGAATGAAAGGATAAGTGAAAGGCCATCATCATATACACCTCTGTGCACACAGAATATATTAAATTAAAATCTCCTTTATCTTACTAGAAAGTTCATCTTCCACTTCTAAGGGGGAGGGATAGCTCAGTTCTTTGAGCATTGGCCTGCTAAACCTAGGATTGTAAGTTCAATCCTTGAGGGGGCCACTTAGGGATCTGGGGCAAAAATCAGTACTTGGTCCTGCTAGTGAAGGCAGCAGGCTGGACTCCATGACCTTTCAAGGTCCCTTCCAGTTCTAGGAGATAAAATAAATTAATGGAGATATCCTATTTATTTATTTAACTAACTCCAAACCTCTGAAATCTATTGAAAGGGAGATTTTTTTTTGTCAACTCTAGGATAAGTATATTTGTTTCCCATACTATTTCTAGGGAGTAGTTTAATATAATACACTTTTAATAGAAAAATGTATAAAATAATCTAACATTTGTTGGAAAGTTTATTTTTTTCTAGTGATTTCCTCAGGGAGCCTTTAACTTTTGTTTAAAAAACTCAATGCTGCAGATCCTAAACAACTTGGCTGGAAATCTGAGTCTTGTGCTTTACAAGAAATACTTATAAGAGTGAAATAAGGTAACATATCACAGTGGAAAATGTCACAATGTATCAGAATGAACAGGAACTAGCAGGTAGTCTGGTAACACATTGTTATAACCTAGCACCTCATAAAATATACATCCTGGTAGTAGCATGTTTTATACCCCCATGGGTTAGCTCCACTGAATTTCAGCAGTTGTAGAATCACAGAATGCTGGGATGTCACAGCTGCATGTTAGTCGGTGAACCAAGCTCTCTAAAGACCTAAAATTCATCTTAAACAGCACAATGGAAAGCCTTGCTCCATTTCAGAATGAGATTTGGGCTTGGATATGGGCTAGCTAAATGAAATACAATCTAGCATTGGGAAAAACAAGCAAAAGAAATGGTGTAGATTGTATCACTACCAGTAACTACAGGAGAGCACCCCACATTTCTTTCTTTTATGTAATTTGGGTGGGTGGAGGTGTCTTGTAATACTGCTCTTACAATTTAGCACTTGGAAAAAACATCACAAACCTTTTATCTAGATGTAGATTGTGCTCTAGTTATCCATGCCTTTATCATCACAACATGTTCTACATCAGTGGCTCTCAACCTTTTCAGATTACTGAGTTGTCTTGCATACCACTAAGTTTCAACTCACTTAAACTGGATTTTGGGAAAGGGAGATGAAGATATTAGCCTCAAAAGAAGAGCTGAAAGAATTCTAGCTAAACACAGTCTGCACACTTTCAATGGACAACCATTTTCTTTTCATGTTTAGCTCTCACTACTGGCATATATCCACTAAATAAAATAAAACATTTTCTTTGTTTACCTGAAAAACTATGCCTGAGAATGTGCCTTTCAGCAAATCAACAGAGTATAATTAATTATTATTTTTTCCTTCTGTTTTTTTATTTCTGACCAGAAAAATCTTCCAAACACAGAGGTATTTATAAGGTAGGTACGGCTGTGAGATGTTTCAATTTTGTATATTGATGTTTATGTAAAATGTACATTTATGTAAAATGTAATATTTTTAGATTGGATAAATCAAAATAGTTGAAATATGTTAGTGCTTAACACCTTTAATAACATCCTAGCCCTTTCCTTCCCCGAAAACACAGATAAAAGGTTACCTACAGATTTGTGTTTAGGGTCAAGACCAAGCATACTTGTGAAATCTATCTTTATGGATATACTTTTGACTATTTAACAACATAGCAGCCAGGAAACAAAACTAATGCACCACTGAGACAGAGCACCAATCCAAATAAACTTACTATATTAATTTTTCCTTATTTTACATTAATGAATTTTAAAACCTAATTTGCATAATTGTGGATTGGAATATATTAACAGTGACAGGCAGATCACTTGAGAAGAAATTTACAAACATGCTCCAAGGATTTCCTTTGCTAGTTGCATACCATATGCCTCTGATAAACTGTCAAAGTTATTTAAGAAAAATGTTTATCTTGATCCCACCACAAGACATATCAAAACACTAATTATAACAAGAGACAGTTACTGAAAAGAACAACTTCATTATGGAAGTCTCAAAGAAGGATCACTGATATTTGTACTAGCTTTTTAAAAATTGTATTTTATGCATATTATGGAAATCTTATGTAAAGTACCAAATAGATAAGACTTATTCTTTAACAGTTTTTTTATTAAAAAAAAAAAGTCTCCTTTAATTTCCCTAAGTACATCACACTTTAATTGCTTGTCAAACCAATCAAATCAAAACTTCTATTCATCAGGTTACTCCCTTGCTTTGTTGAAGGACAGAGTGATAATATTTTAATCAATGGAGAACACTGATCTATGGAACTGTTTTTCATTCACAGTAACTAGATGCATTTCTAAAATGCAAACTGCAGAGAGTCATTAAACTTAATTACTTGTTACATCATACAGTTAGGTCATTGTCAATTTACATGTAAAATGCCTGATATTTCAAAAACAAGCATTAAACAATAATAAAGTTGCCTTTTAGATACTCACGTGTACTGTAATCTGAATGTCAACAAAATACTGGTTCAAGTTTACAGTTTGAAAATATACTAATGTAAATAATTTTGTATTGGTTGAATTTTTTAATCCTAAATTGCCAAGCTAACCAAGCAAAATGTTTCATTTACCATAATTTCTGTTCATTTTCAGCACAGCATTTGCATATTTAAAATGAAAAAGGGACTAAGTACATTAAAGTTAAGGAGCTAAGCAGTAGTTACTGGATAGGAGTAATGGGATTATTCCCAAATTCATTGAATAAGAACTTTACACGCCACATGACACAGTAAAAAGGTTGTTATATACTGACACAGCAAAAGCATGATTTAACATGCAAATTAACCTTCATGACAGTTAGTCTAAGCAGCTGCTTTTAATATAGAAGTCTGACTTCCCCAGCACTAACTAGTAAAACTGTACTTGGTGTCTTTGTGCACAAGGTACAAATATTTTAAATATTTTTACTGCATACATATAGACTTTAAAATGCATGTGCACATACACATGTATTATATACACATACACCTGTACATATACATATGTAGAAAGAAAGTATTGTATATTTCAATTTCAATCATCATCATTTGGGATACTTATGAGTAATACAAGTGGTAAAGTATCATGCAGGAATCCTTTGCTGCAACGGGAAAAGAGACTGAAGTCTCAAAAGTCTCCTTCAATCTTATTTAGAATATGAGGCAGCTATAGTCCTAATAAAAGGGTAAATTCATCTCAATGAAAACCAATTCATTTGATAGCCAGGACAAAAATCTGAATTCTAAACTTAAGTATAACAAGGGTTCTTCAGAGTTAACTAGAGGGCAGAGATCTTGACAGGTTTTTATTTTTTTTTATTTTTTATTAAAGACAGTGGTTGAAGATATTGGCTCAGTTCAACCTATAGTTACATTAGTTTATTTCTAAGCCTTCTTGCCAGTTATTGTGTTGCTATAAAGTTCTATCAAATTATCCAACTAAACAATCTTATTCTTGAGACATCATGAATTCTGCATGGTCTGAAATACCATGTTCGCAGCAGCAGAATTTTTACAAAATAAATGAGTAAGTTTTCGTTTTATGGAGTAGAAGGGAATATCTGCCTCAAAAACAGTATTTTTGAGAATTGGGATATGTGTGCATAGCCTCTAGGCTAAGTTTTGGAATCAGTGTAATAGACAACTATCTTGATTGGCATCCTGATGAAGCAGCTATGTATAATCAGCATTGAGAGAAAACTGAGCAAGTGGAGATTGGACACAAAAGGGACTATGAAGGTGACTTAGTTTTCTACACTTTGCCTAAAAAGGAAACTAAGATGGGAAAATTCACCAGATTCAATTTGACTCAGCTTAAACTTCAGAAAGTTGGACTACATTTGGAAATTGTAGATTCATGTTTATACACCGACTTCTTATGCTTCAGTGAATTTACTGTGGACTCTTTACAGTATTTTATAGGAAACCTGATTCAAGAGCGTTAAGGGAATTTTTATTTCTTGACACTAGTGGAGGTCCCTGGGATATCTAGCACTTTAAATGGTAGAAGTATAATATGTTAAAACTAAATGCCAACAAAAACTTCCTATATTATCAGATTTGCTACGAAAGGTATTAATCTACAGACCTTTCAATTAGAAGCTCAGAATCTTTGACAATCTGGCCACTTTGATTAAAGTATCTGAATATGAATTTAGGTGATTAACTTTATGGCCAGAATTTTCAAACTTGGATGCCTAGTCTGTTATTTACTTTCAGGACCCTCACAATCTTAGCAGGAGATAAAAAAAATACCCAAAATACAAACACTTCTTACCTAAAATATGAGAATTCAGTATGACTGAGGTTTTACCTGCATATAAGTCACTACATTAAATCCATGGTGATGTAAAACTTCCAATTGCAGAACTGAACTCAGTAACAAAAAAATAAAGTATAAAAAAGTATAATAAAGTATACTGTTAAAAAAAAAGGAGAGGAGATTCCAACACCAAACTGTAAATTCCGTCGTCCAAACAGGAACTTGTATTTAGTAAGCAAGTGTTTAATAAGCAAGAGGCAATCAAATTGTCTCATCTCCTGCCAATATAGAGCTGGCGTGGACAGCATGAAACTTGCGCTGTTCAGGGTGGGGGGCGCGAAGTGGGCAACATAAGTTAGATCGACTTAAGTGGTAATGTAGACCTGCCCATAACCATTCAGTTTTCCATCTTCTTTCTAACACCAGTACTAGCATACTCATCTGACAAATGGATAAACGACTACAGAGGATGAGTAGATTGCTCAAGACTACACAGTCAATTAGTGGAAGAGACAGGATTCAAACTCAGGATTCCTGATTTTCAGTTTTCTAGCAACACTGCTTCCTCTCAAATATGGGAAGGGGACAGGAAGGAAAGAACAGATTAAGCCCTTGTGACGAAGTGGGACTGTTCTTAATGTTTCCTCTGAATACTGTGTGGGTGCCTCAGTTTCCCCTATGCATTTCTTAAGTGTCTAGGGGGTGAGATTGTTGCAGAGCAAAGGGCCAGTGCACATAAATGGCCGACACTATCTCCTGGCAACTAATGGCCGGGGCCCTTCCCCCCTGTAAGGAGATAGCTAAAGGTGTTGGAGAACAAAGAGATCAGGTGACCTCTTGGCCCGGGAAAGGAACAAAGCCCAGAGGAGGAGGGGCTGGAGGGTGAGTTAGTTAGTTTGGAGCTGGCTGGGGACGTGAAGTGAGTGCAGACGTGGGTGTCTGGCTCACTGGCCCCCAAAATGGACCCGGCTGAGGGGTCCTGTTCTCTCTACCTACAAGCTCTGTTTTAGACCGTGTTCCTGTCATCTAATAAACCTCTGTTTACTGGTTGGCTAAGAGCCACGTCTGACTGCAAAGTTGGGGTGCAGGACCCTCTGGCTTCCCCAGGACCTCGCCTGGGCGGACTCGCTGTGGGAAGCGCACAGAGGGGCAGAGGATGCTGAATGCTCCAAGGTCAGACCCAGGAAGGTGGAAGCTGTGTGAGCTTCTTGCCCTGGAGACAGTCTGCTCACAGAGAGAAGACTTCACCAGAGTCCTGACTGGCTTCATAGGGAGCAGTTCCAGTCCATCGCCTGGGGACTCCGTGACAGCCCTTCACCCTTGCTGGCTGGATTGCCATTCGCAATGCACACTACTAGAAATGGCTGTAACAGTTCCAATGCCAAGTTAATGTCCATTTTCTTTGGGTTTCTCCTGTATTTTGAACCAAGAGGCTAGCCAAAAATTCAGGGTCTTGCTAGTTGTTCCAGTTAAGAGGAGAAAGTAATGATGAAATAGGTACCTTTAATGCAATCTTATTTACAAATAATGTACAAAGTCCTGCTCCCCATGATCCCAGAAGGAATCAAATAATAGGATATAGTGTCTTTGCTTACAACCCCAACATTTTTTAGGTAGCACTAGACCCAAAAGCCCTCTCTCTATGCTTCTCACATACTGCTTGTCCAGCCGGATTCCAGCTTCCTTCTCTGTCTGTTTCTGTGTACTTATCTGAAAGAAAATCAACCACAGTGTGGGATGGCAGTGGTCTCTTTCAACGAGCCCTTGAAGTGTGTCTATTATTTCAGTGGAATTTACTGGCTGACACAGAACATGACCATTTTGTTCTAATCGGGAATTCACCACTCTGAATTTTCCACCCTCAACTTCCACAGCAACATTCTCAGTTGCAGGCGTCAGCCATGCTGAAATCATGTCCCACCTTGAATAGTCCTTAGTGATAACTTTGGGCTTAGTCCTGGGACCCAACTGTATCCTATACAGAACTTCATTTATTGTGTCAGTACTGTATAGGGTCCCTCCAAAAGGTTTATATAGCTTTGACTCCTCCCCTTCTTTCTTCCAGGATTTTGAAACCAGACCAGGTTTAAACTCTTTAAAAAGTTTCCGCATATGATCTTTTCATCTTATTAGAAGCTATAATTAAATTCTCTTTAGCAAAGGTGTGAGCTTTTCCAGTTTTGAATTGTAAGGTTTCTACATAGTCCAAATCCCTTTATTCTTCTTCAGGATCTCCATACAAGAGGCTGCTGCTGTCCTTAGTGCAAGGCCAAACATGAGGAATGCTGGGCTAATCATAACATTCTCCTAAATGAGTTTTGGAACAAAAATATTAGTCTACTATAAAAATCAGGAAGCCAACTATCTCGGCTCCTCTCACGGCACAAAGCAAAATTAATGAACTACTATAGAATGTTTACCCAATCCACTTAGGCATCCTTTAGTATTGCATAGCACTTAAAAAATTTAGGAATAGCATTTCAATAATCAATGCCTGTCTAGTTTTCTAGGCCACAAATTTTCAATTTTTGTACTCCTTTTAATTTCAAAGGAAGTTTATCACCCACTTCTACTTTTCTCCAATACATATTTTGGATTTTTCAATTAAAAAAATGAAATCCCACTTTGAAAGCCAACTCAATGTCTCACATAAGGATGATTTAAACCATCTAATGAGATTAGTAACACTAAAAATATTTTTAGTACCAGTGTTACTCTGATACACCGAATATGTAAATACAACTGATTATGAAGTGTCAAATTCAAAGCCCATTGACTCTATGAAAAGATTCTATTTACTTCGGTGTGTTTTGGATCAGGCGGCAAGTAATTTTGATCATGGTGACTATCTTTAGCACACATTCTTGTCAGACAATTGAGCTGTAAGTAACTGTGCAGAAAATAAAAGGGTGTTGAATCAAGTAGAAATACTAATGTATTTAAACTAACTTAGGTCCCAATTATCCTGCAACTCAAGCCCACGCAGTCAGTTGTAGGACCAGAACCTTAATCTGTAGCAGTTTAGGTCAGATATTCTTGAGATGGTTTGCAGTTCATCAATCTGTTCTTTAAAACATATTACATACACTTACATACACATACTCCATATACTTTTTAATATATACATATGCAGGTGACTATGACCCAATTCTTACCTTTCTCTGTTAAATTTGAGTGAATGAAGTATAGCGGGTCTCTTCTGACGCAAATTCCATAGGTGTAAGGTGTCATCAGCCAAGGCACTCACAAGAGCTCCCTTGAGAAAAAGGATCATTCAGATGTTCGTCCACATTTAAAAAGTTTATACTACCTTTCACTTGTATAATATTTAGTTTCCACAGACTTGTTTACCAATATCAATGTGAAGAAATTTTATAGCAAGACCATGATTCAAACTGAAAAGTGCTATAACAAATTTATACTACTACTTACTTAAAGGAACACCTTCAACTTTAAAAATTTAGAAACTTTAAAAACATAGAAATGAGTACCAGTTTTATTTATTGAGAAGGTACATATTTTAAGCTACTGGATCACATTAAATACAATATACAATGTGTATTTCACCACAGAAAAAATGCCTAATTCTGAAATAAGTCACATATTGCTTTGTAGAAAGTAATGAAGCTTTTGGGGATATTCCTGATGGAGTATTTAGAAAAATATTTACCATTTCTTTTTAGAAAACTAGTTTTTTTATATCCCTTATAACTGTTAGTGATTTTACATCAATGTCTTAAGAAAACAGTAGTTTGTTCCATAAGATCCCAGAACTACTGTATCACATTTTATGAATATTCTTGAAACTAACACAAAATTGATAAATTAAAGTTTTTTTTTTTAAAACTAACAGTTCTGTCTGAAAAATGCTCACACTTACTAACTCTTACAAATTACACCTCAGAGTACATTATTTAAGAGACTACAGGAAAACAAATATTTTTATTTTTCCAGCTTGTTTACTTCTCGCATATGACAGCATTTTTGTTAGTTTCCTCTGTTTGAACTAAGCAACAGGAGAAAGCAAAACATAATTAAAACTCAGAATTGTGAAGCCACAAAACTTGGCCATGTGTTTCTGGAGCAGGTGTAGATATGTCATTTAAAAGAGATTAATGTATCTTTCATTTTAACGGTGTCCCTTTAAATTCCACATGTGTAGCTACTCAATTCACAATGTTTTTTTAATAAAGGTCAGACTAAATAGCTTCGGCAATGTTTAGAAAGAGAGATGATGAATGAGGTAATATCTTTTACTGGATCAACTTCTGTTGGTAAAAGAGACAAGCTTTCGAGCTTATCCATTCTGCAATGTTTGACCATAGTTTTTCTAAGGCCTGGTCTACACTAGGACTTTAATTCGGATTTAGCTGCCTTAATCCGAATTAACCCTTCACCCGTCCACACTACAGAGCCAGTTAATTCGAATTAAAGGGCCCTTTAAATCGATTTCTGTACTCCACCTCGACGAACGGAGTAGAGCCTAAATCGATTTTGTTAATTCGAATTAGGGTTAGTGTGGACGCACACCACCGAATTACTGTGTTTAAGTTAATGGGGTAGTGTGGCCGCACACCACCGAATTAATGTGGTTTAAAACCGAATTAAGGTGCTTAGTGTGGCCGCGCACAATCGAATTTATACAACCTGTTTCCCAAATTCGAATTATCTAAATTCGGATTAATCCTGTAGTGTAGACATACCCTAAGAAAAATTAACAACACTATTATCTTGTTTACTGTGATAAAGTACCCCAAAGAGAAAATTACTTTAGTAATAATTTATTTTTGGACACTTGTATTTTTTTCTTGGAACAGAGCAAGAAAAAAAGTTAACTTATTCATTGTTCTTATATATTATCACTACTCATTAAATATATGAAACAATAATTCATATTCTTATTTGTATTCGAATGCTTTAAAACACAGCCTTAAATATACGATGTAAATTCTTTTTGAATTACAGTAAAGATTAAACTCTTTACTAACCTCATTAATCAGGAACTGGAGCTGGATTACTGCAGATTCACTGTCATGTTGGCAGTAGCATTCAACTCCTGGCCGACCAAAACTGACAATGCTATTAAGGAATAACTGTTGTATGTAACAAAAAATTAGTAAAATGAATATTATAAAACACTTGATGTTTGTGAATGGGTCCTAATTAGCTTTGAAATTTGGTGCTTGTATTACTACCAATTATAAAACATGCTCCTGTAATAACCAGAAAGGTTATAAATCACAAAGCCATTTCAAAATGCAGATCAGACACTTTATTCCTGTTGTTGTTCTTATTTAGAATATAAGTTCAGACCCATCTTAACGATGTTCAAAAACGATATCTTAAACTTTTCACAAATTTGGCTGAGGAAGTCTCAAAGTGGCAAGGGAATGGCAGAGAAGTACTGTAATTCCAAAGGACAATGTATTATGGCAGTTGTGACGTCACTGTGACCCTCTCTATTCTCAGAGGAGGATTGAAAGGCTTTCATATTGGTGGGATTGAGGTAAACCCAGGACTAAACCACAGAAGGTGAAGCCTAGACTTACTCCTCAATGAGTCCTTTATTTTTTCCTTAAGAAATAAAAATTCCTCCTCTTTGGTGCCTTGCAGAACTGTAGGAAAAACATTACTTGCTAGTTAATTTTGATCTTTAGCCCTTTCCACTATCTCACAATGAGTTACAGAGCAGTGAGGAAATAGAAAAAGTTGCTGGAGCACCTCAAGACTGGCAGACTAATCAAACCAATCAGTGAAGAAATGCAGGGCCATGTTTAAATTAGTATTTAAAAGATTATTTGAGAGCTCTCTTTGAAGGAAATTCTAGTCTTCTTATGCTCTCCAGTAACAGTCTGACCCTCCTACTCCAGTTTAGGGTTAGAGAAACAATCAAAGGGGTTCTTCAGTGGATGGAACTTAGGCCAAAATATTATAACACTATCATATGTAATATATCGGTGGAACACCACCTTGAATACTGTGTTCGGGTCCTGTTACTTCATCTCAGAGGAGATATAGCAGAAAGAAAAAAGAGAGCCAAAGATGGGCAGATATAATGACTACAAGAATGGAAAGAATTCCATGCAAGGACAGATCAAAATATTGGGTCTGTTTAGGTTAGAGAGGAGGTGAATAAGAGGGAATGCTGTAGAGATATATAAAATAAAGAATGGTATGGAGAAGGAAAACAAGACAATCCTATTTAATACAAAAACAAGAGGACATTACATATTGTTAAAATTCTTTTTTCAGTCTTTAGTTCCCTTTCAATTTAATTTAATTAACCTGTGGAACCCCCCAGCCACAGAAAATTGAGGAAAAGATGCAAGAAAAGATCATTTATATGGACATCATCAATTATATGGAAGGTTTAGACAAGTTAAGAAGTCTGGCATAAGCCAACTACTAACTGCTTGAGGGCAGAAAGAAGTTTTCCCTGTGGACAAAATTGTTCAATATTTGGCCACTAATGGTTTTGTGCACCACTTTCTAAAGCATCTGATGACTCCTGTCTCTGACGGTAGTCATTTACAGTACACAGAGAGCTAATCTGGGCCAGTACAGCAATTCCTATCTGTTTTAACTCTTTAGGAGCTCCAAATAACACTGTTTGAATGTTCAATCAAAATTACTTCCTAATTTGATTCAGCTATGGTGCAGAAAACTTGCATCACAATAGGATAGCCACAATTAGTTCCTTTCTTATTCTTGTCTAACTTAATTTGACATCTAAAGGTTTCATAGAGCACCCACGACTGTAGTATTGAAGTGACACTTGGTACCATAAGTCAGTTTACCGCCACAACCTCATGAAATGTCAACTTTTTGAAGGAACAGCCAAGAGAAAGACACTAGTTATTTCACAAAGAAACACATGGACTGTTAATTGATAAGAGATTGTAAAAAATGGGAGTTCTTAATCTCACTACAACAGGTTATAAATGTCTTATTTAAAAACAGGATTGTCTTTTCCTTTCTCACAGCAAAAATAATCTTAGTCTTTCCAGTGTGAATGGTCTGACAACAGAATCTGGTATACTCCTAGACAGTCAATTAAACTGTTAGGATAATATTTTCTGCTGCCAAGAGACAAAAAAGGAGGATTTAGCATTCGTGAAAGTTATCAGAGAAGCTTTTATTTATCTTTTAACAGGTTCTTCAGGAACAATAGTACACCTCTACCTCGATATAACGCTGTCCTCGGGAGCCAAAAAATCTTACCGCGTTATAGGTGAAACCGCAATATATTGAACTTGCTTTGATCCGCCGGAGCGCACAGCTCTGCCCCCCGTGGAGTGCTGCTTTACCGCATTATATCCGAATTCGTGTTATATCGGATCGTGTTATATCGGTGTAGAGGTGTATATCCACACATCCACTACTATGCTAACTACTGATTGAAGGTTGTATTAAAAAAAAATGTTTGTCACTTACATAGAACTATACATCTCAAAAACGCTCTACAAACACTGAATATTTATCACAGGTACTATAGGGATAGCAGTAATTACCCCTATATTAACACTGCCAACCCATTACCTTATAAAAATTCTTCCAAACATTTTTTGAAAAGCTGCAGGACTGGCACCAGAAAGGCCCAGTGACAATCCAGTCATATCTGGCCAGGTTATAAATAGTCCAAAAAAAAATCACTATTTTTATTTTGTGTTTTGCTCACTACAGCTTCTTCCTGGTTTGCTGCCAAAAGCATCAAAATTCCATCAGTACAGGTCATGCACAGCTCCAGTCTCGTGCTTCGGCAACTCAGAGCACTAAGCCTCTGGAGAAAACAAAGGCAAATCATGATGCTTTTCCCCATCAAAATACCCTGTGCCCAAGGAGATGGTACACAGAGCTGGTAACTAGAAAACTGATGTCTAGATACACTTCTACTGATCAGTGTTGATTCAGTGTAGTTGTAACCTTTATTATTAATTGAGGTCTAATGCCCCACTAAAAAGTCACATGGCTGACAGCCTGCCTCAAACATAGTACATTCTGACACTGTTTTAGTGTGTTCCATGTGCTCCACTAATGCCTAGTTCATATAGGATAATAGTCTTCTGCTGCTAGCTAATGTAGTTACTACTTTAACCTCAGCAGTAGAGGTTTGTATTAAAGTACTGAAGGTCCAAGGTACCTTGATGATATTTATGATGTGAGGGTGGACTGTGAAGATCATTACAGTTGCAAATAATAAAATTTGCTTTTATTTTTTTTTAAATCTACGCAGTTACACACAAAAAACTACATTAAAAATGTTAAGACTGCAGAGTCAAGAAATCAGAAGTCAGGAAATACCAAAATTAAGTTTGCCTGTACAACTTTAGTGTGTATGCACAATAGAGCAGAACTGATACAGTCTTTAATTACATGGGCATATAGCATTTTATCTAGAGGACCATTGACTTATTCAGTACATAAAATGGATGGTGGTGAGGCACTCTTACTTTCTGGAGATGTTATATAGTAGAAACAGAATTAAATGAGAAACCTCAAATAGAAATTGATTTGGCACATCCAAAAGTATAAAGAAAAAACCCACAATCATGTACATATAATTGCGTTCAGAGCTATTTCTGAACATCTACTGCTGAGAAAACGGAGTTGTATAAAGTCTGATATACTGAAAAAGTCTGGTAAAAGTTACTAGCTGAGTTACTGGTTCATATCCAAATATCATTAGTGGTAAGCTATTAAGCAGCACCATCACCAGTAATGTAACAATTAAAATTATCAAGCTTTGTATGCTATGATTTCCTGGGTTTACACTAACAACAACAAAAATATTTGCAACAAAGGGTTTTTGCAAATAGCACTAAGCCACCAGAATGAATATCAACAGACAAATGACAGAGATTCTCTGTCTCCACCCCAAGTATTTCAATTGTTTTAGTTTAGAATTTGCAACAATACGTTTCAAAAGTTTCTCTCACACCACCAATTTCAAGTTTAAATTAATGTAATTCACAATTTCACTTATAAAAAAAGATTAAGGGTTTTCTTCCACCCCAGGAGAAAGAAACACACTTACAGAAAAATAATGAGGAAAAAAAGCAATGAAGAATACAAATGCTCTGTGTGAAGTAGCTCAGAAAGCAAGCTTGCACTTGTGAGGTACTCCCTTCTCTTCATGTGTCATTATATAATGTTGCATCTGTAACTTTCACTCCATGCATCTGAAGAAGTGAGGTTTTTTACCCTCGAAAGCTTATGCCCAAATAAATCTGTTAGTCTTTAAGGTGCCACCGGACTCCTTGTTGTTTTTGTGGATACAGACTAACGCGGCTATCCCATGATACTTGACACCATGCAAGGCACTAAATTTAGCCGTAGGGAGTGGAAATCCATCAACCTCAACAAAAAACTCGCACAGATATGATCTTCCTCTCCAAGAGCAAACAGATGGACATCATACCAAATGGACTGAAGGTAAAAATCCATTGCAATCGACATACTACACTGACTATGGTGAGAGACTGTGCCACACACTCTCAAAGAAACTGAGGAACCACCTGATCAGCATCCTGTACAGCAGACAGGAGAAGATCAAGAATGAGCTCTCAAAACTGGACACTCCCATACAAAACCAATCTTCCATGTGTCTGGACAAAAATGAGACAAGCCATTTACAACGCACACTTCACTTCTCTACAGAAGAAAAAGGACAGTAAACTATCTGAACTCCTACATGCCACAGGGGGCTACAACCGTGGTACCCTCAACTCACCTAACAATATTGTTAATCTATCCAACCACACACTTAGCCCAGCGGAAGAGTCTGTCCTATCTCAGGGACTCTCTTTCTGCCCCACCATCCCCATGAACAAGATACAGTTCTGCAGTGATCTGGAAGCCTACTTTCATCGTCTCCGACACAAGGAATATTTTCAACACTCCTCTGAACAGTGCACTGACCCACAGGTACCCTCCTACCAACACTACAAGAAGAACAACTCTGCATGGACTCTCCTGACGGTCGAAATGACAGACTAGACCTCTACATAGAGTGCTTCTGCAGACGTGCACAGGCTGAAATTGTGAACAAACAGCATCACTTGCCCCATAACCTCAGCCATACAGAACGCAATGCCATCCACAGCCTCAGAAACAACTCTGACATTATAATCAAAGGGGCTGACAAAGGAAGTGCTGTAGTCATAATGAACAGGTCGGATTATAAACAGGAGGCTGCCAGGCAACTCTCCAACACCACATTGTGCACGCCACTATCCTCTGATCCCACTGAGGAATACCAAAACAAACGACACCATCTGCTCAAGAAACTCCCGGCTACAGCATGGGAACAAATCTACATGGATACACCCCCAGAGCCCCGACCAGCGGTATTCTACCTGCTATCCAAGATCCATAAACTTGGAAACCCTGGACCACCCCATCATCTCAGGCATTGGCACTCTTACAGCAGGATTATCTGGCTAATTGGACTCTCTCCTCAGACCCTACGCTACCCGCACTCCCAGCTATCTTCGAGAGACCATGACTTCCTGAGGAAACTACAATGCATTGGTGATCTTCCTGAAAACACCATCCTGGCCATCCATGGATGTAGAAGCACTTTACAGCAATATTCCACACGAGGATGGACTACAAGCTGTCAGGAACAGTATCCCTGATGAGGCCACAGCACACCTGGTGGCTGAGCTTTGTGACTTTGTCCTCACCCACAACCATTTCAGATTTGGGGACAACTTGTACCTTCAAGTCAGTGGCACTGCTATGGGTACCCGCATGACCCCACAGTATGCCAACATTTTTATGGCTGACTTAGAACAACGCTTCCTCAGTTCTCGTCCCCTAGCACTCCTCCTCTACTTGCGCTACATTGATGACATCATCATATGGACCCACGGAAAGGAGGCCCTTGAAGAATTCCACCTGGATTTCAACAATTTCCACCCCATCATCAACCTCAGCCTGGACCAGTCCACACAAGAGATACACTTCCTGGACACTACAGTGCAAATAAGTGATGGTCACATAAACACCACCCTATACCGGAAACCTACTGACTGCTATACTTACTTACATGCCTCCAGCTTCCATCCAGGACACATCACACGATCCATTGTCTACAGCCAAACCCTAAGATACAACTGAATTTGCTCCAATCCCTCAGACAGAGACAAACACCTATAAGATCTTTATCAAGCATTCTTAAAACTACAATACCCACCTGGGGAAGTGAAGAAACAGATTGACAGAGTGAGACAGGTACCCAGAAATCACCTACTACAGGACAGGTCCAACAAGAAAAACAACATAACACCACTGGCCATTACGTAAAGCCCCCACCTAAAACCTCTCCAGTGCATTATCAAGGATCTACAGCCTATCCTGGAAAACAATCCCTCACTCTCACAGATCTTGGGAGGCAGGCCAGTCCGCGCTTTCAGACAACCCCGCAACCTGAAGCAAATACTCACCAGCAACTACACACCACACTACAGAAACACCAACCCAGGAACCAAGCCCTGTAGCAAACCTCGTTGCCTACTCTGTCCCCATATCTACTCTAGCAACACCATCAGAGGACCCAACCACATCAGCCACACCATCAAGGGCTCATTCACCTGCACGTCTACTATTAAATATGCCATCATGGGCCAGCAATGCCCCTCTACCATGTACATTGGCCAAACCGGACAGTCCCTACATAAAAGAATAAATGGACACAAATCGGACATCAGGAATGGTAACATACAAAAGCCAGTAGGTGAACACTTCAACCTCCCTGGACATTCTATAACAGATTTAAAAAGTAACTATTCTTGAACAAAAAAAACTTCAGAAACAGACTTCAAAGAGAAACAGCAGAATTAAAATTCATTTGCAAATTTAACATCATTAATTTGGGCTTGAATAGGGACTGGGAGTGGCTGCCTCAACACAAAAGCAGCTTTGCCTCTTCTGGAATTGATACCTCCTCATTGGGAGTGGACTACATCCACCCTGATTGAATTGGCCCTGTCAACACTCTCCACTTGTGAGGTACTCCCTTCTCTTCATGTGTCATTATATAATGCCTGCATCTGTAACTTTCATTCCATGCATCTGAAGCTTATGCCCAAATAAATTTGTTGTTGTTTTCGCACTAGAGAAGAAATTTTGACAAAGGGCTGTGTAGCTTGCTCTCAAAAATAAGTCAACTATTTAAAAGCACAAAGCAGCTCAGAATGTCAATTAGGAAAAAATGGAAAATATGCAATTAATTCTTTGTACATACAATGTAACCTAAAAGTTCACTACTGGAAACTGGCAGAACCTTGAGCATTCTGCAGTTCTGCAACTAGTTCTTGTGTGTACTGAAAAATGTGCAGTTGTAAAGTGGAATGCATAAGATATATACATGTTTTGTGTACTGTCATAGAATATCAGGGTTGGAAGGGACCTCAGGAGGTCATCTAGTCCAACCCCCTGGTCAAGGCAGGATCAATCCCCAGACATATTTTTGCCCCAGACCCCTAAATGGTCCCCTCAGGGATTGAACTCACAACCCTGGGTTTAGCAGGCTAATGCTCAAACCACTGAGCTATCCCTCCCCCCACGTCCCTTGATCTGCTAGCAATGCCCCTACTTATACAGCCCAAAATGCCATTAGCCTTCTTGGCAACAAGGGCACACTGTTGACTCATATCCAGCTTCTCCTCCACTGTAACCCCTATGTCCTTTTCTGCTGAACTCCTGCCTAGCCACTCAGTCCCTAGCCTGTAGCAGTGCATGGGATTCTTCTGTCCTAAGTGCAGGACTCTGCATTTGTCCTTGTTGAACCCCATCAGATTTCTTTAATTTGTTTAGGTCCCTCTGTATCCTCTCTCTACCCTCCAGCATATCTACCACGCCTCCCAGTTTAGTGTCATCTGCAAACTTGCTGAGGGTGCAATCCACGCCATCTTCCAGATCATTAATGAAGATATTGAACAAAACCGGCCCCAGGACCGACCCTTGGGGCACTCTGCTTGATACCAGCTTCCAACTAGACATGGAGCCATTGATCACTACCCGGTGAGCCCGATGATTTAGCCAGCTTTCTATCCACCTTAGAGTCCATTCATCCAGCCCATACTTCTTTAACTTGCTGGCAAGAATACTGTGGGAGACTGTATCGAAAGCTTTGATAAAGTCAAGAAATAACACGTCCACTGATTTCCCCTCATCCACAGAGCCAGTTATCTCATCAGTTCCATTCAATGTGGAGCCTGCATATTAAAAGGATGACAACAAATTGCATTTACAGCACTCACTTTGGCTGGCTGCTAAGATCAGGAATGCTGTGGATGTAAACTGGTAGTCATGTGCTTCTGACAACTTTCAAATGGGTGGTCGAAGGGGGGGAAGAAGAGTGAAACATAAGTGAGATTTTCAGGCAGGAATGTACTAATAGTAAGGGAGTTGGTCTTTGCAAGCCTTTTTAAACACTATACTTACAGAAAGTACAGAAATTAAAGTATTCTAAATTGCCATCTGCTTCAATACACACCAATATTGTGTTGACTGCTAAACTTCAGTTCATTTGTTTTTCCTCTACTACACTGATGAACCAGTACACAATTGACTAAGTGATGCAAAATGCAACGAACAGATGTCAGAGAATTCAGCATCCTCCACAATGCCAGCTTTATTCCACACAGAATTAGTAGTTTACTTTAACCCCTCAGGGTGACCAAAAATGCAACAGCTAGCTAGGTTTCCTTCCCAATCTTTTTACCGGGTTTCATCTGAATGTACAATATATATATTAGTATCTTTACTATTTATTATTGTAAAATATCAAATTACTCAAATAATTTTTGGAGTTGGTTCACACATTGGCATACAACGATAATACCCTAGCATCAAAAACTATACTCTAGCGTGCCCCAAACAATTTTTTATTTAAACCAATATTTTGCATGGATGAGCACAAGAAATAGGAAGATACCGTAAAACACAATTCCCACAAACATTAACTGAAATTCCAAAGTAAATT
This sequence comes from Terrapene triunguis, assembly GCF_002925995.2. NCBI lineage: Eukaryota > Metazoa > Chordata > Testudines > Emydidae > Terrapene > Terrapene triunguis. The sequence goes on from NW_020664436.1 coordinate 42,834,222, forward strand.
TGCTTCAACCATGCTCATACCCCTTCTGTCTTCTCGAACTAAAATTTTACTTGCATGAATGCTCAGAAAGAAAAGCAGGTTTTTAACTCGCAAACTCAAGTGCTCATAGGTAGTGAATTTTCAACTCATGGATACGTATCTGCACTGCACTCAATATGCTTTATATGGAACAGGATACTATTCTACAAAGCAGCTTACAGGGTTTCCAACCCTTCCCACCTCCCCCCGAGCTCAAGCAAAGCAGCAATTAAGTGACCCCACAAGGATTTATCTTCAGGTGTTGTGACTTGTATTGCACAAAAGGACAATCACAAAGCTGCAGGGGCAGAGAAATGGTGCAATGTGAAGCAGCATGTGGGGTCATGTGTGCCCCAGATTTCTGCCTTCCATTTAGCACAGAGTTTTTCAAACTGTCACCTCCAGCCAGGAGGCAGCAGGTTGGAAGCTGTTGGGAAGATGTCTGGGACTATCCGGCAGATAAAAGTGTACAGTGCAGGTAACCCCATGTTTATTCTGTAATTACCTGGTGGGTTTTTACCAGCTCCCCCTCTTTTTCCAGCCAGGTCTCTCCAGCAAATCCATTGCTTGGACCTTACTATCCACACCCCACCCTCGTAGGAGGGATAATGGGGGTTGGCTTCCTGACGTACCAATCATGGGAGTCCCCAACTGCCCCCCCCACTCCTTTACCGAACACCTCTTTTTAAGTCCTTTTCCAAGCCATTTATCCGGTCACTGTATACCTTTCCTATGCAGTACCTGCACTGGACATCCACCCTACGCTTAAATAATGAGTTGTGACATATAGCCTATCGCCCTTCATGCCATGCATGAACAGAGTCCTTCCTGAACCTGCTGTGGGGAAGGCAAAAAAACCCCAATGCCACTAGGCCAATAGGGTGGCAAGAGAATAACTCCCTCCCAGCCCCCCTAAACAAAGGGGCAGCTAGCGTTATGCCCACAGCAGCTCTAGACCAAGGTATTTTACCACCTAAAGCTCTAGGTATTTTACCACCTAAAGGAGAGGGAGGGTGCCGCCTCAGCCTGCTCCATGCAACAGAGAGCGTTAAGGCACAGGGTTGCCCCTTTTAAGTCCCTCATTCCCAGGGGATGAGTCAGCAACCATGCTGACCCTTTTTGCAGCTGTTTTCATCTCCCCTCCCCCCTTCCATAAAGCAGTTCCCTTTATTTGGTCAGCCAGTCAAATACTTCCACAGCCCCTGCTTAAAGGTGCAGGGCAGTCATTCCAGCAAAATTCACCATTAGCCACAGACTACGTTCAAAAGCTTTGTTAGAAAATGAATTAAAATGGGTTTTGAAATTAAACCACTATGTAACCCTAACTTTGAAGCTTGCTACCGTTCCCACTTCTACACGCCTTATGAAAAGTACTTACTGCAAATGTGTACTAGCCATTTTATACTAGTAATAGTGTCATTTTTCAACAGAAAGCGATTATACCCTAAAAATTAACGTCACATGTAGCTTGCTATAACCACAGCAAATAAATAAATAAATCTAGAGTTTTTGCAGAAAAAGTCACATCTAGACTGAGACCTTGAAAATCAAGTTTCTGTTCAGAGTAAGTAGTCTGGATTTAAAGTTTGATTTATAAACCCTGATGCCACCTTAATTATAGCTGCCCTAGAGGCTGCGGTTATAACGAGCAATAGCATACAACAGATAGGTCTGATATTAATCATGTTCAAGAGGGAAAATGTTGAAAAAGCTGGACTCCTCATGTTAGCAGGTCTATCTAGTCTTCCTTAAAAGAAACTACACATCAGAAAAAGAAATATTATTGCTTCAATGCACTAAATATATAAGTTCTGAAATCAACGAACAGACATCTGCTTATTGGGTTATAGTAAAAAAAAAAAAAAAAGACCAATCAAAAAAAGCAAAACAAGTTGTCAGGGTATAAATGGCACAGTATTTAAATGTGCAGAAAACCAAGAAGAAAATATTTGAGAATGTATCTGACATAACTGATATTCTTTATCTAATTCTTTGCTGTAACTCTTCCACAGGGGAACTCATTGCAACAATAGGGACTTTGTTAGCTTTTAGAGGCAATGTTATATTTATCTCAAAGCAAACTAAAGACTAAACTTAATCAAGAATATTTTCTGCATCCTAGATTGCCTCTTCCTTTTGAAATACAGTACTTAAAATAATCATGCCAAAACTTTTGCTGTAGGTCAGGATAGCTCAGATGATCACCTGCAAGTCACTAAACTCAAATCCAGCCAGAGTCATTTCTGAGTTGAAACTGTTGTCAGCAGGTTTCAGTGACATCAGAAAAATCATTCTAACATTTGATAACTTTGCTGGCAGTCTCAGCAAAGACAACAAGCAATAAATGAGCAGACACTGGTTTTCCTCTCCGATCATGAGACAATGACAAGATGGTGTAGTGTGGTGCAAGCATGTACTTGCTACCTATACTGCAGCTATTCTGTGGATGCATTAATGCAGTATTGAAGTTGTGAGATCAACAATTTTTTCCACCATTGCCAGATAAAAAACAAAATAATTTTTTTGCTTAAATACTCAAAAAACCCAAACAAAACAAACCAACTTCAGGAAGACATTAAACATAGGGAATTTCAGCCAAAAGGTCATTGTTCCAGAAAGCTAGAAATATGTGAAAACCGGAGACTATAAGCGTAATTTTTTTCTCCCCAACTGTAACTACATTGGGAGCTGTTCAATGTCTGCTAGAACAGATTTTGTTATTTAAAAAATAATGTAATTTAAATAAAAAACTGATTTAAATCTATTTTAAAATTGATTTTTATCCACCCTGCTGAATTCCAAACCCTATCTTAACTCTTCCTTGCTGAATCCCTTATTAATCTTAATAGGCTGCCCCGCCAACAAATCCGCGCACTGTTATAACATTTTGACGCACCTTGCAATCCTTTAATTGGTTTTTAACACTCAGAGTCAAGGTATCAGATGCTTCAGATCTCTAAGATCCTTAAATTCCAAAGACCTTTTTAAAATCTCTTTGCTCAAGCCCTTACTAAACCTGATAGAGAAGTAGAACACCCCCTGAATATATACACCTGAATATTTAAAGTACTACCTACTTTACACTCAGACAAAATTGGCCAAACAAGATCCAAGTTTCCAGAGGTCTAGCTGTGCCCTGGCTCTCAGTACCAACTATCAAATTCCACCCACCTCAGACTTTAAGTGACTTGAGCTGGCCTTTATCAATGTGGACCACTGCCTGACTCTCCTCCCTGACCCGACTTAAGTTCTTGCAGGTAGCCACTGCCACAAGGACAGGAGAGCGCTACTATTTGGTTATGCTCCCATCCCTTTCTGAATCCAGTGAGCACCGCTCAACTTTCCAGTCTGACTCTGGCATCCAATCCTCCCTTCCAGGAAACCCTTTTGCATTAAGATTGACTGTTGGGAAAATAAAACCTCCATCTATTATATTTCCCTTCAATAAATTGAGTCTGCTGAGGAAGCAGCCTACTGCCAAGTGTAAAATACCCACCCCAAGGTGTGTGAAGTTGAAGGTGGCCAATCTTGTAGTTCATGCAAAGTAATCTCCTTGGATGGCCCAACCCTCCTAGCCAACTCCTGCAACCCTGCCAGTTTAACAAGAGGGAGTACAGATATCTACCTACTTCAGTCTCTAACCTGTTTCCAGACAAGAAAGCCTACTGGGGAGAAAACTTTCTGTATTTCATGTGCTGATGATGCTCCTATCCTACCAGCCAATCTGCAATTAAGTCACTGGGCTTGAGTCTTCTTGAAACCACCCTTGCTACAAAGAAAAGTGTATCTAGGTGACCCACCACAAGCAAAGCTCATTTTAATAAAGCTGTAATACCTGGGCTTCAATTACTCAGTGTCCGGTGGCAAAGGGATTTAAGTCCTCCTCCCTCACGCTATGGCATATCCTCTCTATGGAACTCCCAAACCAACTCCCCTCCACAGGTTAACCATGCTCCTCTCCCAAGGACAACTACCTCTTATGGCCTGGGCTAAAACTTACATCAACCTAGCTATGTCACTCAGGAGTGTGAAAAATTCACACCCATGAGAGATGCAGTTACACTGACCTAAGCCCCCATGTAGACACCACTAGGTCGACAAGTGAATTCTTTCTTCAACTGAGCTCTCACCTACAGCAATGGGAAAACTCCCTTCAGCTGTTGTAGCAAGCGTCTATACACAGTGCTACAGCAGTTTATGTGCAGTACCATAGCTATGCCACTATAGTGTCTATAGTATACACAAGCTCTCCATTTGGCTTCTGTGTGGGCTGAGAGTCAGTACCCCTTGACTGTGGCATCTCCCAATATCCATGGACACCCTCTGTACTGGGTCCCTCTATTGTAGGTCCCAGCCTCATGGCTGCAGCCTGTGTATCTTGGACACCACGCCTCAGTTTCCCTAATAGCTACTGCAATCTTGTTTAAAGCCATACTCAGCTGCTGATTGGTAACTGACATGAGAGAGGTCCTTGCCAAATGCATGGGGCATAAAGATCCTCCCATTCCCACAGTGCACACTGTTGATCACCTGGTTTGGCCACTTCCTGATCCCTCCTTGGTTCCACTCAGATAAGTGGAACCCAAATGCAGTAGAGACCCTTAAAGGAGCCAATCGCCTTTTCTTTCACTTGTGAGTGAGCACTTAACAAAAGCATCACTTCTTTTAAATCTTTATTCCTTTAAGAAAAGGGAAATTGAAATTATACAATCACTGTTCTGTGTCACTTCCAAGCCCCACCAAGCCAGACTGCACATTTTTCATGAGTGAGAACTGGTTCTTATGCCTTTCTATAAAGCACAAAACATACAGTTGATGCTATAAAAATAAACTTCTTTTCTAGTACTCTAAATTCAGCACTTTTACTACATATACTTTTTTAAAATATAACATCTGATTTCTTCACTGAGAGTTGCAATAAAAACAGATCAAAATATAGTTTAGTGAAGCAGAAAAGAATACTAACAGTGAAATTAAAATGAAAGTCACTAAAGAGAAACAGGAATACAAATTAATACAAACAGGATGCAAGTAAATCAATGAAACTTAGATAAAAGAAAACAATTAGCTGGAATCAATGAGAAGTGGAATTGAGGATATTTTGCAATGCTTACTTCCTCCAAACACATCATGTCTTGTTCAAATGCACTACAGTTTATATGTTAAAATTGATTTCTTTATTAGCTGGGAATGGGAAAATTTAACAACTTTTTTGTTTTAGGATAAGGAGCTATAGCTTTATTAGTATCTAATCCTTAAAACCATAAGGGGAAATATGTAAAACCCTAATGTGTTCTTAAAGTAGTTCCATCTGATTTGGGACCACAAACACTAAAATGCCTTAATCAGAATCATAGGGTTATTGCACAGCATCACACAGGGCCGAGTTAAGGTTGTTTGGATGCCTTAATTCTATTTCATACTTTAACACGTATGCATTTTTTTTATGTTAATGCTAAATTTCCTGGATTCATTATGCTTAGTTTTAGGATAATTAAAACATCCCTGTAAGAAGTTTTATCCTTAAATTACCATCATGTACTCTCAATCCTAACTCCCATTTAATGGAGTTTTTTTGCCTGGGAAATGAAAAGAAGATATTGAAGTCTTCTCTCACCAACACTCAGCATGGCCTGATGCAGAGAAATAAAGTGCAGTGCTATAAAATGCTAGGACAGCCATTAATAATTATAGGAGGCTTTTCTTTAAAAAAAGGCAGAAGTTGTGGTGCCAAAAGAAGACTTACTTAAATGTTTGGAGGCTGTCAAGTTAGTAAAGAGCCAGCAAATGTTTTTACACCACTACCTCATTTGTAAATGTAAAATATTCACATTTTACAGAATTATGATTTTGTCACTACATAATTAAAATATGGTAGGGAAAATGCTCTGTAAGCAGCAGCAATTAAACACATTTTTATTTCAAAAACGGCTGGGAAGTTCGTACTGTATTTTCTTAAAACAATAACATTGAAAACACTGGGTAGAGGTAGAGAACAGAAAAAGAGCAGAAAGACAACATGGGAAGCTAATAGGATCTATTTACTGTGAGATTAAAGTTAATCTTATGAAATGTATGTTTTCTTTATGCAAGGTAAGGAGAGCCTGAGGGAGCAGGAAATTGACATGCGGGGGGGTGTATCTGTAAACAATGAAGACGCTGGTCGCAATTCATATGAATGAAATACTATCTTAGGCCTGGTCTACACTGGGGGGGGCGGGGGGAAATCGATCTAAGTTACGCAACTTCAGCTATGTGAATAACGTAGCTGAAGTCAACGTACTTACATCAATTTATTGTGGTGTCTTCACTGCGGTGTGTCGACTGCTGCCGCTCCCCCGTCGACTCTGCCTGCGCCTCTCACCAAGCGGGAGTACAGGAGTTGACGGGAAAGCGCTCGGGGGTCGATTTATCGCATCTAGATTAGACGCGAAAGTTCGACCCCCGCTGGATCAATCGCTGCCCACTGATCCGGTGGGTAATGAAGACATACCCTTAGTGTGTACCTTTTGGATAGAATGAGATAAGGATGGACCTGGTGATTGCTTGGAGGAAGAGTAGTCAATATTGTGCATTGCAACTGACAACAAATGCAACTACATTGAAGACAATTAGATAATCAGATTTGTGGTGAGGGATCAGGATAAACAGACAGCATAATTAAAACATATGGGGAAGCAGGCAGCCATGTCCAATGGATAGAACACTACACTGGCAGTCAGGAAACCTGACTTTACTTTCAAGGCCCTTTACAACCAATACCTACCCTATCATCTCTCATTCGCTATGGAGCTGTCAATGCTCACCTCTGATTGGCCCAAAATGCCAGCTTCCATTGTCCACTTGTTAAATTTTCAAACAGGCACCTCATGCTTTGTTCCACAGATTTAGGAGGCACTCCCCATGAACATCTGTAAAGCTACCTGACTATCCACCTTCAAATCCCTCCTGAGAATTCTCTTTTGCTGTGATAAAAGACAAAAAACCCACACATGTTCACAACAGTTAGCCCATGGTCTCAGCAGCCTATTCAATAACCAATATTGTCTCATTGATCCTTGTGCTTCCTTGTTTGTCCATCTCCATTTGTTGTTGCTTGTGTTATACCTAGATCGTAAGCTTCTTGGAGCAGAGACTATATATATATATGCTAGGCACTGTATACACACACGTGTGTGTGTGTGTGTGTACACAGTGCCCAGCATGTGACCAGCTCTTAGGTACTATGGTAATACAAATAATACACAACAACAATTAGTGTGCTATTCCCAGCTCTTCCAGAGACACTCTCTGCAACCTTAAGGAAGGCATTTTACTTCTCTCCACCTCAACTTCCCACTCTTTAAAGTGTCTCTATTTACCACCTCTTTGGAAATTGCTTTGGGATCTATGTATGAGAAGCACTATATACATTGTAAACATTACTACTACTCTAATGTACCACATGTTGCGAGATAACTATATAAAAAGTAAAGAAGTATGAGACATCCATTTTTAATCAAGTGACAAATATTGAGTCACATTAGAAGGAGAGGCAAATGAAGCAGATGCTAAGCAATTTAAGTAGCCACAGAAACAGAAGGGCAAATGTGGCTTTTAAAATAAGAGTCTTTAGACAGCTGTGTGCGCGCACACATTTTTATCTGGCTTCTACATTTTAGAACTGTTGTGTTCATTTGGCCAAACATCTGAAGTTAAATCTGAGTTTCACAGCCAACTGCTTCCAAATACAAAATTAAGAATGCATTGTTCTTATTATCTACAGAGAAGAAAATATCACTAGAGGGCAATGCAAGGTTGCTCTTAGCCAAGGGGAAGCAACATCCCACCACTCTCCGTCGCTGGAGTTACTACCGGGTAAGAATGTGAGGTACTTGGGGAAAGACAGAAAAATAAAGGGAAAGATGGCTGCCTCGGGCCTGAGAGGCACTCAAATGACTCTCTCCCTTTAGGACTAGAGCAGGGGTGGGCAAACTTTTTGGCCCGAGGACCACATCGGGGTTGCGCAACTGTATGGCGGGCCGGGTAGGGAAGGCCCCGCCTCCATCTGCCCCCTCCCACTTCCCACCCCGACTGCCCCCCCTCAGAACCCCCAACGCATCCAACCCCCCCTGCTTCTTGTCCCCTGACCGCCCCCTCCCGGGTCCCCTGCCCCTTATCCAACCCCCCTGCTCCCTGACTGCCCCAACCCCTATCCACACACACCCCCCGACAGTCCCCCCTCAGGATTCCCACCCCCTATCCAACGGCCCTCTGCTCCTCATCCCCTGACACCCCCTCCCGGGACCCCCCCCACCCCTAACTTCCCCCCAGGATCCCACCCCGTTATCCAACCCCCCGCCGCTCCCTGTCCCCTGACTGCCTTCCCGCCCCCTATCCACATCCCTGCCCCCTGACAGGCCCCCCGGGACTCCCACTCCCAACCCTCCCTGTTCCCCATCCCCTGACCACCACCCCCCAGAACCTTCACCCCATCCAACCCCTCCTCCCTGCCTGCCCCCCAGGACCTCCCGCTCCCTGCCCCCTTACCAGCAGCAGGAGCTCACAGCCACGACACCTGGCCAGAGCCAGCTGCGCTCCCCACGCTGCCCAGCGGGAGCGGCGGGCCAGAGTGCGGCCTGTGCAGCAGCGTGGCTGCGGGAGAGGGGAGACAGTGGGGGAGGGGCAGGGGACTAGGCTCCCCGGCTGGGAGTTCAGGGGCTGGGCAGGACTATCCCGTGGGCCGGATGTGGCCCACAGTTTGCCCACGTCTGGACTAGAGAAAGATGGAAAGGGGAAAATAAATAGGAAACGGAGTTATAAGAGAGTATGTTCATGCACCAAGAAAGCTGGAAATGTATTAACATTTTATTTTAAATTGTAACAGATAAAGATTACTAGAAAGCAGAAAAAAGTTTCTACTGAAGTTACCATTGAATTTGAACATACTGTTTTCCTTGTGAAAGTTATTGCATTAGATGGTTTAAAAAGTATCCTGTTTCAGACTGCATTGATTAAACTATACCAAGGTTTCCAAATACAGGTTTCTTGAGACTCTCCTTTAGGTTTGTTGTAAAAAATATTAATGTTTCATATGCATTTTATTGGAATTACGTGGTTACATTTGAATTCAAGAATGTTTAGATAAACGGAGATATACAAGTGTCAGTGTTTCTTCTGAAAGAGACTAACCCATCAAACTGGAATTTTACACTCTGTGTACACTAAAATTAAGATATAGTGGTTACTCTCTCCCTATAGATGCGCAATAGGGGTGGATAAAAATGGATTTTAAAAATATCAAAATACTTAATTTAAATAGATTTATTTTAAAAAAGAAAATTGTGTTTAAATTTTAAGTTTGACAACCAATGATAATGCTTAAACTTACTATAATCTATTAAAATCATTTTAATTTAAAATACATTCTAGCAGTACATGTTTGCTGCAGAAGTTATAAAAATAGCCAAAGTGCTGAGCTGGTCAAAGTCATCTGATAAGCACCCAGAATTATAAATTTATTGTTGTGCTAAGCCATCTTTTTGACAGCAGAAGCCTCTCCTGCAGGTGCAGAGAATGTTTTCTTCATTTCAGCTTATTCAACTAGTTTAGTTCGATGACTAGCTCACTCAAAGTTAAGAAACCAATGGTAGTTGAAAAAGCAGGAAAGCTTATTTTCCTCTTCCACTTGATGAATAAAAACTAAATGTGAGAGGATGAGAACTACTACAGTAGTTCTAAAATCCTGAAGGAAAAGTTGACAAGAAAAATCAGTTCTATTCACTAATTATAGATAATTATTTATTAAACAAAGAATGTTATTTTAAATGCAAAGCATGTTTTGATAAACTTACTTTCTCTCCTTATGCATACAGAACATTTAAGGTAGGTTTTGTTGTTGCGGTTGTTTAAACTATTTTTTTTTTAAAATGTAAAATGCTGTTTATGTGCATTTTTAATTGAATTGTAATTTTCATCCAAATGTAGCTTGACGCAATCACCAGTAAAAAAGATACTCTAGTAAATAAGAAATGCATTATCCACCATTTTCTAACATAGCAAAAAGAGTAAGAATTAAGAATCTGAATAACTGCTAAGTTATATAATTGCTTAAATAAATGTGTATAGATTTTGCTAACCAACAGGATACAGTAAGTACCATCAAATTTACATAAAAGCTATATTTGATTGCAAATCAACATGTTTTAATGGTTACCCACAACCTTTCTTTAGGAAAGTAACTAAAAAGTACAAATGCAAATCAAGATTCCCTTTTAAGTGATTTAAATATTGATCAAAATTAGTGATTTAAATCAATCCATCCTGAGCACAACACTCATTGGTAACAGGGCACATCACTAATGAAAAGGTAGAGACACACTAATGTAAATTTAAAAATGGTCACAATTTTATTCAAAACACTAAACAAAATAACACCCACTTGTAAGCCACCTCCATTATGGCTACCCTACACACCAGTCTATGAAGCAAATATAAGCCATGATTGGCAAGTAAATTCACTACAGAATATCCTGATCTATGCAGTATTTTAAACTATTGCTACAGTCAAACAATAGAAAGAATGCAAAAAATAACACTAGTTTAACACACAACAGATATGTCAAATTGCTGATAATCCATTGTTCCATTTATAGGATATATTTTTTGCATTTCACCCAGAGATATAACCATAACACATCAATTCATTATGGTAGTTGCATACCTAAATCCCTGACTATAGCCAAAAAAATTTACATCTGATAAACTGTGGAAATCTTGGAATACTTTGGTGCTTAAGAATTCCTGAATACCAGAGAGGAAAAACAAAAACACATTAAACACAAGTATAAAATGAAATTTTGGAGTCAATTTATGCCTAAAAAAGAGTCAGAACAATAGCAGCCATCCTAAACTAAAATAATTTTGAAAATAAAAACAGTTTTTAGGGCAATTGGTATATTATTCTCCTCCTGTGACAAGGGGAGGAAAAAAGTACATAAGAAGCCGGGAGGACGGACAAACCACAGTGGTTATGTGTAGGTTTCATTAAAAATAACTGAATGAGTGCTTTTATACAGAGCTTTTTAAAGAGGGTGTATAATGTACCAGTAAAATGACTAGTCTACAACACTGCTGTTGTGTCTACTAAGGAGGGGAAAAAAGCACACTCACACTTCCGTCTGATTTCTGGAAAAACTATATACAAAGAACTAAGACTTAGAACAAATCAGTGAGTAATAAAAGCAAAAAGCCATATATTAACTCAATATTAATTTTACACTCATGCTAGCCTAGGGATGTTGGTGAGCCAAACAATATGTGCACCTAGTTCTCTCAAAATTGTTATTTAATTTAAGTTTCCTATTATTATAAACACTTTCCCCTCCCCCTTAACTATCATCTCCTTCTTGGTCTTTCAGCTTCTCCCTTGTCATCACTCTCTGTAGCCTGATGACAACGCAGCTCACTGGACACTTAACCCTCTGTCCAAGCCCCTTAACCAAGACAGAGAGGAGATAGAAGTTTCAGAAGCCTTTCAGCACCTCTCCTTAGAGAGGTTCTGAAGGTTTATTTTCCTTGGGGACGCCACCATGAAATTACTCAGACAATAGCAATTTTAACCAAAAAAGATTAAGAACAAAAAGAGCGTATTTAAAACAATATTAACAATTTGCTTATCACTAGATATACACTTTTCATATGGTGAACCAGATAAGGAATGTTCATGTTAAGATATATGTTCCATGTGAAAAACAACTAGTTATATGCTGCAAACAAAATCACTGTCAACATTTTGTAACAAAAAAATTGGGCTTAGTTCATTTATTTTTCAAAACCTTAGTGCATTTAAGTTCAGATGTTACCAGGTTGAGCTACTAAAAGTTTGTTATTCCACAGAACAGATACAGCAGAGAGAATAATCAACTATTTCTTGATGAGGAAAGGGGGACAACCACCACTAGGGATGAGAAGGATTAGAAAAGTAAGAATTATTGTTGTGTCTTATGGTATTAACCATCCTACCATAGGATGAAATGTACATTAAATATTTTAAAAATAGCACAGGGTTATTTTCTTGGAGCTAATTATTCAAGGAAATTTTTAATAATTTAAGACAGTGCCCTGTTTACAATGTAATGGTATCCTCAGCTAAACGTAAGGGCTGAAGGCAGAGTGGATTAGTACATCCTATTAATTAAATAATAACTATATTGTGAAGACCTCCAAATCATCATACTAAAAGCATGCTCTTCAGCTTCTTACCCTTCCACTCTAATGTTACAAAATGTCACAGATTTAAAGTACCTCGTGGGAACACCCTACACCCCCATGTTCATCCTTATAATATGACTGTGTGGTATCTAATGCAAAATTTGTCATGTTGAGTGTCTTCGGAAGGTTCATGATGTACTGAGCATTGTTGTTATGGTAATTTTATAGTAATCGTTGTTATAGTAATGTTATAGGTTGTAATTTCATGTACATAGTTATGAGGCTGAAAATGTGCCCTCATGGCTTAAAGCAAGCCCAGGCAAAAACTCCCCAAGAGCAGAGGGGCAGTTCACACCTCAACAGGGCATGTATCGGACAAACCCAGCCCAGCCTCACAGGAACAAAGGACACTGGTTCTCTCTTCCATCTCCATCTACAGACATCACCACCAAGCGACTGAAGCGCTGATCAAGGGGAGAGCCTGGTTGAAGAGCAACCAGCCAGCCTGTGGTGAGAAGCATCTAAGTTTGAAAGGACACTGAAAGTGTTAAGATCAGCTTAGAATGCGTTTTGCTTTTATTTCATTTGACCAAATCTGACTTGTTGTGCTTTGACTTATAATCACTTAAAGTCTATCTTTGTAGTTCATACATGTGTTTGTTTATTCTACCTGAAGCAGTGTGTTTGGTTTGAAGCGTGTCAGAGACTCCCCTTGGGATAACAAGCCTGGTGCATATCAATTTCTTTGTTAAACTGACGAACTCATATAAGCTTGTAGCATCCAGCGGGCATAACTGGACACTGTAAGACGAAGGTTCCTAGGGTTGTGTCTGGGACCGGAGATCTTGGTTAGTGTCATTCGGTTGCACAATCTAAGTAATTTACATGTCAGAGGCTGTGCGTGAACAGCCCAGGAATGGGGGTTCTCACAGCAGAGCAGGGTAAGGCTGGCTCCTAGAGTCAAGGATTGGAGTGACCTAGCAGATCACTGGTCCACATAACACCGGGGGAACATCACAAAGTCCCTCTGCTCCATTTAAACTACTACCCTCAGCATATTAATAAACATACATCCCTAATACTGATTGTGATGGGTTGCCCCTGGGGTGCCACCTGGAACTGGGGTACCGCTGAGCCCTCTGACCCACCAGCCTGGGCTCCCTCTCACTCTGTGCTGCTGTGACAAGCTGCAGACATGCTCCCAGTCTTACACTTCCACCAGCATATACACAGATAGGGACACACCAAGCTGCAGTTACACGCAGGCTCTCTGACCAGCCATTGCATGTGAACCAACAATAGAGAGGATACAGACAATACTCTCCCCAGCCTAAGACACCAGAGCTGTACTGTCCTGCCCTGGTCAAAATGACCAGTATGACCATTTATTCCCCAGTTTGCCACTTCTGCAAAGGAAAGTGGATGTGCACCAGCTCTTGTTCACGAGCTGAGATTTTTCCTCTTTGCACTTCAAACAACATAGTGTTTTAGCTAAAATATAAAGTAGATTTATTAACTACAGAAAGATAGCTTTTAAGTGATTATAAGAAGTGATAGCAAACAGCTCAAAAGTATATTACCATAAGAAACAAAACAAAACCACAATCTAAGCCTAACATACTAGTTAGCATTTGAATCAAGCAGTGTCTCACCCACTTAGATAGTACAAGCAGGTTAACTTTTTCAGGCAGGCTTCCTTCTTTCCTGCCTGGGACCAGCACTTTCCCCCAATTCAGTCTTTGTTCCTCAAGTGTTTCCAGGAGTCTTCTTGTGTGGGAAGTGAACAACAGATGATGTCACTCCCTGCCTTATATAGCTTTAGCATATGGCGGGAACCCTTTGTTTCAAAACTTGGTTCCCAGACCGCTTTGTGGAAAAATACTGACATCCCAAGATGGAGTCCAGAATCATGTGGCCTGGTCACATGTCCTTGTAGAGTCATAGCAGCCATTACTTACAGGCTGTCTCGAGTGTTTTCAGGAAGGCTCACCAGATGGGAGATAAGCTTCTTCTAAGGCCTATTGTCTTCCCTGAATGAGCCCTTCCCAGCCAGCTATCCAGACTGAAAGAATCTTGTCTAGTGGGCGTTACCCAGGTAATCATATTCAGCAAATCCTAACTTTTCCAATGACACCTCTCGTGACTTATCTTGTACAGAATGCATCATAATTATGCCAAAACCATATTATATTACTACTATGACAAATATGGGGTGCAGTGTCACAATGGTCACCTCAGCTTTTCACCCCTTCTTTAAGGAGCAAGGTAGATCAGATTCGTGGGAAGTCTTCTTTCCTCCCATTCCTACTAACAGTAGTTTCTTTTTAAATTAAGTTACATTTATTAATTGGGGTTAGGTGGTGATAGGCTCAAAAATGTAATTGAAGCCCTGGTAGTACATATGAGAAATGTGAAGGATGAGATAGTTTCATGGTTCCCTTTTAGTTGGAGCAGCACATGGCTGGTGTTTTGGACAGCTTTGGCTTTTGTTAGCTATTTTTACGCATGCACACACTCTCGCTCTCTCTCACACACACACAGTCCCCCCAACACACCCCCCCCAAAAGCTCCCTGCATCCAGATCACTTTCCCCAACTGGGCTGTGGTGGGAGGCATCAGGAGCTGCTCCTCTTGTGCCCTCTCCTTATGCAGCCCAGGCGGGGAGAGTGACCTGGGTGCAGGGAGCCTTGATGTTGCTCCTGACCCCCCCCCCACCCCATCCACCTAGACGTGTGCCGGGCAGAGGAGCAGCAGTCTGAGGGGGGGAGCGAACAGCAATACCAGCTGCTTCATGCATCCAGGTCAGTTTCCCCATGTGGGTGCAGGAGGGGGATGCAGGGGTTAGGAATGAAGGTGGTGCAGGAATTTGGGGCAAAGGAGGGGGAGCCTGGGGAGCCTCATTCTTAGGAGCAGCAGTTTGATCCATGTCCTCCGTATAAGATAAACAGTACAAGGGATAAGTTAAACTTTAGTAGACACCAACTTAGGCTGAGAGAAAAAGCAAATCATACATGAATAATGAGGGTTATACATGTCTTACTAAGAAATTACATACAATGCAGTGTTTCTGAACTCTCGTATACTTGTGAAAGACAAAAAGGGGTTGACAGAACTACCAATGTTTAAGGATTCCAAAACAGGTATATTAGGCCTCCTCAACCAATAGCTAGCTCTCAAGGTAGCAGAGACAGACAGACAGACAGACAGACAGTTCTCTGTTAAAAACAAACATTTCTTCTGTGTTTGTACATCTTCCTTTTGATTAACAGGAGTTCTGGTCTTGCCTTTTTCAGGAACATACTTCTGCAACTCAGAAAGGCAGCAACAGTGAATTCAGTAGAGAGGTCAGAACGTAAAAGTACTATGCAAAAAAAAATTTGGCACAATTTTTCTTCTATCACTCATGTGCTGCTAGCACCTAACCAAAAGTTCCATAACTGCATATCAGAAATTGGAACACTGCTTTTTTATATTGTATTTTATCATGTTGCTCTTCAAATATGTGAAGGGAAAGTATAAGACTTATGGAAGCTGAATAAAGGTTTTCAAATCAAATGTGTCAAAAATGCATACAAACTGAATATAGGAAGTAAAAATAAAATATAATTTTCATTATTAGTTTTCCTTGCAGTCTTGTACAATGCAGTTTGAAATTTACAGTTTTTTCTTTAAGAGCAACAGAGGGTCCTGTGGCACCTTTAAGACTAACAGAAGTATTGGGAGCATAAGCTTTCGTGGGTAAGAAC
>NW_020664436.1:42850577-42895062 GCF_002925995.2 Terrapene triunguis
GTTCTTACCCACGAAAGCTTATGCTCCCAATACTTCTGTTAGTCTTACAGGTGCCACAGGACCCTCTGTTGCTTTTTACAGATTCAGACTAACACGGGTACCCCTCTGATCTTTAAGAGCAATTGATGAAAACTTTTGGTATTTCTAGTGTCCCATACCATGGTTTAAGCACCAGTCAATGAATGAGTATTTCTGGGGCCCTACTGAAACCAGAAGGTCAAGAGAAGAGGCTGAAGTCACACCAGCAGAAAATTTGGCTCTAGGGTTTTAAATCCCCAGTTTCTGGAATGTTTTCATCCTGCCAAGGCAGGCTGTGAAACTGCAGTCATTAGTACTAAAATGGAGCTATTAATACTACACTAGACATCCAACTATCAGCTGTTCTAAATTAAATTAATCCAGATAATGCAGAAGATGGGCTAGACCACACACTAGGGGCCCTTTCCAACTGAAATGTTGATTATGTGATCCTTGTTTATTATTGGCATTTACATCCATACATCACTTCTCTAATATTAAATACCTTAAAACTCTACTCCAAAACATTAAAGAGAGTTTCATTCTGAAGAGTGCATATGTAAAAACTGCAGTCAAATCCAGAAAGCAGATCTGTTATCAGAGACTTATCTAAATGTAGTAACAAAGTTTTTACTGCTTTTGTTACCAATAAAGAGCCAACAGAGCTAAAATTGAGTGTGCTATATAGTTTCTGTTATGTCTCATGCATCAACAGAATTGTTTGCCACTGTCTAATCAGTTAAACCTATGAAAACCTATTTAAGGTAAAGCGGTTACAAAAAGTCTAATTTGAAGACAATCGAGTAGCACACATATAACTGAGGTCAAAATTTCATCTACAAAAATTTTATTTCTGGCCACGGTGAGCGAAAGGTAAAGAACCCAGTTAATCCCTCAGTCAAGGCAGAATTTACAGGGCTGGCAGTTTGGGAGGAAAAAAATCTTTCTACCTGTAAACCAAATATATTTGATAGGGAAGTTGATGTACAAAGATGGGTTCCCACAATGGCATTTTTGCAGAGTGACTGTTCATATTAGTTTCTATCCGCTAATACTCAATACAGCAAAATATGTACAAGAGACAAGTGTCGTTAAACAACTCCCTGATTTATAAGTCTACTCTAAAGCATCCTCAAAACACATACAAGTCTGCTCCACCTTTATTATCCATTAAGTTACCTATTTTTGCAGGTCCATTGAATGGTCACTAAAAATGGGTCTACTGCAAATACTGCTTGCATGGGTAGAATATGAAATAGAAAGAATGAAGCAGTCAAGTTATAGGCTGCAGAAAATGGAAGATTCTTCAGGACAGATTTCTAAAGGAATGGGAGGATAGAAACTAAAAGGAAAGCAGTTTAGCAGCAGACACAGAGTTAGCTGAATCCACTGGATCTACAATCACCTTTGGCGGGGCACTGTTGTAGAAAAGCAGACATTGCCAGTCCAAGAAAAGACTATGTACCTTCAAGAGAGAGGTTGCTGAACTAATCTCTCTCTACAACTTCTTATCTGGAATTCTTCCAAAAAAATACTGTTTTGAAGAATGAGAGTATTAAAAACCTTACCATGTTAGTGACAAAAGAGATTACAACTAGTTACTTAACAGGAACTCTAGTTGAAAAATTCTATGTTTACTTTCATCCGTTTTTCCAATTGATTTCCTTGCTATAACCCGGTGGTTCTCAAACTTTTATACTGGTGACTCCTTTCACACAGCAAGCCTCTGAGTGCGACCCCTCCCCCCCCTTATAGATTAAAAACACTCATATATTTAACACCATTATAAATGATGGAGGCAAAGCAGGGTTGGGGTAGAGGTTGACAGCTCGCGACCCCCCATGTAATAACCTCACACCCCCTGGGGGGTCCCGACCCCCAGTTTGAGAACCCCTGCTATAACCCAAATTCAATTTGAGATTTTCTGGCTTTATTTGTATTGCGCCAGTTTGATACACAAGTATCATGTGACAAGTGCAATACAAAGGAAGGCTGCAAAAATCAAACTGTTATTTTATTATTACATGGGCAAAACATTGCATATGAGTAAGCATGACAGGTAAGTGGGGAACATGGAGACCTGGGAGATGGGTCGGAAACAAGAGGGATTGTGGGCTATAATGGCAGAGAGAAAGGAGGGTCAGGGCAAAACTGGGAGGCAAGATCGAACCAGTATCTTAGATGCCTATATACAAATGCGAGACGTATGGGTAATAAGCAGGAAGAACTGGAAGTGCTAATAAATAAATACAACTATGACATTGTTGGCATCACTGAAACTTGGTGGGATAATACACATGATTGGAATGTTGGTGTGGATGAGTACAGCTTGCTCAGGAAGGATAGACATGGGAAAAGGGGAGGAGGTGTTGCCTTATATATTAAAAATGTACACACTTGGACTGAGGTGGAGATGGACATAGGAGACGGAAGTGTTGAGAGTCTCTGGGTTAGGCTAAAAGGGGTAAAAAACAAGGGTGATGTCATGCTAGGAGTCTACTACAGGTCACCTAACCAGGTGTAAGAGGTGGATGAGGCTTTTTTTAAGCAACTAACAAAATCATCCAAAGCCTGAGATTTGGTAGTGATGGGGGACTTCAACTATCCAAACATATGTTGGGAAAATAACACAGCGGGGCACAGACTATCCAACAAATTCTTGGACTGCATTGCAGACAACTTTTTATTTCAGAAGGTTGAAAAAGATATTGGGGGGAAGCTGTTCTAAACTTGATTTTAACAAATAGGGAGGAACTCATTGAGAATTTGAAAGTAGAAGGCAGCTTGGGTGAAAGTGATCATGAAATCATAGAGTTTGAAATTCTAAGGAAGGGTAGAAGGGAGTACAGCAAAATAGAGACAATGGATTTCAGGAAGGCGGATTTTGGTAAGCTCAGAGAGCTGATAGGTAAGGTCCCATGGGAATCAAGACTGAGGGGAAAAACAACTGAGGAGAGTTGGCAGTTTTTCAAAGGGACACTATTAAGGGCCCAAAAGCAAGCTATTCCGCTGGTTAGGAAAGATAGAAAATGTGGCAAAAGACCACCTTGGCTTAACCATGAGATCTTGTATGATCTAAAAAATAAAAAGGAGTCAAAAAATGGAAACTAGGACAGATTACAAAGGATGAATATAGGCAAACAACACAGGAATGCAGGGGCAAGATTAGAAAGGCAAAGGCACAAAATGAGCTCAAACTAGCTACGGGAATAAAGGGAAACAAGAAAACTTTTTATCAATACATTAGAAGCAAAAGGAAGACCAAAGACAGGGTAGGCCCACTTCTCAGTGAAGAGGGAGAAACAGTAACAGGAAACTTGGAAATGGCAGAGATGCTTAATGACTTCTTTGTTTCGGTCTTCACCGAGAAGTCTGAAGGAATGCCTAACCTAGTGAATGCTAATGGGAAGGGGGTAGGTTTAGCAGATAAAATAAAAAAACGAACAAGTTAAAAATCACTTAGAAAAGTTAGATGCCTGCAAGTCACCAGGGCCTGATGAAATGCATCCTAGAATACTCAAGGAGCTAATAGAGGAGGTATCTGAGCCTCTAGCTATTGTCTTTGGAAAATCATGGGAGACGGGAGAGATTCCAGAAGACTGGAAAAAGGGCAAATATAGTGCCCATCTATAAAAAGGGAAATAAAAACAACCCAGGAAACTACAGACCAGTTAGTTTAACTTCTGTGCCAGGGAAGATAATGGAGCAAGTAATTAAGGAAATCATCTGCAAACACTTGGAAGGTGTTTAGGTGATAGGGAATAGCCAACATGGATTTGTAAAGAACAAATCGTGTCAAACCAATCTGATAGCTTTCTTTGATAGGATAACGAGCCTTGTGGATAAGGGAGAAGCTGTGGATGTGGTATACCTAGACTTTAGTAAGGCATTTGATACGGTCTCGCATGATATTCTTATCGATAAACTAGGCAAATACAATTTAAATGGGGCTACTATAAGGTGGGTGCATAACTGGCTGGATACCCGTACTCAGAGAGTTGTTATTAATGGTTCCCAATCCTGCTGGAAAGGCATAACAAGTGGGGTTCCGCAGGGGTCTGTTTTGGGACCGGCTCTGTTCAATATCTTCATTAACAACTTAGATATTGGCATAAAAAGTACGCTTATTAAGTTTGCAGATGATACCAAACTGGGAGGGATTGCAACTGCTTTGGAGGACAGGGTCATAATTCAAAATGATCTGGACAAATTGGAGAAATGGTCTGAGGTAAACAGGATGAAGTTCAACAAAGACAAATGCAAAGTGCTCCACTTAGGAAGGAACAATCAGTTTCACACATACAGAATGGGAAGAGACTGTCTAGGAAGGAGTATGGCAGAATGGGATCTAGGGGTTATAGCTGACCACAAGGTAAATATGAATCAACAGTGTGATGCTGTTGCAAAAAAAGCAAACGTGATTCTGGGATGCATTAACAGGTGTGTTGTAAGCAAGACACGAGAAGTCATTCTTCCGCTCTACTCTGCACTGGTTAGGCCCCAGCTGGAGTATTGTGTCCAGTTCTGGGCACCGCATTTCAAGAAAGATGTGGCGAAATTGGAGAGGGTCCAGAGAAGAGCAACAAGAATGATTAAAGGTCTTGAGAACATGACCTATGAAGGAAGGCTGAAAGAATTGGGTTTGTTTAGTTTGGAAAAGAAAAGATAGAGGGGACATGATAGCATTTTTCAGGTATCTAAAAGGGTGTCATAAGGAGGAGGGAGAAAACTTGTTCACCTTAGCTTCTAAGGATAGAACAAGAAGCAATGGGCTTAAACTGCAGCAAGGGAGGTTTAGGTCGGACATTAGGAACAAGTTCCTAACTGTCAGGGTTGTTAAACACTGGAATAAACTGCCTAGGGAAGTTGTGCAATCTCCATCTCTGGAGATATTTAAGAGGAGGTTAGATAAATGTCTATCAGGGATGGTCTAGACAGTATTTGGTCCTGCCATGAGGGCAGGGGACTGGACTCGATGACCTCTCGAGGTCCCTTCCAGTCCTAGAATCTATGAAATCTATGACTTTTTAAAATGACTAATAATTGTATCTCTAAAACAAAATAGTTCTCAACTGCAACAAGGTGAATTACTATTCTGTAAACAAATTAATGTATTTGAAAATATAACAAATGCTAACTGCATGAGGGGATACATACTAATGGCACCCAAGTACATTAATCCAGTTAATGTAAAATTAATGTAAATTAATCACAAAATCTATTACTGTATTCTCCACGATACCCAAATACAGTAACAAACAAGTAAACAAAAAGCAAATTAAGCACTTCTGTCCATCTATTGATAGATATCAGAACAAGTGCTGCCTCCTTCACAAATAAGATCAGAATTTTACAGAGCAAATGTTATTACAACTTGAAACCACCATGCTGCATTAAATACAGGTTGGACTGATACTTCCACAGCTCTGCTGTTCTATTTAGTAATATATTATGACTCAATTTGTGTGTGAATTAAAGATTTTATTGAAAACTAAACAGTAATGACAGCAACTGTGCAATCAGTTAAAAAAAGTACACGACCTTCATAACTGCCTGCAGCCAAAATCTGCAAAAAAGTTAACAAAAATGAAGAACTCCTGCATGGTCTTCAGTGATTTAATGGGCACATTCATTTGTGCTTTAGTTGGCTGCTATTTACATCAAGATAAAAATCTCTTCTTTTTCTGTGATGGCCACAGTCCAGCTTCTTGCCTTCAGCTGGGACAAACAGTGGCTTAGCACTTTATTTTGCAGATTTGCAAAACGTGTATCTGCTCTTCACCTTATCAAATGTCCTAAGACCAGCCCTGGCATCTATTTTTAAAGAAAACTGTATTCAGCATCATTCTTATTATGGAAAGCCAAGTTTTGGACACTTTAATCGGCATGATCAGCTTTGCTTGACATTGCTTAAAAACTCTAAAACAGAACTTCATTTACACTTTATTCTCTCTGTACTAATGAAAAGCATATGTTTCAAGACCATTACACATTAACTCAACATTTTAGCTGACAGAATTCACTTGAATGAAAAACATCTGTGCTTAGAGCCTCTCTCTGATATAGCAGAAATACTAAAAGCAGAGAGATTAGGAGAGGCCTATCCCTGAATTCCAGCAATGCAAAATTAAAAACAAACATTTTAAAGAACTATAAGGTAGATAAATTCTGACTGACTTGTATTGCAGAAACTCTTTTGGCAGAACTACTGCAGCTATCTAGCATATACTTTTTAAAAGGGAACATGTCTGAATCCAATATCAAGTCAAAAAATTGTCTTTGCAAGTGGTGGCTAATTACAACAGTGAGTGACTCACCAGCTGGTTCACTGCACTGTGGCTAGGTGCAGCATGGCCAGGTTTCCCCCCCACCCCCCACCCCCATACACCTGTTGTCTTGACCCACTGATGGTCTCCTTTTGCCTTGTGACTTGGCCCTCCAGTCAGGTCACTTTCAGGTAACATAGCGTTTTCACCCAGTAGTCCTAGGATCTCAGACCAGGTTGATGGCCCTGGTCTAGGCCCAACAGTCCTTCTAGCCCTTTGGGTCTGAGGTCTTCCAGTTAGTTTTCCAAGAGATGTTGCAGGGAAAACCAGTCCATCCCTCTACTCCGGGTTCTGACCCAGCTACCCTTGTAGCAAGTAGTGCAAGTGTCTGGTCAGACATCTTGTTTCTTCCATGGACTACTTCCTACGCTGGCCCACCTTCTAATCAGAGTGCTCATATTCTCAGTGGGGGTCTGCTCTGGAGCAAAACCCTTAGTCCTCATTCTCAAGGCCACAAAGGAAAGGAAACTAAATTTAACAAATAAAGAGCAGTACCAGCTTCTCTGTCCTATCACGATCCTCCAGCCATTTGTCCTATCACTCTCTGCCCATAGGTAAGGCTGCGATTTAGTCATGGAATCCGTGACTTCAGCCAGCGCTGGCTGGGAGCTGCAGGGTTTAAATAAAAAATGAGGGAAATCAGGTTTCAGGATGAATCTCTATGCTTATCTCATCCTATAAATACTGTACATAGGAGTCATTACAGCCTACAGATTTACACTGCTTCCATACAACAGAATTAGTGGTCCAGAAACTGGCAAGCACAAACTGGGAGGTATCAGCATCAGTGTTACGGACACCAGCGATGGCCCTTGTGTACTCCGCAGCTGAGTACTGTGCACCGGTAAGGACCAGAAGTAGCCATACTCGGCTTGCTGATGTCAAACTAAACACTGCAATGCAATCACTAGAACCCTGAAGTTGACCCCAACACCCGGGCTGCCGGTGGTGTCACACATTGCTCCCTCATCCATTTGCCGCAATGCCACAATCCTCCGGGAATTCCAGAGGGTCATGGAAAATGTATGTCTTCCCATCTACCAGGACCTTAACAACATCCTTCACCATCACTTGAAATTGCCTAAGCCCTTTTGGACCCACACATTTAACATTCAATAATGCAACTTCAACCCTGATGAAGCTTGGAAAGCCGAATGGAGTTCACAAGAAGTCACAAATAAATGCCTTATGAGAGACCTGATGCAGAAGATCCCTGGCTTTGATCTCCCATGAAGCTCATGAGCTACCCTAAACCATATCCGCACAAACCATGGTAGATGCGGATACTTGCTGCACAAATGGAAAATTAAAGACTCTCCAATATGTGAATGGTCACCCAGAACAGACCATGGATTATATAACAACTCACAAATATGAAGGAGGCATCACTGTAATACACTCTGCTACTCCAGATGCAATTATCTGGCTTAGCCATCTGAACATAAAATTATAGTGGTGCTCTACATTTACATCAGCCATACGAAGAAGAAGAAGAAATGGATGATAGCTTCAATTTTAACTATTTCCAAGGCTCTGTTTCACACCAGGCCATTTCCCCCAAGTTTTTAAAGTGGTGCACAGGGTGCAACTGCGATAGATTGTCAATGGTTTTTATGCCAGTAAATCTTTACATAACCCTTTAAAAGGGTAGGTGCTCACATTTGAACCAACAGTGAAGGTGGTGTGTGAACAAATATTTTAATTTACAAAGCAAATAAAGAAAAAACATTTTAATGCAAGATCATAATTAAGAGAGTGCCTAAATCAAATGACACAAATACAGGTCACCTCACACATCACTAGCTGACCTGTGCATTACAACCGCTGGCATAGCCTCACTATGACTGTTGATCTGATAACACAACTCAGGAACCTACTGTGATTCAACATAAAACGAAATAATCAGGAATTATATTTAAGAAGTTGCTGCAAGACAGTCTGATAGCACTGGCAAGGCAATGTACTGCCATGCAGACAATTCTGGTTCACAACCAGACAAGGGTCTCTTGTTCTCCTAGCCAGTGGAGAGTGAATACATCAGGTCTCCTAGTGAGTGGGATCATGCTTGCATGCAGAGCACACCTTAGTGAAAGTTAAATACCAGCATTCCCTTCTTCAAAAGGAAAGCACAGTCACCTCGTGATGGGAATGGGCCAGACACAGCAACAGAACAAAATGGGATTAAAATATGACATCCATTAAAAACCTAATGTATCCTTTATTCTCACAAAGTTACCCTAAAGGGCGGTCTGCATCCTTCAAATGAGAATCAATTAGCATATAATTATTATGCAGGAGTGAATGAAAACTTCACCCATGGACTCGTATTATACAAATATTTAGATAGCATTTATCACTGTACTGTCATTCAAATACTGGCTACTACAGAAATAAGGATTTAGTTTATAAATTTGATTATCTTCTCTTTTCTGACAGACACTGTTCTAAGTAATGGGACTCTATTTAATATCCTTTCTCCCATTGTGTCTGTGCCTTCTGCAGTGTGAGGTCTCATCTTAATGTCACCTCATATCTGCTTATTGGACACATTAGCAAGACCAAAACTATAGCTTTCTAGAAAAAGGAGTCCATGCTGACATCAGGCTGCCAAAACTCTGTGGCTCTCATTCAGCAGTATATATGTCCAACTACCACACTGCATGTGCTGCTTTTCAGGGGTCCCACACTGTAACATAGAAGTTGAACATACTTCTACTGTTCCAGGCCCTTAATTCAGAGATAAAGCAAAAATATACTAACTGATGCAAATTCTACTGCTTTTCCAAAGCTAAGTGAGGACATCCTCTTCTAGAATATGCTCCACCCTCATAAACCTCTTCTGTAACCATGTTGTTTGGACTTTAAACAAATATGAATAGTAGGAAGGAGTACAAGAGTTTAAACAACAGTAGCAATAGAATAGTATGTCATGATGTCAGAACATGCTCTGCGATTACCTACCATATTTTGGAGACATATGTATTGCTCAGTGCTATTACATACTCATCCAAAATTGTGTTGGCACACATACAGATTCTGCTCTGAATAAGAAAGGACCTTCATCAGACAATTATAAAAAAAATGGTTATTGCACCACAAAGTGGCAAATTAATTTGACATTCTTGAATCCTCAAAACATATTTTTTAAAACATTAGAAGAAAAGATCTATATGGAAAACAAAAGTTAGTGTTTTACTCTCAATATATATAGCCACTAATCCTATGAATCTACTAAGCCCTTTCCATTTCCCTGGAGACAGTGGGAAAGAATTAAAGCTATTTAATATAAGAAAAGCATCAGTCTGCCTCCCTGAAGGGGGGCAAAAAGTGGGGATCAGAACTGTATAATATCTTCACATGCACAGGGAATTAAGGGGATATTAACAATGTTCTTTTAAAATACTTTCTATGATCTGTAAGAAAGTTAGTGATTAGTCTCTCTTCAACACAAAGACTAAATCAATACCCAAAGATGGGAGGAAATAGTTTGGTGGATGTAGATGTTCAGAGGAAAGTATGATGTGCCATTTCTTCCCTCTATTACACCCAGGACTATCAGTCAGAACAATGAAATCTTAATAGCAGTGGAACTCTGAAGGAGAATTATACATTTAGTCAAAATGTTTGTACAAAAAAAAAAAAAAAAAAAAAAAAAAAAGGGAAGATTAAAATCTAGAATAAGATTATTCAGGTACTACAGCATGAAGCATTCTTTTGCCAGAAGGGGCATCAAAAACTTCACATTCAGCTTAAAATGTTTTGAAAACACAAGTGTATGTCTTTTTTGCCTATGTTGTAGATGTGACTATTGCAGAGGGGCCTTAAATCAACCAAAATAAGTTTTCTGTGCCTCAAATATGTAAAAGTTTAGCCATTCACTTACTGAAGATTTGGTAGTTTTCTTCTCTTTCACTGCCAGAAAGAAGAGAACAAGAGAAGAGTCTGGCATTTGGAAGAACTTGGACCTTTCAATGTATATTATTTTGACCATATGATGAGCAGCCAGATCACCAATTTTTTACTTTGTGTGTATATACACTTGAGGAAGAAATGTCTCCTGTGGTTAATAAAAGAATCTACTCAGATTTAAAAAGATATACATAGAAATCCCATGGAGTCCTAGACACAGTTTTGTCCGTGCGGAAGACACAATGTTGTAATTCCACTGAAAGGCCCCTACTTCTGCAGATCTTCTAGAGTAAATAACCATAGCCAGGAAGAGTATCTTGAATGTTAGAGAGACTGAACTCCGAGATGCAACTGAAGGCTTTAAGGCTTGTAGAATAATAATTTTTATTTATGGAGTACTTGTCCTGAGAGAATCTCAAAGGATTTTACACAGCTAAAGCACAGAAAAATGCCCAAGTTCATGGAGCAAATAAGCAACAGTGAAGCATGGGATACAGGTCTCCTCACAATCTCCTGCTCTAACCACTAACTTTACCTTGCCTCCCTTAAAGGAACCAGATCAAGTTTTCAACAGGTTGGACTCCCTGGATCTTTTGTGCTGTAGCTTTTAATGATCTTTAAAATGCATGAATGAAAGGGGAAAAGGAGCAGGTTTATTCACTAAGACACTAACATGCCCAGGGCCTTCAACAATTCCATTATTGAATTAGACACCAAAGGACCAGTATTGAGAAAGCCTAGCAGCTATGCTTTATTTTTTGGAAGTGTATTATCAGATAAATATTAGACAAATCTGAGTATGTTAGATCTGTAAAGTGATTTCTGAACAAAAGGCGTTTGAAATGACTGAGAAAGGTGAAAAATATTCTAAAAGTTTCCTTGCAGCATCCAGGATACTAAAAAAAGTTTGTCTAAATTCTTAAGTATTTCTTAGCAAGTTCTTCCATCCAGGGAAGGGAAGGAATCTACTGAGTTATCAAGTGCAAGAACTAGGGTCTCATCTGTGAACATGGCATACTATTAAAGATCTTTCTCTATCTTTCATGAAATTCTGGAAAGGAGAGAATGCATAGAGAAGTTCCTGTGCTCAGGACTAAGACAAGGCAACAAGAACCATGGTATCTTCTGCCTCCATCTACTAAAAAGTCATGTGATTTTTTTTTGAAAGGTCTAGAGTGAGGTCACCACATTTCTCTGTCCATAGCTGTCAAACCCAATTACGGAGACTCCATTCTGACTGATTCACTTGTTAACAACTCAGTCTGCTATAGAGCAGAGTTCCTCTTATTTGAAGAACTGAGAGAGAATATAGTTTTCTATTTCAGGTGAATAATAGCTTCTCAAACTAGCACAATGCTGCACAAGGATATTTAATTAAAGTTTATTTTTTTTAATTAATCCTGTTAGAAATGTTCCTGATTCAAATTTTGCTAACAAACTCCTATGGAAATATTAATAAGAACCAATAGGTTGCATATTTAACCACATCTTCAGAACTATAGGGTGGAGTGGGCTTGTTCACTAGTTTGTCACTCTGAAGACACTGGGTAAGGTCAC
The DNA here is from genome assembly GCF_002925995.2 of Terrapene triunguis. Lineage (NCBI taxonomy): Eukaryota > Metazoa > Chordata > Testudines > Emydidae > Terrapene > Terrapene triunguis. The sequence goes on from NW_020664436.1 coordinate 42,862,388, forward strand.
AAGTAGAAATAAGTTTTGTCATCTCTTCCTAGTACCTTATGGACAGCTCTGTTTCTCAAGCTACAACAAGATCAAAAAGCAATTGATGCTCAAGGAAGGAACAAGCTGGCCATGGAATAGCAAAGCCTTGTGTGAATAAGCCACCTGCCTAAGCAAAGTAAGTTACACCGACCTAAGCACCGGTGTGGACACTGCTAGATTGGCGGGGGAGCTTCTCCCACCAACATAGCTCTCCCGCTGGCATAATAAAACCACCTCCATGGGAGGCGATAGCTCTCTCCCGTCAGCATCGAGCATTTTCACCAGACGTGCTACAGTGGCACAGCCCAAAAAAAGGTGCATTTTTTTAATGCTACCATGTATGTTAAATCCTGATATTTAAACAGTCATTTAATGTGCTAAAAACATATCTTTTATTCCAGGTGCACACATGGCCATAATGGACAGATATTAAATGGCAAAACTGTAGGGAAGGTGTCACACCCAGCCCACACTATGCAAAGCTCTAACCAGTACTGATTTTAAAACTTGGAGCAGTTCAAAACTACTCACTAGAACAGTTTTTAAAACGGTTTAACTACTCAACGTAGACATGTCCAAAAAGCATTAAAATTGGTGAATAATATTCATTACTAGGTAGTCCCATGATTTGTAAAACATTTTGGCCCCATTCAGTTTTGTGCGTTAAATCATGTTACCTTTTTAAATTTAAAGTGCCTTAGAACCCTGTTTAAAACTGCATCACGTAAAAATTTTAATAGAAGCAACATTGAGGCCCTCTCATGAAAAGCAATTTCCCATATAAATTGGTAGAAAAATGCCTAAAAACCTACTCATCATACCTCATATTGGATTTAACTTGGTATTAGACTAATTTGATTCTTTAAATGAGCTACAGCAGTCATTACAACTCCAGAGTTAGAAATATGCAACGAGTAATAATGAAACACTAGAAAGATTTCATAACCTAAAAAATTACTTAGTATTTTACTAGTTAGAGGCCAATACAAAAGACAAGGGGAAATCCCACCAATTAGATTCAGGACAATGTGGTGGGGAGACTTCTCATCTAGCTGAAAGACACCCTACTTCAATCTAAATGGTACCAGAATGTGTGGAGACAAAAAGATAGGTCTGTTACTCAATACCTTCCCTTAGGCTCCATTTTTGGGTCCTGTTCCCCCATGAGTAGCTCCGGGCCATGTTTCTGTTCAGAGTATTCATTAAATCATAAACAGTGAAAGATATTCTTGTCAATTTCATTGCCCTCTGCAAGGTTCTGACTAATAGCAGTGAAAACTAACAAAGGTCAATTTCCCTCTCTTTTAGAAGGCTATTAGCAGCAGAGTCATGCCTATGCACTCAGGAAGACAAACATTGTTTTATATTTGGAATGCTTCCCCTCTCTAACAAATAAACAAACAAAAACAAGAAGTGAAGATTTAAATTCTGCAGAGACTGGTTTATCCCTCCATTCCAATTCAGACAAAATTTAAGTGCCTTTAACAAGTGGATTTTTCAAGCCCTGTAAGTAATACCAAACATTAGCCAAAGATTTACCAGTTAGATGTTTCAGATAAGAACCACATTTTGAAATATTTTTCTCCATTTCACTAGTTCACTACAACTGTTTCAACATTTCCATTAAAATATCAAAAAAGTAAAACAAAAACATTTGCGTTTATACTGCTGCTCAAGCTAAACTTGCTTGTCCTCCAAGAATGCTTACTCTTGCCTATTAAAAAGCAAGCACATTCATAAGGCACTATTACACTGATATTAGATATTCTTCATTTAACCACTTTTTACAGATCACCCTCACTATAATCCTAGGGATGCCATGTATTGCCAGTTTATTTATAGGAAACAAATAGCAACCTAACTGTAAGAGATATCTTCAATAGATAACAAATACATACTATTTACATATAAGGATAGTTTTAATAAAATGTCCTTATAATATGATGCTCCCATGAACAATGCACTATTCATCAATAAATTATAATAAAATACATCACCTTTGTATGTTTTTACACATCTTACCTCATTCAGTTTATATCTAAAATTCTCTCCTCTCTGAATCTCTCATAACAATTAACTTTTTGTAAATATAACTTAAATTGAAAAGAGAGCTTAAAAAGGACTGAAAATCCATTAATATTGTATTGTATTATAATATTGTATTTCATTTTTAGTTGAAGGAGGTAGAGTTACCATGTTACTCAACTCCCAGAATACTATAAGCAGTAGCAAGGAGTAACAAAGTAGCAGCAGCAACAAGAAAAAGATGAGATTTACCTGCAGTTTATAAAGGGATTAACTTACTTTTCCTAGAAAGATGATTTGAAGCTTCTAGAAATGTCAAAACTTAAGTAGATTTCAGGATAATAGCAAATTCAATTGACTACATTCCCCTATTAAGTGATGTTCAGGCAATTCCAATCTGTTTTTGGAAAGACATTTAGGCCCCTTCTCAACCAAATAAATGCAACTAATTTTTTATTTAGTTAGCACTGTTAAGCACAGAAGAACACAGTTATTGTTGATTTAGGCTACAAATTCCATCCTAGTTTGAAATGTACAAGTTACTCAGTGTTGATGATATAACTGTTAGAAGATCAAATGGTGCTGCTAAAACAATCTTTTGGTGGCTTAAAAACAAACGGCAAATAATTACAGCATTGGAAAGCAGCTCCCCAGAAGAAAATCCACAAACAAGCATGAAGCCAACATTTCCCTTTGGAAGATTTTCATGTCCAAAAAGACAACACCACCAAAATCTTTAACACATCTTAGTACAGGTCTCTACTCAGATTTGTGTTTAACTGCTGTAAAAATGCCAACGCAACAGAGACTTCACAGACACATATACCAACCCAAGATAGTGGAAACCGAGGAGCCATACATCACAGCACTCGCATATTCTCAAAAGATGCGTGCACACACAAAGACACAAAAAAGACAGAACCCAACAACAGCAACCAAGAGTTTTCCCTCTTCCCACTCCTTCAAATGCAAATGCATACCTGATTTCCAGAGTGCTTCCTCACACTAGCTCCAGCAAAGCAGAAGAATAAGCCAGGACAGGACTCCAATCAGCAGCACAGTGATTTTCTTTTTATAACAGAATGAAAGGATACAGCCTTAAAGCTCCAGTCTGAGTCCCGATTGCCAGTATCCTCTGAACAGGATCAAATGCCAAGGCTGAAGGCTGATAGGGGAAACCATGGCGTACGGTCTAACAAGTCAGAGCAGTGAAGTAATGGTGGGTCAAGCAGCAGACCAAAAATAAATAAAATCAAGAGTGTATTAGGAGGAGGGGTTCAGTTTTAATGGCACTTCAGTAAGGAAACAAGCATTTAGGAAAAAAGATTTGAGGCAAAACAGCACTTTAGCCTGAATTCATTGCAGAAAATTTCTGGTAGAGAATCTATTTCATTCATCCTTGAACATGAAATAAAAGATGATTACTGAAAATGGATTTGATTTTTACCTCTTTTCTTAAAAAAGCCACCAACTACTTCCATTTCATTTTGTCCCTTCCCCTATTCTCTGGCTTCTTGTTTATAGCTATGTACAAGGCATTTGACAATTAAAATATGAGAGGTTTCCTGGGAAGCTTGACAACGCAGCCAGCACTGTAAATTAAACTATTACAAATCATTAGAACTGCTCTTCAGAGAGCCATCCCCATTTCTCTCAAGCAGGACACAGTGCATCCTCTCTCCAGGATAGCATTTTAAAAGAAATCACACATCCCCCCCACCCCAAAAAACCAATACTTAATATTAAGCTATTGGAATGGCTACCTTTTTTGACTAGCCAGGATTTTAATTACTACTTGTGCAGTTATCAAATTAACTGTACTGTAGGATAATAATTGATTCAAATTAATGAACTGTGCTGTTTCACTGCATGACTCACTTTTCACACAAAAATATTAATATAGTGATCTAACCTTGATCACAACTATGCAAATGAAAAAATAAAACCATACAAATGCTAGCTTTTCTATTTTAAAAAAAATCTTATATTAAAATTACAAATAAATATACAGATGCCAGTGTGGTGATTTAGGACCTCAAAAATGCACACACACAGGTTTTACTTTAATTACGTTAAATAGGTTACGTTAAACAGCCATGCCTCTCAACTTTCAATAATTTTGCAAGTGATAAGGGATTACAGTGTAACTGTAAACAAGGCCATTTAACTCAACACTGCTTTTTCCTTTTCAGATCCCTTACCTCTTTTAAATTGCTAATAAAAATGCCTGGAACACTAGATAAAATGTAAAGCAATATACACAAACAAGCCCAACCAAATAACAAGTAGGCCCTGGATGTTGTAAAGATAAAGATGGGTGTTAATATTCAAATTAGTTTTTATTCCTCTTCGTGCAGCTGCTGGATTAATTTGCTGCATCATCCTTTTATAAAATGTATAGACCTCAAGTGCAATAATTATACCAGCAATGAACAACATTAACTTCTCTCCCACCTCAAGTTGAGAATATCAGAAGTGTCTACTTGATAACAAGCTCCAACAAATCCAGCATAAACGTCTACAGCCCATTTTAGGTGCAAAAGGATAAATGCACTTCCAAATAATGTGAAGGGTTAGGTTCCCCATACTTCCAGTCCATCACTCAAATGCAACAGCAATCAGATTTCCATTATACCCAGGTACCATTACTCTCCTCCCTACTTTCCACTTTCCCCCTCCCCAGCTTATTCTGAACAGACACAGTATTATGTGCATGAAATAGCCTAGAGGCAAGAGAATCAATCCAGACATTGTCAAGGGAGGGAAAAGATGATCGAGCAAACCCTTTACAACTCCCCCAGCATTCCCTCCCCATCCCTAAAGAGTAGAGGGGTTCAGATAATTGTACGTATTGAAAACCAAAGAGCCCAATGCCTGCAGAGCCCATCATGGCTACATTATCTCCCCCAGGGCTGCGAGCGGGGCTCCTGGCTGCAGTCTTCACCTTGCAGAGCTGGAAGTGCTCGGACTGGAGCGTCTCCGGGATGTCGCTCTCCCGGTTCCCGGACTGCTGTTGCTGCGAGGAGGAGGAAGCCGAGGAGGAGGACGAGACCGCTGTCAGGCCGTCCAGCACCTTCCTGATGTTAAATTTCCTCATGGTCTCGGCGGCGGCGCTCCCTGTTCTTCTGTCTGCCGCCGCCTCCCGCTTTTCCGGGCGCTCCCCGCCGCCTCAGCCCCCCGCGCACAGAGAGGGGAGCGGAGAGCCCTGCAGCGCAGGCGGTGCTAGGCGAGTGGTGCTGTCCAAGCGGTTCCCCTCATTCACAGGAGCAGGGAACCAGAAGCAGGGCGGCGGGCGGACCCAGGCAGACGGCGAGCCCCTGAGCCGGCAGGGGAGGATAAATCCTAACGCAGGGGGAAGCCTAGGGCGCGGTGCGGAGACGGGGCACCCCAAGTGACCCCTAGAAGGTAAACGTGCTCCCCCCGCCTCCTCCTCACGAGGCCTCAGATGACCCCCTCCCCCCGACCTGGTCCCCCTTCCTGCAGCTGCCGAGGCCCCAGACGCGCACACAGCCTTGGCCCCGCTCCGGGCCCTTCCCGTTGCCGAGGCCCCTGGCCCCCGCCTGAGGCTGCCTCTCGGTACAGCTGCGACGTGACAGCGACGGCCTCGGCCCCTCTCGCCCACCCCGCCTCACATAGCGGTAGCGGTGGCCGCGCTGCTAGCCCTCCATGTGCCCCGGCCGGCCGCCGCAGTCCCTGCCTTTCACGCTCGCCCTTCCTTCGGCTCAGCAGCCTCCGCGCGTCAATTTCAGTGCGGCGCGTGCCTTAGGAGAGAGCTTCTCGCTGCTGCTGCTGGCTGCCGGCCCGCCCCCCAACCACCATCCTCCTGCCCTGCTCCTGCTCCAGCCGCCGCCGCCCCCTGTCTAGCCCTCTCGCCCCACAACGCGGAAGCGCAGCGCCCAAGAAGCAGCTGCCGCTGCCACTGCTGCTGCCTGCCGCCGCTGCCTCCTCACCCACCCAGCGGCGGCTCTGTAGAGCATGCGCGCAAAGGGCGCCGGCACCCGGATGTCGGAGTCCCTCTCCCTACTCCTGCTCTGGGGGGAAGCTTGACGGCCCGGGGAGGCCACCCCAGGAAGGGGTGCACGGTGGGATGGCGACAGGCACCCTCTGAGCAGAGGCAGAGCCTCCCACAGAGGTTGTGGATGCCTGCTTTGAGTCCTCTGTGCAAACACCACAACAACTTTCTGTCACTCTGATGTGGCACCGGGGATCAGATGGCAGGTCTCGAGAGGCTGTGGTTCCTTCCCTCTGTCTGTGTGGTATCAGTGGTTTAGCCATAGCCACAGGTACTGGGGTAAGGCACTCATGGTTTAACCATACCTAGTTATGGTCATGGGTGGATAGCAGCTGTGGTGAAGCTGCTCACTATCTCTTCATATTTAACCCATCCACCTGGGGAGATGGACTAGACCCCCCTGATGCTACATATCTAGCTACAGATCTAAAAACACTGACCACTGTCACTTGATCTCAAGAAGAAGCTACGTTAACAATGAACTTCCTTGTGTTCTTAGGAAGCGGCAATCAGCCAATAGCAATATGATCAGAGATCAATGGCAAAATTTTACTGTTCAAATCACTGAGAGCAGGATTTACAGAATCACTGAGAACTATTTACAGAATAGTAGCTAATATTTTTGCCTAATTACATATATTTTCGTACTACAGGTGCTTCATTGGTGTTCAAGGAAACGTAATGTAATCTAGAGCATAATGGAAGCTGGTTACAATCTTAACTATGGAGGAGCTACTGTTTCTCCATAACAAGTAAAGCAACTTAAATTAAGATAATAAAGAAAGTATTGGTAAGGGCTGTCCAGCCTCATCCTATAAAGCATAAAATGATTGATGAGGTTAGGAAGACATTTCCTTTCATTGGTGCTATTACACAACTGAACAATTTAGATGGGTGGAGCAGAGTTACACCTTTCTTTGAAATATCAGACACCGGCTATTGTCGAATACAAAATATCAAAATAGACTCAATTTCTCTGTTGCAGTATGATAGTTCTCATCTCTCACTTGTGAGTCATATACCCAACCATGAAGGGTAATGTCATTATCCTTGCCTCAAACATTAATTCTTTTATTTTTAAAAAAGTTTTAAAATATCTTCTGAAATGCAAATCATCCCCAGGTCTTCAGTTAGTGAATAAAGAGGGAGAATCTATTATAATTATGACTTATGAGGAAAATAATTTCAGGTCATAATTGCATGCAATCCTGGTAATGTTAGCCAGTGGCATTACCTATCTGTAACAAGAATACCTTAAGAATAGCATTAGACCAACACACAGCACTTACATAATATCTCTACATTATACCTAGAATAGAGGTTTATTGGGGAAAAGCACAATAAATTTAAATGCACAGATTATATATACAAAGGTTCCTCTTAGTCAACCTGAATGTGCCATAGCAGTGGTGGTGCAGGTATTGTATAACTTGGAAAGATTATCTCATGGATTCTCCATGGCATCTCTGAGGTAACAGAAATGAAACTTCTATTCATTTTTTCCCTGGGATTATTAACTCAGTAAGTCAATTTGGAGTTGTATGCCAAGCAGGTCTATGTTGCATGAGTAGTTGGGAAAAGCTAAGATAGTTCTCATAGTTTTAGGAAATGGTTGACAGTCCTTAACTGAAACAGTTGCTTCCTTACATTACCTGTGAGAAGAGAGGGGGGAACATTGGAGTTCCTCAAATCATCCTCAAAGGAGTGCTCTCAGTTGACCCAAGAGATGGCATGAGTCTGTTGGAAATATTTAATAGAAATAGGCTTAGATAAGGGCCAGGGTACATTTTGTATAAAACATTAATGTTTTGTTGTTGTTGTTTAGTTCCTGTTTATAAAACAAATTCTGTTCCTTTTGTAAAATATGTAGGTAGCTCCAACTCCTGTTTTATTATCCATTGCTCTTATACATTGTTAGTCCATATTTTTTAAGTTTTAGTTTGATTTCCTCCATCTTCTGACAATTGTTTATACTATAAACAATAAACTGGGAAGGAAAATACTGCAACTTAACAGCTCTTCTTGTATGGTTACATGTATAGGGCTCAATATTGCAAAGACTTAGGCTCATAAGTAATTTTACTTTAGGAATGTGAGTAGCCCCATTGTGTTCACATTGCCAGCCCTAAGCTTGCAAATACTTAACCATGACCTTAACTTTACTACCATGAGCAGTTCCTTTGAAGTTAATAGGACTATTCACGTGTTACGCTCTGATGCACCTCAGAATAGCAATCTAAAAACACAAAAAAACCTGAAGCGGGACACACAGGTGGATTGTCAATCAAAATCTGTAACAACCATGAACTGGTGAAGTCAGCAACAATCTGAACAAAACATGATGACAGTCCGAACAGCAGGTAGGTAGCAGGAAAACAGGAAGGGGAACAGGAAGTAGGAAGCAGAAAGGCAACACACACACCAGTCATCACATCACAGTAGTAAAGTTAAGAATGTGCTTCAGAGTTTGACCATTTGAGGCCTGTATAACCATTTTTTCCGACTATAGTCACCTTCATTTCCTGACCCTCTCTACTGTGTGCCCTCCAGTTAAGTACTAGTGTCTTTAAGTATATGGTAAGGTCTTTGGAGCAGAGACTGTTTTGCTGGTTTTAATACAACCCCCAGCACAAGAGGACCCTGGTTCTGACTGGTGTCTCTCAGAACTACTGCAATACAAATAATAAATTATGATATATGCATTGTTGCTATTTTGTGTAGTACTGTAGTCTTCCCCACCCCCACCCCCACCTCTATGACTGATGCCTTTCACCACCTTGACCCTTCCTGCTACCTTAACTTCTGCTCCCATTGAAGTCAATGGCAAAACTCCCATTGACTTCCATGGGATCAAGAGTAGGCCTTTCATTTTATAGTGCAGCAAACATCCTCCTTATCTCTTCTCTCAGGCTTTAGTTGCAGTATTTCAAAGCTTCCTCCCTCCCTGCTCCTCTTACCCAATAACCACATCCTCTCTTTGCAAACTAAACTGACTCTGCCCAACCTCCTCCTTGTGCCCTACTCAGACCTTTCTGCCCTGATGTCTGAACTCTCTTTCCAATGTTTGACACTCCAGTCCCAGTCAGGGACATCATTTGCTATGGGGCAAGAGGGCAGTTGCCCCACCCCCTGACTTTGGTTTGTCCCCTCTCCAGATTTTTCATAGCTCCATATGCTCCATTGTGTCTTCCACTCCTCTTCACCCAACTCTGTGGGATATAATGTAATCATATATAATACTCCATATGCTGACACAGCTTTGACCACCCCACCCCACTCTGAATTATTCTGAAATGATGCTCCTGGTCCCAGTCCCAAATCTTTTACACGGCTGGGGAAGGGGCAACCAGACCAGGTTTCCTGGAAGATCCTTGGGCTTATCCCAACTGTCACGGAATCTTGTGGCTTGGTTGCTACGGCACCCTCTGTAGAAATGAGCAGAATTTCACTCAGCCTAACACTGCATTTTAATAGGCCTTATAAATTCCCTATCTGTTATTATGCCACATGGGGCCCTTAGTTTTACTGTCTTCAGCTAAAGACTCACCGTCTGCTGCCTTTGGAAAGGGAAGAAGGAGCTCTCTTGCTCAGTACTGAATGCTCCACTCTTCAGTTACAAGAACTGAAACTTTTCTTTTATCTCCATAATAAACTGAAGTTTTTATTTCAAATTTTCTGTTCCTGGAAAGGGACTCTCCTTCCGTGGCCTTATTTATATTTAAATCCCCAAACAGACTACTTTTAATTATAACATTCTTTATTATGGAAAAACTCTACTGTACTGGTATAAATCTGAACTAATGCCATGAGATCACTGGAGCTACTCTGAATTTACATTAGTATAATAGAGCAGACCTTCACTCTACATTAGCACAATAACACTTTGATTCCATAATGTAGATTACTTAACTATTTTAACTTCTTATAGGTGTTTTTATTTTTTCTTATTACTTCACAATGGAATCTTGTAAAAAATACTTAATATATTTTACACATTCACTTGTCTTCAAAAAAGTCTTTGGCTTTCCTCATTGTATATTACTGATAATACATACAGTTTTTTATTCCCTTAGTTAAATATTGCTGTTTAAATTTCCATCTCATTTTCAGTAGATGAGTACCGTATCAATAAATGTAAGTTATTTTGAAGAAATATTTAAAATCCAGATCTACTTTCTACATTTTCTTCATTGTCAGTCACTTCTTCAGTTCCTAAAGTAAGGTTTTCTTAGCAGTACGTTCTTCTGGTTTGGCCCAGCCACTCCTTTAATTCTATCACTGTCCGAAGAAGTAATTTATTTTTCTGCTTATCCAAATCTTCCTTGGCCAGTGAAAGCACTTAATTAATTTCCTTCCAATGTTGTTCTAAGAATCCACAGTACTCTTCCTTTTATTTACGTAGTCCAGGGGTTGGCAACCTTTCAGAAGTGGTGTGCCGAGTCTTTATTCACTCCTATTCACTCTAATTTAAGGTTTCATGTGCCAGTAATACATTTTAGCGTTTTTAGAAGGTCTCTTTCTATAAGTCTATAATATATAACTAAACTATTGTTGTATGTAAAGTAAATAAGGTTTTTTAAATGTTTAAGAAGCTTAATTTAAAATTAAATTAAAATGCAGATCTTATCAGTTTAGTGTGATCCTTGCCCTTGCTTTTCCTTGCTGAGTTTTCCAATGTCTGGCACATATTTGGATATTTTAAGCTGCACACAGGCTTCTGAGTGATCAGTTGTTAACTGGCTCCGAGAGGGACAGAGGACAGATTTCATGTGTGAAAATACCTGTTCACACAGGTATGTGGATCCAAATGCTGAAAGCATTGCAAACGCAATTTTCTTCAAACTGTTAAATTTCACTGGCAGGGAGTTCCAGCGGGTGAGAATAGAGGCCCCATGATCTCTCTTGGTAGCTTCAAGTGCACTCTGCAGATCTTCAAACTTTGATGCCCACAATTCTGAGCTTTTTAACTGAATGAGCTGCATTTCAAAATCTTCAACACCCATCCACTGAAATACAGACAAATCCAAGTTGCTTTCTTTGAACTTTTCAGGTTTAATTAGAAAAGAAAGCATTGGGCCAAATCGCTGGAAAGCTTGAAAACTGTCAGAAAATTCTGATTCCAGTTCTTGCATGTACATTATAATCTCAACATCAAACAGAGTGTGCTGTTGCATGTGGCGTGATAGTGATGTAAGCAGCAAATCAGGACTTAAAAATATCCCAGTACAGTGCTCTGGGACAATTTTTAAGATCGGAGTGCTGAGCTGCACCCCCTCTTGCCCCTGTCTTCACCCCTCACTGCCCCCCAGTGGGCCACAGCTGGGGATGGCTGCAGAGCCCCGGGCCAGCGGCTGGGACCCCAGGCCAGCAGCAGAGCCCTCCAGACCGGTGGCTGGATCTGGGGCTGGCAGAGGGCTGAACAGGGCCGGCAGACGGAACCCCGGCTGGCAGGAAGTTGGTGGCTGGTACTCCAGGCCAGCAGTGGAGCCCCCAGGACCGGTGGCCAGGCCCCGGGGCTGGCAGTGGGCTGAGTGGGGCCAGTGGACGGTACCCCAAGGCATCAGCGGAGCCCCCAGGACCGGTGGCCAGGACCCGGGCAGTGTGAGTGCCACTGAAAATTAGCTCGCGTGTTGCCTTTGGCATACATGCCATAGGTTACCTACCCCTGACATAGTCTGTCGATATCTTCTTGCTTTCTATGTTCCAGTAAGCATGAGGCTTGGCCAGAACAAATGCAGGAAGTTTGTCCTTTACTATCTCCTCTTCTAGTTTTTGTTTAGTATTTACTGTAGCCTTTTCAATGTTCCTAAGCTCTTTCAATAACTGACTTAATGAAAATCACCCACTTTGTTTAATATACACAATATTACTTTATAGAAGTAACCAACCATCAAGGGCTAGATCCACAAAGGTAATTTATACTCAGTGTGGCATAATCTTAGGTTAAATATTCCTAATGGAATCCACAGCATTGATTTAGGTGCCTAGATTCCCTATACAAAGTATGGTGAGAATTAGGTGCCTAAGAACAGGAACCACAAAAGCCAGCAAGGTGAGCAGAGAAGCTGCCTAAACTAGTCAACAGAAAATGCTGAAGAGAGGGGTGGAGCATAAACTGGTTTTAGGTACTTATCGCTACTTGGGAGTCACAGCTGTGAACCCTTTCCTGGAGTCAGGTACCTAAACCCTTTCTTACAAAAAGCCCTGACAGTGGTACCCTTATATCAGTTAGGCCATTGATTAGAGCACTCACTCAGAATGCAGGAGAATCAGATTAATAATCCCCCTTTGTCTGATTTGGAGCAGCGATTTAAACCTCTCAGAAGCACACCCTCACCACTGGGACATGGGATATGCTGGATTGGATCTCTCTGCTATTGAAGCCATTACAGCCATGAACACATTTCTTGAAGACATATCAGGTCCCTCCTCAGTCTTCTTTCTTCAAGATTTAACACACCCAGTTTTTTTAACCTTTCCTCATAGCTCATAGTTACCTCCCACGTTTTACATACAGCACTCCTATAATAATACAACCCAGAACGATATTAGCCTTTTTTGCAACTGCATCACATAGTTGACTGTATTCACTTTATGATCCACTATAATCCCCAGATTCTGTTAAGCAGTACTAGTGCCTAGCCAGTTATTCCCCATTTTAGTGGTGTACATTTGATTTTTCTTACTAAGTGGTGTACTTTGCACTTGTCTTTATTGAATTTAATCTTTTTGATTTCAGACCAATTCTCCCATTTTGTCAAGATCATTTTATATTCTAATCCTGTCCTCCAAAGTGCTGTCACTTCCTCCGATTTTAATTGTATAGGCATTTTGTACCCATCTAGTTTGTTCCCTTTCCTAAGTAATGATATCTGCATGAAAGCAGATTATTTCTCACTAAGGAATTCATCTCCTCATGCTGGTTATGATGTGGATTCTTTGTTTAATTTATGCTTGAATATGCATGTATAAGATTATCACTCTAGTGCAAGAAACAGGCAACAAAAATTAAAATGTGCAAATTGTGTACAACAAGAATGTTTAATAAAGCTGCTATTTATCTTCAAATTCAAGTCTACTTAAGGTGCATGGCGGTGGCTTCAGAGGTACTAGTAATGAATAATAATAGTAAAGAGCTTCAAATTTTGGCCCTGATTTAGGATAACACTTAAGTGTACTCTTAAAGTTAAGCATTTGCTTAAATCCCAATGAGTTCAAAGGGACTTATACACATACTTGAAATTAAGCCACATTCTTGAAATTTAGTAAACATTTTGTATGGTTTTTCTACATTTTCAAATATTTGATTTCAATTTACAACCCAGAATACAAAGTATACACTGATCGCTTTATATTATTATTTTTATTACAAATATTTGCGTTGTAAAAATGATAAACAAAAGAAATAGTATTTTTCAATTCACCTTATACAAGTACTGTAGTGCAATCTCTTTATAGTGAAAGTCAAACTTACAAATGTAGATTTTTTTTGTTACATAACTGCACTCAAAAACAAAACAATGTAAAACTTTAGCGCCTACAAGTCCACTCAGTCCTACTTCCTGTTCAGCCAATCACTAAGACAAACAAGTTTGTTTACATTTACGGGAGATAATGCTGCCCACTTCTTATTTACAGTACACCTGAAAATGAGAACAGGTGTTTGCATGGCACTGTTGTAGCTGGCATTGCTAGATATTTACATGCCAGGTGTGCTAAACATTTGTATATCCCTTCATGCTCTGGCCACCATTCCAGAGAACATGCTTCCATGCCGAAGATACTTGTTAAAAAATTAATGCATTAATTAAATTTGTGACAGAACTCCTTGGGGGAGAATTGTATGTCTCCAGCTTTGTTTTACCTGCATTCTGCCATATATTTCGTGTTATGGCAGTTGCAGATGATGACCCAGCACATGTTGGTTTTAAGAACACTTTCACTGCAGATTTAACAAAACTCAAAGAAGGTACCCTTATGTGAGATTTCTAAAAGTAGCTAGAGCACTCGACCCAAGGTTTAAGAATCTGAAGTGCCTTCCAAAATCTGAGAGGGACATAGGGTGACCAGATGTCCAAATTTTATAGGGAGAGTCCCGATATTTGAGGCTTTGTCTTATATAGGCTCCTATTACCCTCCCTACCCTTTGTCCCAGTTTTTCACACTTGGTGTCTGGTCACCCTAAAGGGACGAGGTGTGGAGCATGTTTTCAGAAGTCTTAAAAGAACAACAGTCCGATGCGTAAACTACAGAACCTGAACCACCAAAAAAGAAAATCAACCTTTTGTTGGTGGCATCTGACTCAGATGATGAAAATGAATTTGCGTCAGTCTGCACTGCTTTGGATCGTTATCGAGCAGAACCCGTCATCAGCATGGAAGCATGTCCTCTGGAATGGTGGGCGAAGCATGAAGGGACATATGAATATTTAGCGCATCTGGCACGTAAATATCTTGCGATGCCGGCTACAATAGTGCCATGTGAACGCCTGTTCTCACTTTCAGGTGACATTGTAAACAAGAAGTGGGCAGCATTGTCGCCTGCAAATGTAAACAAACTTGTTTGTCTGAGTGATTGGCTGAACAAGAAGTAGGACTGAGTGGACTTGTAGGCTGTATTTTATGTTGTTTTATTTTTATGAGTCCAGTTATTTTTTTGTACATAATTCTACATTTGTAATTTCAACTTTCATGATAAAGAAATTGCACTACAGTACCTGTATTAGGTGAACTGAAAAATACTATTTCTTTTGTTTTTTACAGTGCAAATATTTGTAATAAAAATAAATATAAAGTGAGGACTGTACACTTTGTAATCTGTGTTCTAATTGAAATCAATATATTAGAAAATGTAGAAAACATCCACAAATATTTAAACAAATGGTATTCTATTATTGTTTAACAGAGCAATTAATCACGCAATTAAAAATATTAATCACACAACTAATCGTAATAATTTTTTTTAATTGCTTGACAGCCCTATTATCAATACTAAACATGCATTTTACTAGAATATATTGCTTTCATAATTAGGTTTATTTTAATGCAGATTTAAAACATATTGATGTATTAACGAAAAGTTGAAATTACATTAGAAAAGTGACCACATACTGTACTTCTCTAGTGTCCCAGTGTTTGCATTAAAAGTTGTCCTGGATAAGAATTAAGTCTCAGTCCTGCAATCTTAACAGGCAAAATACCCACTAAAAGTAATGGAAGTTTTGTCCACACAAAAAACGGCAGGATCATACTTGATCGTTTTTATGAATGAGCATTGTTTCATATTTATTAATCATAGAGGTTGTGTTGCATTGTATTTGCCACATAAGTACCACATAATGAGATGAAATATAATCTGTCTCCATTTAAAAGGAAGTAATATATTTTAAGTCAAATGAGCAACAGCCTTATAACAATCATATAAGGATGAAATATGATTATCTGCCAAGTGAGGAGGATTTTCTGACTAAATAAATTAAACTTAAAATACGGCCCAGAAAAATAATTTATATACTCCTAAACAAAATTATAGTGCTACAACTTTGAAAATGGCTTTCCCATATAGTGCTCAGTGCATGTACAATATTTTACATAAAGTATACAATTCCAGACAAAGAATCTTTCATCAATGACTCATTGTAAATGACTATCCACCTACAAGATTAAAAAAAAAGTGCCTCATTTTTACAACCGTCATAGTAATAAAAACACATCTCATGGAAGGTTTCATATTGTAGTGTAGATTCAAAATTCAGGCAAGTATACATATGTCAATCGCAAGTATTTTTCATTTATTTCATTTTGGTATATGGGTTTTACATCTAGAATATATATAAGCAGTGATCACTGGAATGCTGCTATTTATTTCCAACACTCTATAATGACTATATAACTGACAGAATGGAACAGGAATCAGAAGTACAGTATAATAGGCCATTGTAAATAAGCAAAAATAAACAGTTCATTCCTCTATTTGCTATTTACTGCACATTGTATTTGTAACATGTTCAGGAAAAATGTCCATGCTTCAAAAAGAAAGTAGTAGTGCTATTTTCACACAATGATAATAAAAAGTTTCTAAAATCCATTTGGGTGGAACAAGAATTCTGTTCTTCCCACAGAAGTTGCCACATATTTATTAATATAATGAAACCGAACACAATATAATACAGTAATACAACTGCTGAACAGTTGTATACTGAATATAATTGCATTTTGCATTAAATTACAGCTTGATGGACAGACAGGAAAATATCATTCCCATTATATATAGCTTCTAATTCTGACTGTACCTTCCCTTGCAATTTGTTCCCCTGAGATGGTCTGAATCCATGCTTTATCAAGAAAGAATATATTCATATATAAATAATGGGCTAGATACTTGACCACTGATACATCTCTAATAAATAAAGATATCCTAACAAGACATTTGGGGATTTCCCTTGCTTAGAAGCAGCCATGGCTGCCTCTACACCACTTCTTCTTGGCTACTCCCATCATTTCAGGAAGCATGTCTCAATGGTTCACAGCAGCTTCTGTGACTTAGGATCCCAAGAAAATTATTATTATATAAATACACAGAAAACATCTTTCTTCCTCCCTCTTTTTTCAAAAAATATCATACTCACCAACTCATCTCTCTAGGGTTTGATTCCTTACGACATAACACCTATGACTATGAAAGTTGTCAATTATGTGTAGTCCTCTTGAAAGAACCTACCCCCCAGGAAGAATTCTTCCAGAGTTGTAAAATAACAAAACTGCAACTCTCCACAAATACAAAATAGTAGCATTAAAGAACAGGAACAAACAGGATGTGCAGAAAGAATAGCAAATATGGCAAGCAACCAGCTTGGCTTAACAGAGAAATCTTCGGTGAGCTTAAACACAAAAAGGAAGCTTACAAGAAGTGCAAACTTGGACAGATGACTAGGGAGGAGTATAAAAAAATATTGCTTGAGCATGCAGGGGTGTAATCAGGAAGGCCAAAGCACAATTGGAGTTGCAGCTAGCAAGGGATGTGAAGGGTAACAAGAAGGGTTTCTACAGGTATGTTAGCAACAAGAAGGTCAGGGAAAATGTGGGACCTTTACTGAATGGGGGAGGCAACCTAGTGACAGATGATGTGGGGGAAAATGCTCAATGCTTCTTTTGCCTCGGCTGTGGGCTGTGGACGGCCATGCCTGTGGACGGTCAATGTAAACATTGTCTTGCGGCCCGCCAGCGGATTACCCTGACGGGCCACGTTCGGATCGTGGGCCGCAGGTTGCCCACCTCTGAGCTAGGCTGTTCTCAGTGGTGGCAGGTGACAGAACAAGGAGCAATGGTCTCAAGTTTCAGTGGGGGTGGTCTAGGTTGGATATTAGGAAAAACTATTTCACTAGGAAGGTGGTGAAGCACCGGAATGGGTTACCTATGGAGATGGTGGAATCTCCATCCTTAGAGGTTTTTAAGGCCCGGCTTGACAAAGCCCTGGCTGGGATGATTTAGTTGGGGTTGGTCCTGCTTTGAGCAGGGGGTTGGATTAGACAACCTCCTGAGGTCTCTTCCAACCCTAATCTTCTATGATTCTATGAACACTCCTTTCTAATAAAAATAACACAGTACAAAACTTTTTAGGATGAGTAGGTATGTTATTTCAGAGCAAAGAAAATGACTGGTAAAGTGGAGTAAGCATTGTAACGTGTATTATAGGTTCTTATTCTGCCCTCATCACTATAGTATCCGAGTGCCTTCTAATAGTGCATTAAGTGACATGACTAGCATCTATTATGTGCAGTTTGTTCTTTGTCTCAGCCTCTGGAGAGAATTGTTTGTGCAGTGTATTGTGTTGTTTTTGTTTGTACACACTGCTATGTGTTTATATAAAAGAAGGGAGGGTTGAAGTAGTATGCCTTGCACTTGGAGCAGAGGGTGGTGAGTTTGTGATGGTCCTTAGTTCTTTAAGGGACACTGTAATATGTATTTGATGCAAAAATTAGAATTTTGTAAAAAATACGCATTAAAAAACCACAAAACAAAAAGAAAAGTTTTTTTTAAATAACCCCATCCCCAAAAAATAAAGAAGGAAAAAGTTTTTTCTAAACAAACATTCCCTTACAGTGTTTGAAGCCCAAGCATTGACCTAAATGCTGAGCGCTGCTGAAGATGAAACAAGAGGGAAACTTTCCAGTTTATTTTCATTGTGGGAAATACAAGGTAACAAAAGAGTAGACAATGAAAAGTAAAATAGATTCTGCTTTCTTTTTAAAATATAATCAGGGAAGGGATTTTGCCACCAGTGCACATGTTGATTAATACCTTACTCCTCAGGTAGTTCTACTGAAATAATACAAAATAAACCAATGTCAATATATGAAATCCTCCCCAAACCACACAAACGTTGACTTTCCTACTATCTAATACAAACTACTCAACTAAGAATCGCCTGGGAAAAAGATGATCTTTGCAACATGACCTGAAGGTCAGCAAATTTGGGCTCTAGTGAATTAACAGAGAAAACATGTTCCAGAACTGAAGATCTTTCAGTGAAAACATTCTGCCTATAGCCCCTTCCTGTTTCAACCAGGGGGCTGTTAGTCTGAGCACTTCATTGGATCTCAACTGTAATGGTACTATATGGGGATAGAGGCATATATAGAGGTGAAAGTAAGCCGGTATGCCCTGGTACAGCGTACCGGCAAGAGCCGGTGTGCCGTACCGGGGCGGCCCGGCTTCCCCAGGCGGCAATTTAAAGGGCCTGGGGCTCCCAGCAGCGGCTGGAGCCCCAGGCCCTTTAAATTGCCGCTGGAGCCCTGGGGTAGCGGCAGCAGGGCTCCAGGGGTTATTTAAAGGGCTGGGGCTCCCGCTGCCTCTACTGCCTTTAACTAGCCGCTGGAGCCCCGCCGCCGCTACCCCAGGGCTCCAGAGGCTATTTAAAGGGCCTGCGTGGTAGAAGCAGGGGAGTCCTGGGTCCTTTAAATAGCCCCCAGAGCCCTGGAGTAACGGCGGGGCTCCAGGGGCTATTTAAAGGGCCTGGGGCTCCCGCTGCCTCTATGGCCCCAGCCCTTTAAATAGCCCCCGGAGCCCTGCTGCCAGAGCCCTGGGCTAGCAGCGGCAGCCAGGGGCTCTGACAGCGGTTTAAAGGGCCCGGGGTGGTAGCAGCAGCCGAGGCCTGGGCCCTTTAAACTGCTGCCGCTGCTACCCCGGCGGGGGAGGGGGAGAGCACTTAACAGTACAGGGTGGGCCAGGGCTGGCTCTGACCCCTCATCCCCACCCCTTCCGCCCGAGGCCCCGCCCCTTACGGGGGCCAGAGCCGGCCCCAACCCAGCCCCGTACCAGTAAGTCCCTATTTCTACTTTCATCCCTGGGCATAAACTAAAGACAATTAAATTATATATAATTTTCTCATTTGGTTACAAATTCTTTTCTTCTGAATTGTTCTAATCAGTGTCCCTGTCCTCCAGTTAGTTCTGTTTGTTCGTATGATAACGTGTGGATACTTTAAAGCTGGGGATAACAGTACAAGTAATTGTTAATGGTTTATGAAAACTTTTGGGAATATATTTGATACAGAAGACTTTTTACAGAACAGTGGAAAGGGATAATTTTGCATGCAAATTTGAGAACTTTCCACTGACATGGAAACGTGCATCTGCTATATGAGTGGATATCAAGTAATCATCAGGGAGGACAATAGGCCTTTAGTGATGCCATCCTGTCCTGGTTTTTCTTCTGTTGCACTGTCCATTCTTTCTGCCTCTCTTTTGGTCAGTTCTCATTCTCTTTCTCACTTTCTTGGGAGGTACCCCAAGTCACTGTTCTTGCCCTTTACACCCTGTCTCCAGGCAATCTCATCCATTTAGATGGTTACAACTGCCATCTCTATGACTGATTTTCAAGTTTCTGTCTCCTTCCATCCAATCCTGAGTCTCAGCTCATCTATTTGATGTTTCTCTGTAGATGTTTCATTGTCTTCTTAATGCCTTACCTCAACATAACGTGTTAATAATCAGACTACTGAGTTCAATTCCCAAACCTGCTCTACTTTCCCCCTCCTCTATTACAGTTGAAAACCCCACCTACCACCCCATCACTCAGGTCAGCAACCTGGATGTTAGTTTTGACACTCCCATCTCCCTTGCCCCACACAATCAAGCCAGGTCCAAATCTTGCCTCCTCTTCCTCTTCAGTATCATCAAGATCCACCCCTTTCTCCCCCCTCCTTACATTTATATTACTCATTCAGGTGCTCACACCCCACATCCACTACTGTAATATCTCTGCAACCTCCCTAAAATCCATATTGCCTCCCAGGCCATATAAAATGCTGCACTGCAAGTTATCTTCCTTGCCCATCTTTTGATCATGTCACTTCCTCTCTTTGAATTACCCCACTGACTCCCCATCTGATATTACATCAAATTCAAGCATCTTGTCACCACTTTCAAAGTTCTATATACCTCTAACCCTCCTTACATGTTCAAATTCACATTTGCTGCTAAAGTTCTTACCTTTCATCACTTGTTTGTCACCTTCTCCCATAAGCACTTCAGTGTCTTCTCCCATGCTGCCCCACATGCATGGTATGACACTGGCAGACTAGGTGCCAGCTTATGCCAAGGCCCCCTAGACCTCATAGAACACTGACAAGTGCATAACTAGAAACCAGTCTGGCTCACCTGTGTGTTAGCAGTGTTAAAATAGAAGTTGATAAAAATGTGTTCAGTGTTTAGACTTGATGAAATGCTTGTAGGATGCTGAATGTATTAATCTCACTTATAACATCCATAGCCCATGGTAAAAAATTATATTGTGTGTTTGCATTTAACCTCTGTAATTGTGTGACTCACCAAACAGGAAAGAAGCATTACTTAGTGTAAAGCGTTGGTTCTGCACACAAAATGGCCCTCTGAAACCCTCTGAACCATTGTGAAACATCAAAAGACAAAGACTTTGTTGATTGCCCTGTGACACTCTGTACCTCAGAGTAGCACCCTGGAACCCCCATATTCACCACTTCTTATAATTATGATGTATTTTATACAAAGTATGCCTTGTGAGATATCATTTTAAATGTTTTGATTTTTTAACATTAATATCCTGTTAGATTGTATGTGCTATCACTATATGTGAAGTTATTAAGTTTTGCTATGTGTGTGTAACTGAAATATGTTGTGAGGTTGGGAACACCCACAACCAGCCTTTCAGGTACAAAATGGAGTAGCCAGACATGCTGATGGCCCATTAAAAGGAATCCACTTTACCAATAGTCATTCCAGAAGACTTCTCAGAGAGAGCATGTAGACAATGGAGACTGCTTCTGATCCCCACGTCACAGCAAAGATCTTCCCAGCAAGCTGGAATAAATTATAAAAGAAAAGGAAGTGACATCATCACTTGGCCTCTCCCCCACCCCTCCGAACTCAACACCTGGAAAAAAACATCTGGAGGACAAAGATTTTGAACTTGGGAAGGATGGTCCCAAACTGGAAGACAGTTCCAGCCTGTATATTGACGGTCTGTGACCTGTTTGTACCATCTGTCAGGGTGAGACACTGTTTGATTCAAATCCCGTTTAGTTTGTAGAACTCAGATTGTGAATTTATTTTTATTCTTAGGTAACCAACTTGATTTCTATGCTTGCTACTTATAATCACTTAAAATCTATCTTTCTGTTGTTCATAAAACTGTTTTATATTTTACCTAAAACAGTGACTTTTGGTTGAAGTCCTTGGTAAATCGCAGCTCAGTTTACAAAGGCTACTGTACGTCCTCTCCACATCGAGGGAGGGGCAGACTGGGTAATGAACTTACACTGTCCGGGCTTCTGACCAATGTAAGATAGTACAGTTCTGGGGTGCAAGGCTGGGAAGCTGGGGGGAATTGGCTGGAGCCTCCCTGTTGATGGTTCATGAGTGCCTGGGAGATCATTCATGTCACTGAGTTGGGTGTGTCCCTGCCTGCAGATGGCTGTGTAAGTGCAGTGCTTGTAAGAGGTTTCTGGCTTGACACAGCATCACAGTGTGAGAGGGATACCCCAGGTTGGTGGGACAGAGGGATCATCAGTCCCACATCCAGGTTGCACCCGGGGGATCCCATCACATGCCCACCACACATACCCATGAAGAGGAGACAGGTGCTGACACTTGTTCCATCAGTGTGAACTCTGGGGGAAGGGAATAAAAATGCCTAACCAGAAGGAACTGTATCAACATGTTGCTTGGAATTTAGAGAGGGCAATATTTCTAAGCATAAGCAGGGATCTCCAAAACTGCTTAGCTTGGGTTAGCCCTAAAGGGCATATAGAGCTTGTATATTACAGCAGTTTCTATTACCTTTTTAAACCCAAGACTAACTCATTTGTGTACCTATGTTTACCTGCTTTAACCTTGTATATAACTCTCATTTCTTTTTTGTAGTTAATACATTTTAGTTAGTTTATTATAGTATTGGCTACAAGCGCTGTCTTTGGTGAGAGATCTAAGGTATAATTGACTTGATGTAAGTGACTGATCCTTTGGAACTGGGATAACTTTAATATTGTTGTGACTTTTGGTGTAAGGGACCATCTATCACAAAGGAAGCTTACCTAGGTGGCAAGATAGACCAGAGTACCCAAGGGGACTGTCTGTGACTCCATGTTAAGTCTATTTTAGTGCTTGAGGAGTTCACACTTGAAACTTGGTTGCTGAAATCTAAGTATAGAATACACAACCAATTTGGGGTTTGTGTCCTGTTTCTTAACAATTTGCCCTGAGGTTGGCACTCATGGTCTTAGAATCATAGAACTGGAAGGGACCTCCAGTGCTCATCTAGTCCAGTCCCCTGTGCTCATGGCAGTACTAAGTATTATTTAGACCATCCCTGACCGGTATTTGTCTAACCTGCTCTTAAAAGTCTCCAATGATGGAGCTTCCACACCCTCCCTAGGCAATTTTCCCAATGTACAACCTAAACCGTCCTTGCTGCAGTTTAAGCCCATTGCTTAGTGTCCTATCCTCAGAGGTTTAGAAGAACAATTTTTCTCCCTCCTCCTCCTTGAAACAACCTTTTATGTACTTGAAAACTGTTATCATGTTCCCCCTTCAGTCTTCTCTCTCCAGACTAAACAAACTCAGTTTATTCAATCTTCCCTCATAGGTCGTGTTTTCTAGATCTTTTATCATTTTTGTTGCTCTTCTCTGGACTTTCTCCAATTTGTCCACATCTTTCCTGCAATATGGTGCCCAGAACTGGACACAATACTCCACCTGAGGTCTAATCATCACAGAGTAGAGCAGAAGAATTGCTTCTTGTGTCTTGCTTACAACACTCCTGCTAATACATTCCAGAATGGTCTTTGCTTTTTTTGCAACAGTGTTACGCTGTTGACTCATATTTAGCTTGTGATCCACTATGACCCCCAGATCCCTTTTCACAATACTCCTTCCTAGGCAGTCATTTGCCATTTTGTATGTATGCAATTGATTGTCCTTCCTCAGTGGAGTACTTTGCATTTGTCCTTATTGAATTTCATCCTATTTACTTCAGACCGTTTCTCCAGTTTGTCCAGATCATTTTGAATTTTAATCCTATCCTCCAAAGCACTTGCAATTCCTCCCAGCTTGATATCATCCACAAACTTTATAAGTGTACTCTCTAAGCCATTATCTGAATCACTGATGAAGATATTCAACAGAACCGGATCCAGAACTGATCCCACTTGATATGCCCTTCCATCTTGACTGTGAACCACTGATAACTACTCTCTGGGAATAACTGGTTTCCCAACCAATTATGCACTCACTTTATAGTAGGTCACACATTTAAGTTGTATTTCCCTAGTTTGTTTATGACAAGGTCATGTGAGACAATGTCAAAAGCCTTACTAAAGTCAAGATATACCACATCTACTGCTTCTCCCCATCCACAAGGCTTGTTACCCTGCCAAAGAAAGCTATTACGTTGGTTTGACATGATTTGCTCTTGAGAAATCCATGCTGGCTGTTACTTATCACCTTATTGTCTTCTAGGTGATTGCAAATTTATTGCTTAATTATTTGCTCCATTATCTATCTGAAGTTAAGCTGACTGGCCTGTAATTCCCCGGGTTGTCCTTATTTCCCTTTTTATAGATTGGCATTATATTTGCTCATGTACCACTCTAGACAGCTTGACACATGGTACAAGCTTCCTGAGCTTATCTGCTAGGCTTCTACTCTGTCTGCACTTAAATCCCTCTCACATACCCAGTTCTGCTTTGATATTTCCAATGAAACATGTTAACAGGTTCTGGGGTGGGGCCAGAAATGAGGGGTTCAGGGTGCAGGAAGGGGGCTCTAGGCTGGGGCAGGGAGTTGGGTATGTGGGGGGGTGAGGTCTCTGGCTGAGGAGCAGGGATTTGGGGTGCAGGAGAGGGGTCTGGGCTGGGATCAAGGGGTTCAGAGGGCAGGAGGGGGGGATCAGGGCTGGAGCAGGGGGTTGGGGCACAGGGGCAGGGGGTGCTTCAGCTGGGAGTGAGGGCTCTGGGGTGGGGATGGGGATGAGGGGTTTGTGGTGTAGGAGGGTGCTCCAGGGCTGGGACCGTGGGGTTCAGAAGGTGGGAGGGGGCTCAGGCCTGGGGCAGGGGGGTGGGGATGCAGAGGAGGTGAGGGCTCCAGCTGGGGGTGCTGGCTCTAGGTTGGGGCCAGAGATAGGGATTTGGGGTGCAGGAGGGGGCTCCAGGCTGGGATTGAGGGGTTTGGAGGGCAGGAGGGGGAATCAGGTCTGGGGCAGGCGGTTGAGGTGTGGGGGAGGGGGAGTGAGGGCTCTGGGGGTGTGAGTTCTGGGGTGGGGCTGGGGATGACGGGTTTGGGGTGCAGGAGGGTGCTCCAGGTTGGGACCGAGGAGTTCGGAGGGCGGGAAGGGGATCAGGGCTGGGGCAGGAGGTTGGGGTGCGGGAAGGGGCAGGGGTGCATGCTCTGGGCGGCACATACCTCAAGCAGCTCCTGGAAGCAGCGGAATGTTCCATCTCTGGCTCCTACGCAGCGGTGCGGCCAGGTAGCTCTGTGCGCTGCCCCCGCCGCAGGCACTGCCCCTGTAGCTCCCATTGGCCACGGTTCCCACTCAATGGGAGCTGCAGAGCCGGCACTTGGGGCAGGGGCAGTGTGCGGAGTCCCCTGGCTGCCCCTACATGTAGGAGCCAGAGGTGAGACATGCTGCTGCTTCCGGGAGCTGCATGGAGCCACGGCAAGCAGGGAGCCTGCCATAGCCCCGCTGTGCCGCCAACCAAATTTTTAGCGATCTCGTCAGCAGTGGTCGAAAACTGGACACCTGGCAACCCTAAAAAAGTCCCTAATATCAGAAAGGCATAAAATTAAAATCCTAGAATAGAGGCTACTTGAGCATTCTACAATAGTCACAGAAGGGGTGCAAACGTCAAAAGAATAAAGAAGCAAAGAAAGCAAGTAAAAATCCACTACAGTTAAACAGCAAGATTCAAAAGTGTGAGCCAAACATCATCATCATTAATATTACTATAGTGACCTACAGCTTGTCAGCTAAATAGTGGATAAAGGAAAACTGGTAGACCTGCTTTATTCAGACTTTCCAGAGTCTTTGACAAAGTCCATCACAAATGGCTATTAAGAAAACTAAGTGGCCATAGGAGGTAAAAAATTGTCAAATTAAAAACTGGCTAAGAAGTAAAGAGCAAGAGTAAAATAAGACAGAGTAGGAATAAATAGTAAATTAAAAATAATTAATATTAGAGTGTCCAAAGCGATGTTTAATATACTTATCAATGATCCAGAAAAGAGGGTTAACAACAGAATGGCAAATTTTTCATATGACATTATTTAAGTTATTAGGGAGACAAGACGGTAACATCTTTTATTAGACCAACTTCTGTTGGTGAAAGAGACAAGCTTCCGAGCTACATGGAACTCTTCTTCAGGTCTGGGAAAGTTACTCAGAGGATCTTTCCCCAGACCTGAAGGCAACCTTGAAGCTTTTCTCTTTTGCCAACGGACGTTGGTCCAATAAAAGATGTTACCTCATCCACCTTGTCTCTCTAATATCCTGGGACTGACACGGCTACACCACCACTACAAACAATTATTTCGCATAGTGAAGACTAGAAAAGAGGAATGTCAAATGGATCCAACAAAGCTAAAAGAATGCAGGGTTTGGTGGATATGGAAATTCAGTGTTGAAAATTTAATGAACAGAAGAATTTCAAATTCTCATATCTATTTCCAGGTTCTAAATTAACTGTAAACACTCAGGAAAAACACCAGCATGTTACTGTGGACAGCTCAATGAAAAGATCTGTGCAGTGTGTAGTGGCAGTTAAAAAAGCAAATGAGCTTTGCATAAGGAAGTATGAATAATTAATAGAAGATATTTCTGAAAATATTTTAATGCCATTAGATAAATTAATGGTATGGTCTTACCTGGGATACAGTGTTGATTTCTGGTCACTCTTAAAAAAGACAACATATATATCGAGATGGGTGATAAAATGGTGAGAGGGATGGGGAGACTTCCATACCAAAAGAGACTGAAAAGCGTGGACCGATATTCAACTATTATTCATTCAAGAATAAGGTGAGATTAAATGTAATTGAAATATAGCAAATTAATGAAAGGAAATGTCTTTTTACACCACACACAATTAACCTGTGGAGCTCATTGCCAAAAAATTTGAGTGAGGTCAAGACCTTAGTAAGATTCAAAAAGGACTAGAAATTTATATGGCAAGAATAATCACAATTAAATTAGTTAGGATAATTTAAAAAAAGGGGGGGCATATAAACCCTCATTTTTCAGGGATAAGGCAATCAGAAGGAATCTGGGATTGGGAAGAAACTACTTCTATAAGCAGTTTATTTGCATTTGTCCGTTATGGGGCTTCTTGTAGCTTCATCTGGAGTGTCAGATATTAGCCTCTGTCAGACTGGACAAGATGGACTACTGATCTGATCCAGTATGGCAAATTCTATGCTCCTTAGTTTCAGGTAAGGCAGCATTCATTTCCTCTGAGATATCTTTTTTCTTCACTATTAAAGGGTCTTCTTTCTACTCACATCTTCTGGCAGGCACCTCACACACTTTTTTGGGGGGGGAGTGGGGCTGAAATGGAACCTTGGGGCCTCTCTTGCCTAAAATTTCCCTCAGAGTCTTGGGACAAGCATTTACTGCACTCTAATGTTGGTGGGAGGACACATCATGTTCTAAGTAATATAAATAAGAAAAAGGACCACTAGTACATTGTGTGTGTGCGTCTGAGATTTTATCTTAAGCTTCATATATATTTGGCAAACAACACCTGACATTTAAAATCTTATTAATATTTGTATTAGAATGCCAGAAGACACCTGAAACTTATGCAGCCAATATGCCTAGTCCTCTGTAGTAAGCTTTTTCTAGGTACAGAGTAGCCACTTTTTCTGTGAAGCATTTCCAAGATTTTGATCCAGGATTGGACAGAGTTACAGGAGATGTAAGCACTCATAATCATAATTCAAAGCTTTTTAATGGTTTTCTTAAATATAAGAATTCCCTCATTATTTCAGCACCTAATAAAACAAATTACACATTCTAATTTATTTTTCACAATTAGTAGTGTTTATTTTTTGCACTATATTCAGGTTAGAAAATGAACACCAACAAGCTGGTTCAATTTCAGATTTTCGCGTATTAGCACAATGCATTTTGGGTCACAGACAATGCAAGGAAATA
Source organism: Terrapene triunguis (assembly GCF_002925995.2). NCBI lineage: Eukaryota > Metazoa > Chordata > Testudines > Emydidae > Terrapene > Terrapene triunguis. The sequence continues at coordinate 42,890,126 of NW_020664436.1, forward strand.
TTTAAATCCAAACACACACACCTTTTTTTTCCTTTGATTTTTATATATTCATTGGTGTGGATCAGAGCTTTTATCTAAAAGCCTAATTTGGGAGCATCAGGATAGCTAGGTGCCTTAATTACCAAGATTAAAAGACAGAACAAGCAAGAAAAAGTGTTAGTCAAATGCTAATCAGAAAAATTGCATCTGGCTTCATGCCCTGAAGATTGCAAGATTCAGGCTCTGCAGGTCTACTGGGGACTGCAAATTCCAATGGCAGGATCCCTCAAGTGAGAAATTTCTGACACTGGCCATGGTGGCTGGATTTAGCCTCGATGTAAACAGATGTAACTCCAGAGCTGTTCAGACACTGCAACGATGGGGACCATCTAAGGCAGGGGTTTCTCAACCTTTTTCTTTCTGAGGCCCCCGCAACATTCTATAAAAACTCCAAGTTCCACCTGTGCCACAATAACTGGTTTTCTGCATATAAAAGCCAGGGCTGGCATAGGGGGTAGCAAGCATGGCAGTTGCCTGGGGCCCCAGGTCACAGCGGTTCCCGCAAAGCTACATTGCTCAGGCTTTGGCTCCAGCCCCGAGTGGTGGGGCTCAGGGCTTTCTACCCTGGGCCCCAGCGAGTCTAATGCTAGCCCTGCTTGGTGGCCCCCCCTGAAATCTGCTCGCGGCCCCCCAGGGGGCTTTGGACCCTGGTTGAGAACAACTGATCTAAGGTATTTAGATCGGTAGAGTGTCGTTGGTATTTCATATACACTTGTTAATGTCAAGCCTGTAACTGGCACAGAAAGTTTCAATGCAGGTTCTAATAGATAACGCTTCCAGCTGCCATGATTGGTAATATGCTTCCTGACCATCCAGAGCTTTAATCATCACCAGCACCTTCAATCTAAAAAGAAATGAGTGCAGAGACCTGAGCCAGGCTACTACATGTTCAGACCAGCTCATGCCTCTCACGAAGCAGGCAGCTCCATTCTACACTTGTTGTAGTTTCTAGATGGGATTTAAAAATGTTATTTTAACTAGAGTATATTATATGAGTGCAACCCTAGAGCAACAAAACCTCTGGATCCACATTTGTCAGGCATGGGCACTGGTTCTTTTTGAGCTATAAAAGGAGAAAAGCACAAAGTACCACTGCTGACATCAGGGAATCCGGGAACAATGACTGGCCCAATAAGATATTGAGGCTGAGAACCTTTTGTTAAAAATTGGTTATTCCTTTAATTGATGTGTCAGGAACAACGTCTATATCCTCCCCCAACTGGCTGGGAAAACCGAGAGGTCTGCTGCTTGCCAGGAGCTAGGATTCATGATGTGACGGAGAGACTGTCGAGACTCATCAAGCCCTCAGATCATTACCCCTTCCTACTTCTCCACGTGGGCACCAATGATACTGGCAAGAATGACCTTGAGTGGATCACTGCAGACTACGTGGCTCTGGGAAGAAGGATAAAGGAGTTTGAGGTGCAAGTGGTGTTCTCGTCCATCCTCCCTGTGGAAGGAAAAGGCCTGGGTAGAGAACATCGAATCGTGGAAGTCAATGAATGGCTACGCAGGTGGTGTCGGAGAGAAGGCTTTGGATTCTTTGACCATGGGATGGTGTTCCAAGAAGGAGGAGTGCTAGGCAGAGACAGGCTCCACCTAACGAAGAGAGGGAAGAGCATCTTCTCAAGCAGGCTGGCTAACCTAGTGAGGAGGGCTTTAAACTAGGTTCACCGGGGGAAGGAGACCAAAGCCCTGAGGTAAGTGGGGAAATGGGATACCGTGAGGAAGCACGAGCAGGAGAGTGCAAGAGGGGAGGACTCCTGTCTCATACTGAGAAAACGGGACGATCAGCGAGTTATCTTAAGTGCCTATACACAAATGCAAGAAGCCTGGGAAACAAACTGGAAGTCCTGGCACAGTCAAGGAACTATAATGTGATTTGAATAACAGAGACTTGGTGGGATAACTCACATGACAGGAGTACTGTCATGGATGGATATAAACTGTTCAGGAAGGGCAGAAAAGGTGGGGGAGTTGCATTGTATGTAAGAGAGCAGTATGACTGCTCAGAACTCTGGTATGAAACTGCAGAAAAACCTGAGAGTCTCTGGATTAAGTTTAGAAGTGTGAGCAACAAGGGTGATGTCGTGGTGGGAGTCTGCTATAGACCACCAGACCAGGGGGATGTGGTGGACGAGGCTTTCTTCTGGCAACTAACAGAAGTTACTAGATCACAGGCCCTGGTTCTCATGGGAGACTTCAATCACCCTGATATCTGCTGGGAGAGCAATACAGCGGTGCACAGACAATCCAGGAAGTTTTTGGAAAGTGTAGGGGACGATTTCCTGGTGCAAGTGCTGGAAGAACCAACTAGGGGCAGAGCTCTTCTTAACCTGCTGCTTACAAACTGGGAAGAATTAGTAGGGGAAGCAAAAGTGGATGGGAACCTGGGAGGCAGTGACCATGAGATGGTCGAGTTCAGGATCCTGACACAAGGAAGAAAGGAGAGCAGCAGAATACGGACCTTTGACTTCAGAAAAGCAGACTTTGACTCTCTCAGGGAACCGATGGGCAGGATCCCCTGGGAGAATAACATGAGGGGGAAAGGAGTCCAGGAGAGCTGGCTGTATTTTAAAGAATCCTTACTGAGGTTGCAGGAACAAACCATCCCGATGTGTAGAAAGAATAGTAAATATGGCAGGTGACCAGCTTGGCTTAACAGTGAAATCTTTGCTGATCTTAAACACAAAAAAGAAGCTTACAAGAAGTGGAAGATTGAACAAATGACCAGGGAGGAGTATAAAAATATTGCTCAGGCATGCAGGAGTGAAATCAGGAAGGCCAAATCACACTTGGAGTTGCAGCTAGCAAGGGATGTTAAGAGTAACAAGAAGGGTTTCTTCAGGTATGTTAGCAACAAGAAGAAAGTCAAGGAAAGTGTGGGCCCCTTACTGAATGAGGGAGGCAACCTAGTGACAGAGGATGTGGAAAAAGCTAATGTACTAATGCTTTTTTTGCCTCTGTCTTCACAAACAAGGTCAGCTCCCAGACTGCTGCACTGGGCAGCACAGCATGGGGAGGAGGCGACCAGCCCTCTGTGGAGAAAGAAGTGGTTCCGGACTATTTAGAGAAGCTGGACGAGCACAAGTCCGTGGGACCGGATGTGCTGCATCCGAGGGTGCTAAAGGAGTTGGCGGATGTGATTGCAGAGCCATTGGCCATTATCTTTGAAAACTCATGGCGATCTGGGGAGGTCCCAGAGGACTGGAAAAGGGCTAATGTAGTGCCCATCTTTAAAAAAAGGGAAGGAGGAGGATCCGGGGAACTACAGACCAGTCAGCCTCACCTCAGTCCCTGGAAAAATCATGGAGCAGGTCCTCAAGGAATCAATTCTGAAGCACTTAGAGGACAGGAAAGTGATCAGGAACAGTCAGCATGGATTCATCAAGGGCAAGTCATGCCTGACTAACCTAATTGCCTTTTATGACGAGATAACTAGCTCTGTGGATGAGGGGAAAGCAATGGATGTGTTATTCCTTGACTTTTGCAAAGCTTTTGATATGGTCTCCCACAGTATTCTTTCCACAAGTTAAAGAAGTATGGGCTGGATGAATGGACTATAAGGTGGACAGAAAGCTGACTAGATTGTCAGGCTCAATGGTCGTGATCAATGGCTCCATGTTTAGTTGCAGCCGGTATCAAGCGGAGTGCCCCAAGGGTCGGTCCTGGGGCCGGTTTTGTTCAATATCTTCATTAATGATCTGGAGGATGGTGTGGACTGCACCGTCAGCAGGTTTTCAGATGACACTAAACTGGGGAGTAGTAGATATGCTGGAGAGTAGGGATAGGATACAGAGGGACCTAGACAAATTAGAGGATTGGGCCAAAAGAAATCTGATGAGGTTCAACAAGGACAAGTGCAGAGTTCTGCACTTAGGACGGAAGAATCCCACCCACTGCTACAGACTAGTGACCGAATGGCTAGGCAGCAGTTCTGCAGAAAAGGACCTAGGGGTTACAGTGGACGAGAAGCTGGATATGAGTCGACAGTGTGCCATTGTTGCCAAGAAGGCTAACGGCATTTTCAACTGTATAAGTAGGGGCATTGCGAGCAGATCAAGGGACGTGATCATTCCCCTCTATTCGACATTGGTGAGGTCTCATCTGGAGTACAGTGTCCAGTTTTGGACCCCACACTACAAGAAGGATGTGGAAAAATTGGAAAGAGTCCAGCGGAGGGCAACAAAAATGATTAGGGAGCTGGAGCACATGAGTTATGAGGAGAGGCTGAGGGAACTGGGATTGTTTAGTCTGCAGAAGAGAAGAATGAGGGAGGATTTGATAGCTGCTTTCAACTACTTGAAAGGGGGTTCCAAAGAGGATGGAGCTCGGCTGTTCTCAGTGGTGGCAGATGACAGAACAAGGAGTAATGGTCTCAAGTTGCAGTGTGGGAGGTTTAGCTTGGATATTAAGAAAAACTTTTTCACTAGGAGGGTGGTGAAGCACTGGAATGGGTTACCTAGGGAGGTGGTGGAATCTCCTTCCTTGGAGGTTTTTAAGGTCAGGCTTGACAAAGCCCTGGCTGGGATGATTTAGTTGGGGATTGGTCCTGTTTTGAGCAGGGGGTTGGACTAGATGATCTCCTGAGGTCCCTTCCAACCCTGATATTCTATGATTCTATGATTCAACATTACTCCTGTTTTATCTGGACTGAGTTTTAGCCCGCTCATCTAGATCCCTATCTGTCAGAGCCTGGCCAGATAACAAAAATTTAGAATTTGGGTTTGCTGAAAAGAGAGAGAGCTGAATTTCAGTATATTGGTCTCACTACAGTCCAGAATGCCTCACAGTATCCCTTGTGGCTTTATATAAAACACTGAACTAGAGAGGTAATAAGATGGAATGCTGCAGGACCTTCAGGAAAAGCCTTTGAGGACAGGAGCAATTGTCCAGCA
>NW_020664436.1:42895072-42898649 GCF_002925995.2 Terrapene triunguis
CTCATCATTGTCCCTATCAGGAGGCAGTGAAATCCTTGAAGAAGCATTGTGATTGAGAACAGCTCTAACAAATCAGGATGGACACTTTATACCTGTTTCTTGCTGGAAAGAGATCAATTTTAATACAGCTTAATTAAGATTAAAGAAAACTAAGTATGTGTGTGTGGCTAGACTTGTCCCAATAACCCCTTCCAGAGACAGCTGTAAAAGTAGGACGTTCCAGAGTAGCCAGTTATTGGTGAGGATGTTAGTATCCAAGGATAGCACCGTCTAACCAATGAGTGCTTAAGCATGGTCAGCAGCTTGCCCTCATGAAGGGAGGCATTAACAATTCTCAGCAGTAATGTGTCTCTGATTACCAGTGTGTCTCTGCTGACTTTAATCAGCCATGAAGAACACACTTAATAATGATGAGATACTACATAATGATGTAGGTTTGAAATTGTTAACAGAAGACGTCTCTGAGTATGACACATGATGTATTAATTTAAAGTCATGTTGGATCTTCAGTACCATGCCCCACGATGAAATCAGTGTTTTTGAATGGTAGTACCATTTCCACAACTATCTCTCTGATAATATTAAGGATAATTTAATCAAAGTTTAGTGCTTCCTCTATTTTATAGTTACATTTGAGTTCAGTTTATAGTAGGGTGACCAGATGTCCCGATTTCATAAGGACAGTTCTAATATTCAGGGCTTTGTCTTATATATACCCACCCCCATCCTGATTTTTCACATTTGCTATCTGGTCACCCTACTTTATAGAAATTGGCTCAATTTTAGATCACATCCCCACCAGTCTTAATATATTTTACTTCCTTAAATGTACCAAGGTATCAATTTACTGGTTACAATGTCTGGACTGTAAATGGAATGTACAGCATTTGGATGTGAAATTAACATCAAAAGGAGTCTCCCCCCTTGTTGGTTTTCTGATAGGGAAATAATCTTTTGGTACATACAATTTTTAACTGTGAAAAAATCCCTTTTAACCAAAATGCAAACACTGCAAAAGCTGTGCATTTTGATGCCTAGGTTATAAACAATGATTCTCAAATAGTGTGTGGGCTGGTGTCTCATTTGGGTTTTTCAGATTTAAAGAAGCGTGGTTCCACTCAGAAAGTTGATTGTAAAAAGCATTTTGGGATTTCATGTTTATTGTATGTCAATGATTTCCCACTAAAATCCATTCAGTTTATAAGAAAAAAAGATTCTCCTCTGCTCCCCCAGTCCCCAGTTGCTAGCAATGCAAACTCCAGGGAGATGAAAGGCAAACTAGATTCTTTCTGGCTCATGCGTTGTAAAAATGGGCACCCCACTTGGCACACTAAAAAGAGAGAGCTACAAATAAAGTCTGCAGGCCAAATTTTGCTTTTATTTACATCTTTGTAACCCCATTGTTCTCAACGGCAGAACTCACATGTCTGTTAGTTACTGCCAGAATAGAATCCAGCTCATTTTCCCATAACTGTATTGGTGATGCCATGATAACAGAAGTAAGGAGTGGGCAATAAAACTTAAACTTCCTTACAAATATAAGATGATCTGACTGAATAAACACAAGGAGCAGAACTGATGGGCCAGGAGGTGCCATATATTATATCATGACTTTTCAGAGAAGAATTGCACTTTAAACCAAAACACAAAATCTAAACTATAATACTTGCCAAATCAAAACTGAGTTTCAGGTTATTTGCAAATCTGGGATCTTGGAGACTAATTATGAGGTGTGTTCCATCCACAGAAAGGAATTGTAAGTACTAAAACTCATTTTGGAAATGGCGTAGGCCCAACACTGCATAGTTGCTATGTTCTAAAGCACCCCATATCTTGGCAACATAGAAAACAAGGGATTGCTCTTTTCACAGGTAATGCAAATCTAGAGTTATACACGTGGATCTGCGAAAGTGGGCATACTATTCCCATGGGCCATGTCCACTCAGACTGGCTACCCAGACACCATAAACTAAGATTATATACCTATGATAGACAAATTATGGACCACCAAGGAGTTTCTTACTGTTAACTGGTGGCTCCTCCTTTTCTGCAGAATTTAAGATTTCATTTTTTAAAAATAATTTCTAGCCTTTATTGTTGTGAAGAAAACAGTGCAAATGCCAACAGATATAATTTTGTCTTACTCAGTGTGTAGGCAAATAGCCTGACACAATAGTTATGAAAAGTGTAACTTGCCACATTCATTCCAGGTAGATGTTAACTCTGAAGCCAAATGAAGTATCAACATTAACTACTTAAGCAGAAGAATACATTTAAACATCACAGAAGCTAGACAGAGGAGAGAGACCCAAAAGATCTCAGGTATACAGCCTGTAGTTTCACTAATAATTTCTCTCTGCAAGAGCAGAGTTCAAGTGAGAGCTGATAGGGTAGGAGAGCAGAAATCTCCTGTGTGTATTGGATAAACAGAATCATTTCTTGACTTTTGTGAAAATATATTTCAGGCACTCAAATATTACACTTCTGAGAGAGCAATGACTTTTGTTTGCAGCTGCCAGGAAGAAGTGACCTTTGCTTGCAGCCTGTCAGTGGAATGACCTTTCTGACTTGCCAGCTTATGCTGCAGAAATATAGGTGTGATAGTTGTTCCTTTGCTGAATATTTCAAGATTCTTCTAATTTTGTTTGATCATTGGGTCAACAACTTTGAAGCAGAAATAAACAAATTCAGATTTTTTTGCAGACTCATTTTCAGTTGGACCTGAAGCAGCTAAGGCTAATGTCCATCTAGAATTAATCCATGTTTAATTAAGGAAACTTATTGAATTTCTATAAATGTCTGCCATATGACAGATATCCAGAGTTATGTAAGAGGACTGATGTTTGTACAGGCCTCTTTGGAAGTACTTATATTTGTGTTTAAATGTTTTCCTTTATGAACATGAATAAACTAAACCTCTGTAATTGCCTAATGGACAATTATCTGCAGTCTGTAATGCATATAGCCACCTCAAAGGTAAAGTCTTACATCAAAAGTTACTTTCAGAGATGCAGAGCTGGTCTAACCACTGATGCTTTTCTTCCAGCTATCTTCAAAGGAAATGTTGTCTTTCTGTTGTTTATTATTGTATAATATGTACACAATTAACACTAATTATATATAAAAATTATATATAAAATCCGATGAAGTGGGCTGTAGTCTACGAAAGCTTATGCTCAAATAAATTTGTTAGTCTCTACGGTGCCACAAGTACTCCTGTTCTTTTATATATAAAACTGTATTTATCAAATTAAAATAATGAATCTCTAGATTTGGTTGCAGTCTTATCTGTATCATAGTCTCTTTTCCAGTTGAGAGGAGATAAATAAATATAGTTAGCTGCTGTTGTGGTGGGCTGGGCATGAGCCTGTAATGGGTGTGGGTATTTACTCAGGTACATACCCTACAAGGCTCTCTAATCATCCAAGCCATGTCTGCACTTCTATACTGCTATTTTTATCAATGTAATGTCCCTGCTTCCCCTACTGGAGCCTTTCCCTGCTGCAGGAAAAGACTTCAGCAGTGGGGAGAGAGCAGGGAAAGATTCCAGCAGTAGGGGGAAGGCTCTGCCAGCTCC
>NW_020664436.1:42898659-43030322 GCF_002925995.2 Terrapene triunguis
GGGATGTTTCTGTAAGTTCTCACTACAGAAGATGGCCCCAGATCCCACATGGTAAAAGTCAATCTGACAGATATTATATAATAATCCTTCTTGATTAGACTAGAGCAAGATATTCTCTTCACCTCACCTCCCAAACAAGGAGCAAGAAAATAAAATCAGATCCAAGATAAAACAACATAGCCTAGAAACCACAACAGAGAATAGCATTACCTCATGTCGGGGGCTCTGTGTCCCTCTATGCCACATGAACAATTATCAGATGAGATAAAGTAACAAGCAGCACTCATTGATTATAGAGCTAATATTCAATGTTACTACCATGAAAGCAGAAATAAGGATGAAGAATAACAGAAGTGTAAATAATTATTTACAAAATAAAAACAAGGGGTGAGCAGAATGCTAGAGAACGGCACAATATTTATTGTAGATGTTTTGCTGATTTATCAATATTGCCAAAGTTTAATTAATTTTTAGAGAGGGACTGGAAGCTATCCAGTTACATAGAAATGTTGGGCTACATTGTGGCACACATTGTCTCCTTTTTTGCTTCTGTGTCAGGACAAGGGGAACTTAAAGCTTCCCAAACGGACATCAGAGGATTCCCCTGAGGCAGAGCTATTCTCCTGTCCCACCACCATTCTACTTTAGGGGGCATGTTAAAGTACATGGCCAGCGCCTGTACTCAAGTGACCGTGCCCATCTGCTAGTCCTTAAAGAGGCTGTTACAAGTCAGCAAAAGATAGAGCAGCCCTATGTCTATTTTAAATTTCACCAGAGGCTAAACTGTTCCTTCAGATTTTTGATCAGGAGGCAGAAAGGTTCAGTGAGACCACCTTTGCCTCCTGCCCCTTCAGTGTGCTGAGAGTACCTCTGGCACAACTGAAGACTGGCCTCTTAAGTAAGCACAAACACTGCAACCAGGGCTGGCTCCAGCTTTTTTGTCGCCCCAAGCGGCGGAAAAAAAAAAGAGAAAAGAGAAAAACCCGATTGAGCTGCTGCCGAAGAGGAAGAGAGGGAATGAAGGACCCGCCGCCGAATTGCTGCCGCAGACCCGGACGTGCCGCCCCAATAACGGACGGAGTGCCGCCCTTTTCTATTGGCCGCCCCAGGCACCTGCTTCCTTCGCTGGTGCCTGGAGCCGGCCCTGACTGCAACCTCTTTTATGGTAGCACTTATAACAAAAGACTGGGAGCACTTGGACATATTAATTTGATTTCTTTACATCAAAACAGCTCAAACATTCTGTTTAGTAAGGACTGGGAGACTTAATATCACCATTGATTTACAGTGACACAGTGTACTATACATAAAACAATACTGGTCACATTCTGTCTACAGGCAGGGTCACTGAAAAAGCAGTTTGAGCACTGCCAGCAATTGCAGACAGGAGAACACTTTGCAAAGTGCCAGTTCAGTGCAGAAAAAGAGTGGCCATATCATAGCATTTTTCCCTTTGTTTATGAAGCCCCTTTTTGTAGCCTTTTTGGACAGTGATATACTCTGTATGGCGTGCCAAATCAAACTAACTATATACACGCAGGAAAGAGTAAACCTTATAATATTTGCAATAGAGCACTTCACGCTGTATCTGGTGATGGTGGTGGCAGTAGCCACAGCAGCACTGTAGGAGAAAAAGGAAAAGACACAACCTTGAACCTTTTTAGTCTTCAATAGAAAATGACAGCCTTCTTCAACTGAGGTTTAAATAGCCCAAAGAGTGGAATTTCCTGGTAGTCAGAGGCAATTGTGAGTACTCATACAATTTCTAGCCTACTTATGTAAGGATAAGACCTTTGTCTGCAGCCATATTGTAAGGCCTAAAGCCTTCGTCTGCAGCCAGATTAAAAGAGCAGCCGAGCAGCAGCCATTAGCTGAGAAGCAGGAAGTCACATCCTCACATTCCATCTAAATTACATTAAAACAATGTAATATCAGGCTGTTAAGAAGGAGACCCTGTCCTAATAACACCCACTATCACCAGATAAAGAAACAGATCTTAAGATGGCTAAAGAAAACTTAGTTTGATAGCATTCTGTCTGGCAAGAAATCACTTATCAATAGTTGTGGTTGTGAAACCCTCATTTCTTTATTGTTTTGTCATTATGGTCCCCACTTCCCTATTGTTTATTTGTATGGTCTCTGTACGGTTCTTTAATTGTTTCTGTCTATTACATAATTAATTTTGGTGGGTGTAAATTAATACGGGTAGTGGGATATAATTGGTTAGAGAATTATGTTACAATATGTTAGGATTGATTAGATAGATTTCAGATGTACCTGTTTCTGACTGGCCATCAAAAAAAGTTCATCTGTCTTATTGGGAGTGGTGAGCACTGTATGTGTAGCGTGTGCAGTCTGGTTTTGGTGATTGTTAATAAATAGAGGTTATGTAGTATATTACTGTGCAAGGCTCTTCCGCTGGTAAAAGGTCCTGCAAACCTGCAGTAGTAGTATACACCTGGAGCCCTACATATTGGGTACAGATGGCCCTGAGCCCTATGGATTGGGTAAGGGTAGGTGCTTTTCATCTGGAGCCCTATGGACTGGGAAAAGGTGGGGTGCCCTAATGTGTGTAGGTTACACTCGAGACCTCAGTTCTTTCTCTTTTGGGTTAATATTCGCCACTCACTAGAACTGTCAGCATCTTGCTATCAATTAGTGTAATAAACCAGTGGGAATTTTCTGAGGTTAAGGCTAAGAAGCCTGATCTCTGGCAGCTGTGAGGCTTTTGTCTGCCTGAGACAGGTTTTTATCCCTACCTTCCTTTGGCTTGCTAGAAACTGTGCTAAATCTACCCACTCATCATTGTCAACATTTAAAAAAACTCCTGGGACAATTCTTCAAATTTGGTGGGAGATCCAGTGAAAGCTAATGTTGTGCCAATATTTAAAACGTGTAAATGGGATGACCTGGAAAATTCCAGGCCTGTCAACTTGACATCAATCCTGGGAAAGATAATGGAGTGGGTGATACAGGACTTGATTAATAAAGTACTAAAGGAAAGTGTAATTAATGCAAATCAATGTGGGTTTATGGAAAATAGATCCTGTCAAACTAGCTTGATTTTTTTTTTGGATGAGATTGCAAGCTTGATTGATAAAAGTATTAATGTTGACGTAATATATCTGGACTTCTGTAATGCGTTCCACTTGGTACCACATAACATTTTGATTAAAAAACTAGAATGATATCAAATTAACATGGCACACATTAAATGAATTAAAAACTGGCTTATTGATAGCTCTCAAAATGTAATAGTAAATGGGGAATTGTCATCAAGCAAGGGTGTTTCCAGTGGGTCTGGTAGGGATCGGTTCTTGGCCCTGCGCTATATTTAGCATTTTTAATCAATGATCTGGAGGAAAACCTAAAATCATCACTGATAAAGTTTGCAGATGACACACAAATTGGGGGACTGGTAAATAACGATGGGGATAGGTCACTGATTCAGAGTGAGCTGGATCGCTTGGTAAACAATATGCATATTAATATAGCTAAATGTAAATGCATACATCTAGGAACAAAGAAAGTAGGCCTACTTACAAGATAGGAGACTTTATCCTGAGAAGCAGTGACTGAAAAAGATTTGGGGATGGGGGTGGATAATCAGCTGAACATGAGCTACCAGTGTGATGCAGTGGCCAAAAGAGCTAATGCAATCCTGGGATTCATAAACAGGAGACTCTTAAATAGGAATAGAGAAGTTATTTTACCTCTGAATTTGGAATTGATGTGACCACAGCTGGAATACTATTTCCAGTTCTGGTGCCCACAATTCAAGAAGGATGTTAATAAATTGGAGAGGGTTTAGAGAAAAGTGATAAGAATGATTAAAGGATTAGAAAACATGCCTTTAGTGATAGACTCAAGGAGCTCAATCTATTTAGTTTAACAAAGACAAGTTAATGGGTGACTTGATTACAGTCTATAAGTATCTACATGAGGAACAAATATTCACTAATGGGTTCTTCAAACTAGTAAAGAAACATGATATAACATGATTCAAGGGCTGGAAGTTGAAGCTAGACAAATTCAGACTGGAAATAAGGCATAAACTTTTGACAGTGAGGATAATTAACCATTGGAACAATTTCCCGAGGGTCATAGTGGATTCTCCATAACTGACCATTTTAAAATGAAGATTGAATGTTTCTCAAATAGATAGGCTCTCAGAATTATTTTGGAGAAATTCTGTGTCCTGTGTTTTACAGGTCAGGCTAGATGACCACAGTGGTCCCTTCTGGTCTTGGAATCTATGAATCCTGATGAATTTTGGGTTCTTTTAACTTCTTAATTATTTTACTTATTTATTTTTGTTTAAATAAATAAAAAGACTCCTATCCATAACACAATATTAAAAACACAGTTAATTGTACGGGTCTTAAAAGGTTTCATGTTTAGACAAATATCTAGAGTTTTGGATGCTTATTCTACCATATGGAAGCCCTCACAAGTTCTCATGATCATCTGTCCCCAAAACACTTCTGTCCTTTAAAAAGAGAGGAGAGTGTGTGGGAGCCCAGCTGGCTACTCCCCATGTTATCTTCAGGGGGAAAAGCAAGCCTTATCCTTCCTTCCAGGATCTTTAGAAGGTATCTTTCTCCTTTTCGCTTCCCAGGGAATGGGTTATATGGCTTTTCCCAAACATCCATCAGAGCAGAGAGCTTGTCAGTTTTGTTATCTCCTGTCTAAGGGGGAATGTGTGGCTGAATGCACCCCCTACACGCCACTGTAATGATCTTTGTACAAAATATGCCTTGTGAGGTAGCATTTGAAAACTAATAACTCACTGGTCAATAATATCATGATGAAATGTGTATAGCAACATTATATGTACAGTTATGAATATAAGCTGAAATAATGACTGAAATGTGTTTACCAGACCTCTTCCTCAAAGACAAAGGACAAGCTAAAGCCTCTAGCCAGGTGTCAATAAAGTTGATATGCAATTGCCCGTCAAGTGGCCATTCTGTGGCAACATAAGGGGGGCAGGAATAGATTGATCTAGATTATAGCAAGCAACAACATGAAACCTCTTTTACCATGCGTCTCCATGTCGCCATCCTCACGGCAGGAAGGAACTTTATCTTGGGGTGACCCTCAGAAAATGCATTTCAAAGGGTGACTGGACTATAAAAGAGAGGGCAAAACCACCCAAGGTTTTGTCACCCTATCTCTGTCACTCTCTTTCATCTAAGAAGACAAAGGAACCAGCCTTTGGATCCTGATGTGAAAATTTTGTCAGCAATGTTGCTGGAAACTTGTGGTAAGCATTTTACCTTGAATTGAGTCTAGTTTGTTAAGTTTAGTTACTAGAAAGCATTTTATCTTTTTTTCTTTTGTAACCATTTCTGACTTTAATAGCTTATACTTGTACTCACTTAAAATCATTATAGTTAAATAAACTTGTTTTATTCTTTAATCAAAAGTAATTAAGTCTTGTGTTTAAACTAAATTGTTTGGTAGCTCCAGTTAAAGTAGCAAACAATTGTATATTGACCCCTTATAGGCAATAGCCCTCTAATTAGCCGAACAGTCCAGGAGAGGTCTGGACAGTGCAGCACACGTGTTTTGGGAGTAAATCCAGGACTGGGAATGTATTGAGGTCACCTTGCAGGTCATAACCAAGGCTGGTGGAAGCCAGAGTGTGACTGGAGTGTTGCAGGCAGGCTGCAGCTATACACAGACACTCAGGGTGTGACTGAAATGCTGTTCAGCTGTTTGTGAGTGGCCCAGGTTGGGAGCTACAGCAGCAAAGCATTGTGAGGCACCCAAGGTTGCATGGTGGTGGTGACACAGCCCTTCACTAGTCTGAATTGCACCCTGGAATGCAATAGAATGTTTGGGGATTTCCCCCTCAGTATGCTCCTTTTTCTCATTCTCTTTTTATTCCTTTATCTCGTCTTCTTGTAACTCTGTATGTCTGCAGTGCACCATGTCGCATCCCCACCTCCAGTATTACTAACACTTGCAATTTCATTTTAAGTCTTGTGATATTTGGAGCTTAAGGGGTCTCATGAATTTCTGATTTCTGTCTTCAGCTATAGTGATGAGGGCAGTAAACGAACCTTTATGGAATAGAATTTTGCCCTCATTCAAAATAACTGCCATCTCCCACTAAGGACAATGAGATAAAATCCCCAGACAGTCCTCAGCAAGATGGCCCCCATTTCTCATTAACTTTTGTAGGTGAAAGTATGGGTGACCACATGCAAAGATAGATGCCCGATTGTTTCCAACTGGGCTGAAGCCAAGCTGCCTTTGGGAAAGATAGTGGCCTGATAGCTCCTTTCTTGAAGGACAAAAACCGGTGTGTTTTTCAATCTCAATTGAGTTAGCTTAACACAATAGAAAATCCCTGTCAAGACATGGGCTAACAATTGAAAAACACACCCTTTTTTTGGTCAAGATAAGGCCTTATTCACTATGCAAGGGATGGAAAATTTAAAGGTGTTGAGAATAAGACTGCGAGGGCAAGAGAAAGAGGGGATATGTTAGGAAAAAAAGTGTAAGGAGTCAGGGGAATATGGAGGTAGCAGGAGGCAGATTTGGGGGCCGGTCAGGGAATGTAGCATGATAGAGAGGAAAATATGATAGTTAGGAGACTGTGGGAGAAAAGGGAGGGAAACCTGGAAGCAAATGAATATAAGAGGCAGATATGAGACAAAAGACCATGGTGAATCATGGAGGGAGAATGTGAGTAGGGCAGCTGCCTATCTTGTCTAGCAATGGAGGGGAATAGAGAAGAACAGAATGGCAGCTCTCCACGGTGATGTACCCTCCAATCAGTGAACAGGGAGGCTATATTTGTGTGTGTTTGTAATGTTGAATTTTGACCCTGAGATGATCACACAGAAATTGGGGGTAGGTGCCTTCTCTCTGAAGATGAAAATAAAATAAAAGGAAAGCAAAAAACAATGTGATTTAATATTTTAGAAAGTCTCAGGATTTTGGGGGGGCCTCATTAGATTTTTTTTAATGTTAGAGGTTGGCATCTGTCTCCCTTATTTCCTTTTTCAGAACTTCATCCCCTAAATCTTCCCCCCTCATTTCTCTATTCCCAGGTCCAGTGTGGGCCTGATCTGACAGCACTGAAATTGAGGCCAGAGGAGCAGTACAAAGTGGCTGAGGTAGGAAGTGCAGCAGTCCCCTACCTGATAACCACTGTCATTAGCTGTGATCCACCTCATCACATAGTTCTCTATAAAACCCAGGTTACGTGACTTTCAAAGGTTTAGTATAGTTGAAAAATACTTTCCATGGTATGAGTGAAAAAGCCAAAAAATAAGCCTCAAAAATGTTTCATCTTTTTAAAAACCGTGTAGATATTACCTTCTGCTTTCTATATCTAATAGCTCTTCATAGCTTTTTCAAATTATTCTAAAATGTATGTAATTTCAGGCTCTTCAAAGATGATTAAACTTTCCAGGGAGAGAGAAGTAAGGCATAACTCAATATTTCAAGCACACGAGGGGGAAAAAAAGTCCCTGTTTTTATATATAATAAAAGACCACACTTGTAATGAGGACATACTTTTTTCTCTGAAACCAATGATATAACTGAGATACACTTATGATATTTTCATCCTCTAAACAGACAGCTTAAACTCCCTCATAGACTTCCACCCCAACTTCAAGAACCATCATCCATCCACTAAATTCTCTCTGCAACTCTCCCACACTAGCATCAGCTTTCTGGATACCACGATTAGCTTCAACAATGGAACCCTACAGACAACTATATACATGAAACCCACAGATCACCACACCTACCTTCATAGATCCAGTAACCACCCCCAAACACGCCAAGAAATCTATCTACAGCCAGGCACTCATGTACCACAGAATATGTTCTGAGGAGAAAATCTGGGATATACACCTTAACACACTCAAAACTGCCTTCAAGGAACAAGGACACTCCACCAGAGTAGCAGATTGCATCATGGAACGGGTCACCCAAAAACCCCGAGAGAACCTGCTTCAATACAGAAATAAAACCCCTTTGACTGCATACTTCTAGTTTTCACTTGCCTCCCCACACTGGAACCCACATGGGACATCATCAAACAACTATAACCAATATTCGATGGGAACCCCATCCTGACAGAAATTTTTCCTGAACCATCACTTCTGGCTTTCAAACAATCCCCCATCTCTTCAAGTTCATCATCAGAAGCAAGCTCCCCACACACCAAGACACACCAAAGCGGCATCAGACCCTGCCAAAAGAACAGATGCAAAACCTGCAGACATATCTTCACTGTTACCCTGATCAGCAACCCCTACAACATACCTTTCAAGATTCATGGATCCCACACACACCTATCACAACATGTGGTATACTTCACTCAGTGCACTAAATGCCCCAATATTAACTATGAGGGTGAAACCAGACAATCACTACTCTCTCGAAGGAACTCACACAAGAAAATGATGAAAGACAAAAACACCCTATCACCTGTGGGTGAACACTTTTCACAAAGCGATCATTCTATATTTGACCTATCAGTCCTCATCCTCAAAGGAAACCTGCACAACACTTTCAAAAAATGAGTCTGGGAGCTTAAATTCTTAACTCTACTAGACACTAAAAATGATAGCGTGAACAGAGACACCGGATTTACGGTTTAGTACAACAAACTGTAACCCACTAATCCCGCTCTTTTTGTCCTATGACTGCTGATGTGTTAACGGGCCACTCTACCTTGAATAGTTCATTAGAATATGTGCTAACTACTCATGTCAATCAATCTATTCCACCTTGTATTTTGCTGTGACGCTCAGAGTACCTTTCCCAGACCCGAAGAAGAACTCTGTGTAGCTCGAAAGCTTGTTTCTCTTACCAACAGAAGTTGGTCCAATAAAAGATATTAGCTCACCCACCTTGTCTCCCTGATATCCTAGGACTGACACAGCTACAGCTACACCACATACGAGCTTTTGAGTGTCACAGCTAAGTACAAGGTGGAACAGATTGTTTAGCATAAGGAGTTAGGATATGTGTTTAGGGACTATTCAAGCTGAAGTCGGCAGTTAACACCTCTGCAGTCATATGACAAAGAGGGAGTTAGTGGGTTACAGCTTGTTGTTGCAGCTCTCTAACACCACATTCTACAGGCCATTACCCTCTGATCCCACTGAGGGTTACCAAAAGAAACTACACCATCTGCTTAAGAAACTCCCTGAAAAAGCACAAGAACAAATCTGCACAGACACACCCCTAGAACCCTGACCAGGGGTATTCTATCTGCTACCTAAGATCCATAAAACTGGCAATCCTGGACGCCCCATCATCTCAGGCATTGGCACCCTGTCAGCAGGACTGTCTGGCTATGTAGACTCTCTCCTCAGGCCCTATGCTACCAGCACTCCTAGCTATCTTTGAGACACCACTGACTTCCTGAGGAAACTACAATCCATTGGTGATCTTCCAGAAAACACCATCCTGGCCACTATGGATGTAGAAGCCCTCTACACCAACATGCCACACAAAGATGGACTACAAGCCGTCAGGAATAGTATCCCGATAATGTCATGGCAAACCTGGTGGCTGAACTTTGTGACTTTGTCCTCACCCACAACTATTTCACATTTGGGGACAATGTATACCTTCAAGTCAGCGGCACTGCTATGGGTACCTGCATGGCCCCACAGTATGCCAACATTTTTATGGCTGACTTAGAACAACGCTTCCTCAGTTCTCGTCCCCTAACGCCCCTACTCTACTTGCGCTACATTGATGACATCTTCATCATCTGGACCCATGGAAAAGAAGCCCTTGAGGAATTCCACCATGATTTCAACAATTTTCATCCCACCATCAACCTCCGCCTGGACCAGCCCACACAAGAGATCCACTTCCTGGACACTACAGTGCTAATAAGCGATGGTCACATAAACACCACACTATACCAGAAACCTACTGACCGCTATACTTACCTATATGCCTCCAGCTTTCATCCAGACCACACCACACGATTCATTGTCTACAGCCAAGCTCTGAGATACAACTGCATTTGCTCCAACCCCTCAGACAAAGACAAACATCTACAAGATGTTTGTACATCTATCAAGCATTCTTACAACTACAATACCCACCTGCTGACGTGAAGAAACAGATTGACAGAGACAGAAGAGTACCCAGAAGTCACCTACTACAGGACAGGCCCAACAAAGAAAGTAACAGCCCCCAACTAAAACCTCTCCAGTGCATCATCAAGGATCTACAACCTATCCTGAAGGACGATCCCTCACTCTCACAGATCTTGGGAGACAGGCCGGTCCTCACTTACAGACAGCCCCCCAACCTGAAGCAAATACTCAGCAGCAACTACACACTACACAACAAAAACACTAACCCAGGAACCTATCCTTGCAACAAATCCCATTGCCAACTCTGACAACATATCTATTCAGGGGACACCATCATAGGACCTAATCACATCAGCCACACTATCAGAGGCTCGTTCACCTGCACCTCTACCAATGTGATATATGCCATCATATGCTCTCAATGCCCCTCTGCCATGTACATTGGCCAAACCGGACAGTCTCTACGCAAAAGAATAAATGGACACAAATCAGACGTCAAGAATTATAACATTCAAAAACCAGTTAAAGAACACTTCAACCTCCCTGGTCACTCTATTACAAACCTAAACGTCGCAATTATTCAACAAAAAAACTTCAAAAACAGACTCCAACGAGAAACTACAGAACTGGAATTGATTTGGAAAATGGACACCATTAAATTAGGCTTGAATAAAGACTGGGAGTGGATGAGTCATTACACAAACTAAACTATTTCCCTATGCTAATTTTCCCCCTACTGTTACTCACACCTTCTTGTCAACTGTTTGAAATGGGCCATCTTGATTATCACTACAAAAGTTTTTTTCTCCTGCTGATAATAGCCCACCTTAATCAATTAGTCTCATTAGAGTTGGTATGGCAACACCCATTTTTTCATGTTTTCTGTGTAAATATATATATATCTTCCTATTGTATTTTCCACTGCATGCATCTGATGAAGTGGGCTTTAGCCCACAAAAGCTTATGCTCAAATAAATTTGTTAGTCTCTAAGGTGCCACAAGTACTTCTCGTTCTTTTAACCTGTTGTAATGAGCTGTAAATCCAGTGTCTTTACCAAGTCCATGATTTTAATGTCTAGCAAAGTTATGAATTTAAGCTCCCAGACTTGATTTCTGAAGGTGTTGTGCAGGTTTACTTTGAGGATGAGGGCTGAGAGGTCAAATATGGAGTGACGGTTTTGTGAAAAGAGTTTGCCCCAGTGGTGGTTTTGTCTTTTATCCTTTTCCTGTGTGAGCTTATTTGGCAGTGTAGTGATTGTCTGGTTTCACCCATATAGTTGTTATTGTGGCATTTAGTGCACTGGATGAGGTACACCATATGTTGTGATAGGCATGTGTGGGAACCATGGATGTTGATAGGCCACTGGACGATTGAGGTGTTAAAGGAGCACTCAAAGAAGCAGTGACGAATTAGTCACTGGGCCCACGGAGCCCAGGGCCAGGGTTCCTGGACAACTGGGAGCCCCCGGCTTCCACCTGGTGGGGAGGGTGGGGGAAGCTCCCGCGTCCCCATACCCCATCCCTGGGAGAAGCCGTGGGACGGGAGAAGCCCCCTGGCAGCGTCCCTGAACCCATTCCCGGCAGAAGCCGCAGGCAGCAGCAGCACCCCCCCCCCATTCCCATCCTTGGCAGGAGCAGGGGCACAGGGGAAGTGCCCCCAGCAGCGCCCCCCCTTACCCCATCCCCAGCAGAAGCCACAGGATGGGGGAAGTCTCCCCGGAAAAAGCCGCTGGATGGGGGAAGCCCCCCCCATGGTTTCCGCCTGACCCTGTCCCCAGCAGGATGGGGGAAGTCCCCCAGCAGTGCCCTCCTGACCCGTCCCCGGCAGAGGAAGCCCCTAGTTCCATGACCCGTCCCTGGCAGAAACTGCAGGGCAGCAGGGGAAGCCCCTGTGACCGACCCACTCTCTGGCAGAAGTGCTGGGTGGGGCAGGAGAAGCCCCAGCGCCCTGACCCTGGTCCCCTGCAGAAGCACAGCACCTGGACCCCCGTGCAACCCTAGGACTGGAGGAGCTCTCAGTCCCCGCTACAGCCCTGGGGCTGTGGTGCAAGGACAGAGCTTCTCTGCTCTTGGGGCGGCAGGGGCGTGGGGGAGAAAGGAGCAAATGGGTTGTGGGGCAGGCGGAATGGGGGGGACCCTGGGTGGAACACGGGCGGGGTCCCGGGGAAGGGGCAGAAAGGGGTGAGGCTATGGGCAGGGTCATAGACAGAAGGGGCGGAATGGGGATGGGACTGCAGGTGGAAGAGGTGGAGAGGGACCCCCCACTTGCTCTGTCCCAGGGCCCTGGGAAACCTTAATCTGCCTTGGCAAGGAAGACAAGCCGTTGAGGAGAAACTAAATGAATTCTTTGCATCGGTCTTCACTACAGAGGATATGGGGGAGATCCCCACACCTCAGCCATTCTTTTTAGGTGACAAATCTGAGGAACTGTCCCAGATTGAAATGTCAATAGAGGAGGTTTTGGAACAAATTGAGTAATTAAAGAGTAATAAATCACCAGGACTAGAGGTCATTCACCCAAGTTCTGAAGGAACTCAGATATGAAATTGCAGAACTATTAACTGTGGTATGTAACTTATTATTTAAATCAATCTCTGTACCAGATGACTAGAGGGTAGCTAAGATAACACATTTTTTTAAAAGGCTCTAGAGGTGATCCTGGCAATTACAGGCCAGTAAATCCAACTTCAGTATCAGGCAAATTGGTTGAAACTATAGTAAAGAACAGAATTATCAGATACACAGATAGACACAATACGTTGGAGAAGAATCAACATAACTTTTGTAGAGGGAAATCATGCCTCTCCAATCTATCAGAATTCTTTGAGGTAGTCAACAAGCATGTAGAGGAGGGAAATCCAGTTGATATAGTGTACTTGGATTTTCAGAATGCCTTGGACAAGGTTCCTCACCAAAGGCTCTTGAGCAAAGTCAGCAATCATGGGATAGGAGGGAAGGTCATCTCATGGATCAGTAACTGGGTAAAAGATAGGAAACAAAGGATAGGAATGAATGGTCAGTTATCACAATGTATAGAGGTGAACAGTGGGGTCCCCCAAAGATCTGTACTGAGACCTGTGCTGTTCAACATATTCACAAATGATCTGGAAAATGAGGAGAATAGCAAAGTGGCAAAATTTGCAGAAGATACAAAATAACTCAAGTTATTTTGAGAAGTTAAATCTTCTCAGTCAGCTTTGGACTTACACAGGGATCTCACTAAACTGGGTGACTAGGTGACAAAATGGCAGATGCAATTCAATGTTGATAAGTGCAAAGCAGTGCACATTAGAAAAAATAATCCCAACCATACATACAAAATTATGGGGTCTAAATTAGCTATTATCATTCAAAAATAGCAATGTTCAAGTCATCATGGATAGCTCTCTGAAAACATCCAGTTAATATGCAGCAGCAGTCAAAACAAGCTAACAGAATGTTAGGAACCATTAGGAAAGGGAAAAATAATAAAACAAAAAATATAATGCCACTGTATAAATCCATGGTACAACCATGCCTTTAATACTGCATGCATTTTTGGTTGCTCCTTGTCAAACAATATATATATTATAATTGGAAAAGGTACAGAGAAGGACAACAAAAATGATTAGGGGTATGGAAAAGCTTCTGTATGAGGAAAGATTAAAATACTGGGACTGTATGGAATATGATAGAAGTGGAATATGATAGAAGTCTATAAAATTGTTAATGGTGTGGAGAAAGTGAATAAGGATGTGATATTTACTCCTTCACATAACACACAAACCAAGACTCACCAAATGAGATTAACAGGCAGCAGTTTTAAAACAAACGTAAGTACTTCGTGAAACAATGCACAGTCAACCTGTGGATATCTTTGCCAGGGATGTTGTGAAGGCCAAAAGTATAACTGTGTTCAAAAAGGAATTAGATAAGTTCCTGGAGGATAGGTCCCTCAATGGCTATTAGCCAATATGGTTGGGGATGCAACCCCATGCTCTGGGTGTTCCTAAACCTCTGTCTACCAGACGCCGGGACTGGATGACAGGGGATGGATCACTTGATAATTGCCCTGTTCTGTTTATTCTCTTTGAAGTGTCTGGCACTGCTCGCTGACAGAGACAGGAGACTGGGCTAGATGGACCATTGGTCTGACTCAGGCCATTCTCATCTATGTATCATCATAGCAATGGAGTTATGTCTGCAGGTTTTGCATCTGTTGTTATGGCAGGATCTGGTGCCACTTTGAGTTTGTATGTCCTGGTCTGTGGGAAGCTTTCTTCTTCTGATGAGCTTGGGGAATCTGAGGGGTTGTTTGAAAGCCAGAAGAAGGGGCAGGGGAAAGATTTGTTTCCAGACCCGGTCCCCACTGAGTATGGATTGTAACTGTTTCATTATACCCTGTATGGATTCCAGTGTGGGGTGGTAGGTGACAACTAGTGGAGTTTTTTTCTCTGAGACATTCATCTTCTACAGTTCTTTAAAAATTAACTGTTCTTACACAGTTTTACTATTTAGAGAGTCAGAAACAGCTTATCCGGGCATGCAGTTCATCTCCCTGCCAGTGTTAGATTGTGCCTCACAGTTCATAATTATTGTTTTGTTCAGACCTAGTTTTAAAACTCCCAGTAATGGAAATTCCACCAATTTCTTAGTAGATGCCAGGGGCAGGAAGCTTTTCCCTGATACTCATACTAAATTTTCATTTTTGTAGTTTAGTGGTAACCTTAGTTGTTAAGTCTGACAAAGAAACCTCCGACTACTTTGATTATTGTGTCAATTTTCCTGGGAACTAATCACAAGTCTCCTTTTATGGGAAAATATATGAGCATAGATAGAGTAGAAGTTTACAAACAGGGTGTGTGCTCACTTTGCCTAGGTCCATTATTGTAGCCTACAATATTGTTCACAGCTGCAGACAATGCTGCAAACATGAATTACATAAATTGCTGCTTTGTTGCCAAAAACAGCTGTTCAGTACTTTGGTTACTTTATATCTTTTTATAAAAGCAAATAATCTCATTAAATTGAGTACTCTCTTCCAAGTGAGTAGTATGATAGAGCCGTAATTGTCTTCTCCATTATAAGTTTTGTATTTGATTGCTATAAGATCTGTGTTCATAAAATGAATGCTATAATCATTAGATTACATTTAAGTCTCTGATTCAGCAAAGTACCTAAACATGTGCCTAATTTTAGCACTTCAGTAGGATTGCTCCAGGGGTGGGCAAACTATGGCCCGGGGGCCGCATCCAGCCCTCCAGATGTTTTAATCCGGCCCTCGAGCTCCTGCCGGGGAGCAGGGTCCAGGGCTTACCCCGCTCCAGTGCTCCAGCTGGGGAGTGAGGTCAGGGGCTTTCCCCACTCCGCGCAGCTCCTGGAAGCAGCAGCATGTCCCCCCTCCGGCTCCTACGTGTAGGGGCAGTCAGGGGACTCTGCATGCTGCCCCCGCCCCCAAGCGCTTTTCCCGCAGCTCCCATTAGCCGGGAACCACTGCCAATGGGAGCTGCAGGGGTGGTACCTATGCACAGGGCAGCTTGCAGAGCCGCCTGGCCGCGCCTCCACATAGAGCTGCAGTGGAGACATGCTGCTGCTTCTGGGAGCTGCTTGAGGTAAGCACCGCCCAGAGCCTGCACCCCGATCCCCTTCCGCGCCCCAACCCCTTGTCCCAGCCTTGATCCTCCTGCCACCCTCCAAACCCCTCAGTCCCAGCCCAGACCACCCGCCTGCACCCCCAACCCCTCATCCCCAGCCCCACCGCAGAGCTCTCACCCCCAGCTGGAGCCCTCAGCCCCCCGACCCCCCCACCCCCTTGCCCCAGCCTGGATCCCCTTCCTGCACCCTGAACTTCTCATTTCTGGCCCCACCCCAGAGTCCACACCCCCAGCCGGAGCCCACACCCCAACCCCCAATTTTGTGAGCATTCATGGCCCGCCATACAATTTCCATACCCAGATGTGGCCCTCGGGCCAAAAAGTTTGCCCACCCCTGGATTACTCACACGCTCAAAGTTAGATGTGCTTAAATGCCTGGACTAGTAAGGGTCTAAAGCATCAACTACCAATAATCCAGATAATGAAGTGCAAGATAGGTGAGTACATTTTTGTTTTTTATTTACATTCTGGTTTTTGAAACTTTAGGGCATGCGTGGGTCACATTTTCAAGCTTTTTTCTTGCAACCTGGGGTCTAAAAACTTGCTTTAAAAATGAAAGTTGGGATTCTCATTTTATTATGACTCCAGGAGCTAGGGTTTTAAACACCAAATATTGTGATACTCATGGTAAAATCATGAGAGTTGGCAACATTGCAATCCAGTACCCTCCTTACGCTTACTCAAGTGCTTGAAAACATGAACAAAGAACATTAGAACATTACAACCAAGGAGACAATAGGAAAGTAGCACTAAAAAAACACATTAGGAGAATACTAAGATTGTAAAACCCTTTTCTCACATTATTTAATTCACAAAATTAATCTTGGAGCTTTCCATACTTTTTCAATGGTAATAACAACAGTAGGTTCAATTCTGAAATCTTTATTCAGGCTTCAGTGGGAATTTTTGTCCAAGGACTGCAGGGATGGACCTATTGAAAACAAGAGGCATCTGTTCTGAAGGAGGTGACTGAAAATATGCTAAGAGGTACATTTGTGAAGTGACAATATACCATTGATCCAGTATAAATGATAGGTATCAGTGATGCCCTACGTCCTATTCCCAAGAATCTATAAAACTTCAAGTGCTTTAGCACAACCAGCAGTGTCTTAAGAACACTATAGAAAGATTAAACTGCACCTTTGAGCCTGACCCTAGCCTTGATAAAGAGGGTGTGTCAGATATATTTAAACAGCCACTCCTTAAAACTAGAGTCAGTGGAAATTATAGTGAACGAACAGGATTGACTTACCACATTTGTCATGCTTGCAAAAGAATTGCAGTAATAATGCAAATATTGTCATAGATTTTCCCTTTCTCAGAAAAATATTTATTTCACTAATATAATAGATATAAGTATGACACCACATTGCTCATTATGGACCTGAACCAATGTCTTTGAAGTCAATGCAGTCTTTCCTTTAACTTCAATATGCATTGGCTCAGGCCCAACAAGAAGGCATAGTGAAAGCATCTTAATTATTCAAAACAAGAATTCTGTGTTGTGTATAACTCTAAGCAGGCCAGTCCTTGCTTACAGACAGCCCCCAAACCTGAAGCAAATACTCAGCAGCAAGCACACACCACACAACAAAAACACTAACCCAGGAACCTAACCTTGCAACAAAGCCCGTTGCCAACTCTGTCCACATATCTATTCAGGGGACACCATCATAGGATCTAATCACATCAGTCACACTATCAGAGGCTCGTTCACCTGCACATCTACCAATGTGATATATGCCATCATGTGCCAGCAATGCCCCTCTGCCATGTACATTGGCCAAACCGGACAGTCTCTACGCAAAAGAATAAATGGACACAAATCAGACGTCAAGAATTATAACATTCAAAAACCAGTTAGAGAACACTTCAACCTCCCTGGTCACTCTATTACAGACCTAAACGTCACAATTATTCACCAAAAAACTTCAAAAACAGACTCCAACGAGAAACTACAGAACTGGAGTTGATTTGGAAAATGGACACCATTAAATTAGGCTTGAATAAAGACTGGGAGTGGATGAGTCATTACACAAACTAAACTATTTCCCTATGCTAATTTTCCCTCTACTGTTACTCACACCTTCTTGTCAACTGCTGGAAATGGGTCATTTTGATTACTACTACAAAAAGTTTTTTTTCTCTCCTGCTGGTATTAGCTCACCATAGCTAATCACTCTCGTTACAGTGTGTATGGTAACACCCATTGTTTCATGTTCTCTGTGTATATATATATATCTTCCTACTGTATTTTCCATTGCATGCATCGGATGAAGTGGGTTTTAGCCCACAAAAGCTTATGCTCAAATACATTTGTTAGTCTCTGAGGTGCCACAAGTACTCCTGTTCTTTTTGCAGATACAGACTAACACGGCTGCTACTCTGAAATCTAAGCAGATGTTTATTTGGTTTTCTCTGCGCCTTTAAATGCAAGGAGTGTTTCTAGCTGTTCCTGCAGGAGACAGTGCAGTCAGGCAAGACAAAATGGAGGATCTTAGATTGACTGTACTGTGTCATGTAGACATGTTTTCTTTCATTGTTACTTCACTATCCCATTGTCATTTCCAGTTCTCTAGCAGGCAACGTGCTTTAAGTTTAGGTGACTTTCATTTTAGAATTCTGAGAGTGTAAGCTCTTTTGTTCAGGGGGTCATGTCTTCATGCAAGTTTGAACAAGCAGAGGGGCTTCCGTCTTGAGTCAGGCATCTGACTAAAAACATTTACACTTTGTTCCAGAATAATATACCAAATATGCTGATAAAATAGCACAGTGATCAACGTGTGTAATTTAAGGTGTGGGATAGAGATAAAAAACTTGCCCATGTCCTCATCCAAGACATTCTTTAAATATACTTGCTTTTATAGCAAAATGGTACATTCCAAAAGTAAAAGTTTGCTGTTTAGTAGTATTCTTATGAGTAGATCGATTCTGATCAATTTCACGGCCAGGGTTTTAAAATTAGTCAGTTTCACATTTTCAGGTGTTTACATCTGAAATTTCACCGTGTTGTAACCATGGGGGTTGCAACCCAAAAGGTGGTCAGGGTGGTATGGGGGCTATTGTACGGGGGTTCTGGGATTGCCACCCTTACTTCTGCCCTGCTACTGGCAGGGGCACTGCCTTCAGAGATGAGTAGCCAGAGAGGAAGGCTGCTGGCTGGGTATCCAGCTCTAAAGCCAGCACCACTGCCAGCAGCAGTCATAGGTGCTGGAGCTAGGGGTTCTGGGGGTGTTGCCGCACCCCCTGGCTTGAAGTGGTTTTCATTATATACAGGGTTTACAGTTTAGTTCAATGGTGCTCAGCACCCCCACTATAAAAATTGTTCCAGCACCCCTGGCAGCAGTGCAGAAGTGAGGGTCACAGGGTATGGAGGGGTGGATTACCACATGTCCGGTTTTCCCAGCAGTCTCCTGCCTGAGTGGGGGGCTGACAGCTGGAGATGCAGCCTCTTCACACCGAGGAGGGAGGTGGTGTGTGACCGCTGGAGCTGCGGACTCTCCACCTGGGGCTGTGGGGGGGGGGGTGTGACAACT
The DNA here is from genome assembly GCF_002925995.2 of Terrapene triunguis. NCBI lineage: Eukaryota > Metazoa > Chordata > Testudines > Emydidae > Terrapene > Terrapene triunguis. Next base: position 42,917,920 of record NW_020664436.1, read on the forward strand.
CGAGCCGAAGACTCTCTATGCGGGGAGGCAACAGCTGGAGTTGTAGACTCATGACCAGGTCAGGGGGCTGACAGCTGGAGCCATGTAGCTTCCTGCAGCTGGGGAGGTTCCCAGAGGTGGGTCTGATCCACTCAGGAGAGGCTCCTGCAGGGTAAGAGGAAGTCCCTTCCCTCCCCATCCCCAGCCAGGACTAGCAGCTGGAACCCTGCATGGATAGGAGCCCCTGACAGGGCACAAGATTTTATGGGGAGATCAGATTTCACAGTCCCTGATGAATTTTTCACAGCTGTGAATGTGGTAGGGCCCTACTTATGAGCCCCCATGAATATATACAGGGATAACTTAGCTGTACCCAGAGTAGGAATCCTTCCATCAGAAGTAAAGAAGTCATCTGAATCCCCCTTCAGCTTGTTAGCAAAAATTTTAACCTGGGCTCTGGAGGACTCCCAAGAATACCCTCCAGCATACTGCCTAGCTTTGCAATTGAGCTATTTCATTTAATACCAGTTTCAAGCCAAGTGTTCACATTCCTCTGTAGTTTCAAGTGGGAAAGCTGTTTTTATTATTGCTCATAAAGATATTGCTATACCGCATTGTTGACACTACATGCAGTATTCCTGGTCTAGAATGATTGCAGTGTTCTATGCCAGAAGTAGATGCATGGCAATGGTGAGTGAAGGGAACTCTATATATCCCTGATACCTATGGAGATCTGTCTTTTTCAATAAGCAAATCTTGATGTGTGACAAGTGATTTTCAGAGGCTAATCTCTCTCCCTAAACAAAAAACAAAATCAACGGTATTTCTCAATGGAGGATCATTTCCCTGCCAAATTACAGCTATCTACAATAACTCATTTTTATACGAGAACTTTTAAAAGTGTGTGTATGCATGTGTGCGCACGTGTGCGTGCGTGTGCACACACACACACTCTGCCCAATTTCTGAAATCTTATTATCCAAACTTCTGCATTATCTGAATTTCTTTCTTGTCCCCCATGCTGGGGGATAGCCAAGGGATTCTGATAATGCAGAGGTTTGGATAATAGAGCAGAGAACCCCCAGCCATGTGGAAGGCCATCCTGCTTCTCAATGTCTCCTGTGACAGTGCAGGGAGCCCTCTGCAGCCCCACTGTCATGGGAAGGAGGGACTGGTGCAAGGGAAGCCGTGGACCTGGCGGCGCAGAACAATGTCCTGGCCCCACCAGGACTTTAGCCTCCCGTACAACCCACCTTGTGACTGCAATTACGGGAATGCAGGAGCAGCAGCGCAGGGAGCCCTGTGCAGCTCTGCTGTCACAAAGGCATGACAGCGCAGCTGCAGAGCTGCTGCTCCTGCTATCTCGATTATCTGAACTCCCAATTATCTGAATAAAATCCATGTCTCTCATGCTGTTTGGATAATCTGGAGTATACCTATATATCCACTCTTTACTTTCACTAAAGTGCGGATCCTCCAGTGCTCAGATTTTCAGGGGGGAAATTATATATGTGCCATCCTTTGACAGAGAGAGCCCAAGCTTGGAAAATATCAGCCAGGGAAGTGTAGGTTTCAGAAAGTTAAAAGCAAATAAAAACATGGGATTAAAATGGAAATGATTATTTATATAGAGGCATTTCTATGGAGCTCATCATTGTAGTTGCTGAGCTACTCACAAACAATGATGACTTATGACTCACAACATTCCTGTAAGCTAGGGAAGAGTTATCAGCCTCATTTGAAAGTTAGGGAATCAGCCATGGACTGGTTAAAGTGCCTTGCCTAGGAAGTTTGTGGTAGACACATACTCTGATGCCTGTGCCTTCACCACAGCACCATCCTTCTTTCCTTGTCATTAGTGACTCAGCTATTGGCAGCAATGGAACCTAGGGCTTCTGTGTGTAAATTTTCAAAAGAAACTAGTGATTTTGGTTGCCTCAATTTTTAGTGCCCAACCTTAAAGAGACCCAATTTTCAGAGCTCAGGACCCAAAATTGCTAGTCCCTTTAGAAAAATGTAAGTCCAGCTGATGTTTAAAGAAAAAGTTTGTAAACATCAGTGACAACCAGAGTCTTAATGACAACTAACTTATGTATAGTCCTTCTAATGAAATATGTGTTCTAATGATCAAAATAGTACAAGCCTTCTGAATGCCTGAGGGTTTTCAGGATCAGGGCCTTAGGTGGTTTTGAGGAGGACAGTTTTTTTAAATAAAGAAACAAGATATTCAGGTATGAATAAAATATGTTTCAGAAGACCCTAGTGACCATGTACCTAGCTGTTATCAGTTTCCCATAGGAATCTGGTGGAGAGATATGAAAGAGGGACATGAAAATGGCTTTCTGGACTACTTCAGGGTAAGTATCCAGTGTTTATGGGGTAACAAGGAAGAAAACATGAAGATGCATTTGCTTTGGCTCTGTTAGAGATTCAAGTTCATGTATTCTTAGGTTTCTGATATTAAAAAAGAATGAGTTGAGGAAGAAGAAATTTTGCTGTATGAAAAGTAATCCTATTGCTAAATTCTCTTACACAGCCATTGACAAGAAAAAACAATGATGAAACTGGCAAAAACAAAACCAGGTCTCATTCTCCTTTCAATATTGGAACTATTTCAAAGTTATTCCTACAGGACTGACAGAGGGTTGTGTGACTTTCTTTCCTGCAGGCTGACCTTACACCAAGGCATCAAAAATGTTTGACAACTGTCAGAGAAAGGGCCATGCATAGCCTTAGAAATCTGCCAGCTATAACTGTTTCACTTCAATGATATCCTTCCTCCAAAATCATCAGCTTTAAACAGTTACAAGGTGTGGCTTCTCCATACTGTACTCTGATTTGATGAATAAGTTAAACATTGATCCTGCAAGACAATCATTTTACAATAAGGAGAATGTATTCATCCTGGTACATATAATTTTCCTCACACATTCTTGCCTTTGTAACCTGAGAATATTAATAACTTTCGTTAAACTACTGATAATGTTCATTATCCCTCCTCAAAACTCCACAAATCCCTCCTCAAAACTCTCCTTTGCCATGAAGCTTACAAAAAAAATAAAATAAAATGGTTAGGCTGCTAGTGTGCAAAAACCACTGACTATCATGCCAACCAATATTGCTTCATAGTTCAATTGTACTTCCCTGTCGGTCTAAACTAGAGTTGCCAACGTTATATTTCAAAAACAAGGGGCTGATTTCTTAGTACCCCCGCTCCACCCCTACATTCGCCAAGGGTATTTCTTGCTGCTTTTTGCAGCACTCAGCAACTTCAATCATTTGAATGGCAGCATCCTTGTGGACACAAAAGTTAAATGATCTTTTCTCACAGTAGGGAAAATGTATGAATTCTTCACAGATATATCACTTCACTGATAACTATTATTCAATTTAGATAGGGGAAAAGACCTCTTATTAATATTTAAGTGTTATTAACGTATTCTGTGTACTACAAATGTAGGGGAAGACAAGTTCCTGGCCCTAACAAGCCTATTAAAAAACTGCAATCTTAATAAATGTGTCTTGTCTGTTGCAGATAAACTGATATTTGCTGGAAAAAAACAGAGATATAGCTCTCTCCGTATTAAATTCCCATTGTATCACTCCAGTGGCAAAACAGTCATATTTGGGCATCTCAGAATTCCTCCAGGACTGAGGAATCCTTAGCTGCTATATAGTCAGTATAGCCACCACTACACCATCCCCTTATGGCCCAAATTAATAGACAGAGAAAGTTTGGTAGGGATATGACCAGAATGCCCAGCACTCCAGCAATGACAAGTTGGGTATTATACACCAATGTAATTAGAATAGGCCACAGGCTGCTCTTGACTACAGCTAAGTGAATAATTGATTTGTTGATTTGATGGACAAACTGGAAAAAAAATCAGAACAAACATTGTTTTGGCTTGAAATGCTTGAAATGATCTTTCTGTCTTTCTTTCACAAAATTTTGTTTCATTTTCAGGGGGTTTTGTTGTTGTTGAAGGTGGATGTTTGACAAAAATCTTCATTTGTGCTCAGTTCACTTGTCAATATGTATATAACTCCTATTAATGCTAAAGTGAGTTATCTGCATATAGTTGGTAGAATATGTGCGAGAATATGCTCTGAAAAAAACATGTCTGCAGGATTCTTTTATATACCCATGTTAGGTACCAACAATACAGAGAGGAGGCAGTGCTAAGGAATAGGTATGAAAGAAGAGGGACTCAAGCAACAAAGAAGGCTGTGCTAAGAAAGTACTCCTGATTAGTTAGCAAATGTTTCCCAGGACAACCCTGCAAATACCAATATTTCCTTTATCGGGCATTTCAATTGCCCATGGATTTAACCAACACATTTCAATCCAGATTTCTAAACTAATAGTTTTTTCTAGGTATTGTTATCCTCAGCTAACCCTTTCCCCAGCTAATTTGCTGCCTCACCTGAGGTATAGAACTATAAATCATTGAACATATTGGCTAATGTCCTCCAAGCCATCAGTCCATTCTGGCGCATATGGAATCAGAAATAGATTTTAACTTTTCCTATTTAAAAATTTGCAAAGTATATCACTTAGATAGCCCTGATATACAAATCTGAAGTATAAATAAAATTCACACCCTGCTATCATCTTCCTTTCAATATCACATATAAACATCCTATGACTTTAGAAACATTAGCAAATATTCAGTGTTGACGTGAGTGTGTGGTGCATTATGTGGTTGTGAATTAATGTATTGTATGTGATTCCTTGAGCATTAGTGATAGACAGAAGTTCCACTGGAGGTGAGAAGTCTGGCACTGTCAGGGGAAATATGTTGTATGGGCACTGAGGTGCAGTTAAGAGGTGTCCCATAATTTGACATTTCCATACTTTTAAGGATTTGCATCATGTGGGTGTCACACTAACCAGCCTTAATGGATTTTAAACTAAGTTTTCCCCCATGAGAGTATTAATAAAGGGAACACAGAAGCAAAACTTGAAAGGGACATTGATGAAAGTAGTGACAACATCTGAAAACCCAGAGGGCTGAATTCAGCAGTGGTGTAATGGGTACCCACTAATATCAATGGATTTGTACCCACTTAAACCAAGTCCAAATTTGGTGCAGACACATCCCATTAGTCACTTGATTTGAACACTTCTTATCCACTTCCAGTACTATATTGCAGTGTAACAGCAAACATAGAACTTGTTCAAAAACTTTGTTACAAAGTATGCAAAACTCATCTGATTTCCTTACCAACTTGAACCTCAGTGCAGCTTCATGAACTGTCAGAGTGAACCAGAGCCAGTTTAGAGTTTTATGTATCATAATTGTGTGAAATTAATGGGTATTATGTTTTTAATTTGAAACACGGTTAAACTAGATGGAGTCTCACTTTGATATTTTGATTTCTGAACCCAAAGCTTATTGTTAAACCTGGGTTTATGCTGTATTTTGGGTGGTTTGCAAATGCATGCAAAGGGTCTGCACAAAAAACCCTGTGAAAGATGTTCTAATTACAACATCCCTCATCTCTAACCTCTCCTCCTAAAAGGAAGGAATAATATAATAAAATGTGAAATTAAGATGTTATAGTTTAGGTATAGAATTACATTTGCTCATTCAACTTGTTATACAAGTTCCAGAATGCAGGAAATAAAATGAAATTTTCAGGCATCTATACATTTTAATACACTTTCTGCATGTAAATATGAATCATGCAGATACATTAAATTCATCCCCAAATTTAGTGTATGCAGATGCCTGCCACCCTGGAATGAATAAATTACTATTTGCACTGGTTTATTGATGTGATATGATAAAGCCTTAAGTTTACCTTTAATTAATTTTGAGATGAGCAGATAATTGTGTACTTTCACCTTATGTTTCTTACATTAGATTATTATGCCATCAGCAAAGGCGGTAGGTGACATAGCATAATGGTGTCTCCTGATTTCAGTTGCTCATAAGTTTAGAAAACTCACTTTTTGGCTGAAGTTTTCCAAGCTTGGTCTCTGCCCAAAAGTGAATTCTTTTTGAAGTGTTTGGCCAAAAAGGATTAAGCCATTCTGAGTATGATTGTGAGAAAATAGATTCCCCGTCACCCCTTATTTAAAAAAAAGATAAAATCTAGTGGTGTGTTTTTGAACAGCTCTACAGTTGTAATGGTTGGATGCGGGAAGCTTAAATTTACCATCAAAGTAGCCCTCAGTGGGAGGAGTACTTTTGAGTGCATAAGTGAAAATTTGTTATGATTTAACTGAGGTAGAGGCCTTCGAAAACAGTATCCTGGACAGTGCACATTTTACAGATTTATTCTCCCATGAAGGCTCAGATCCTCAAAGGTATTTAGAAACCTAACTCCCATTGAAATCAATGGAAATTAGGCACCCTAAGTACCTCTGAGAATCTGGGCCTAAGCTCATAAAGTGGCCATACTGTGATGCTTGTATGGTTAAGATAACTGGATAATAAAGAGGTACGGGCTGAGGGAGAGTTCTAGGCAATTGGGGCTAGAGCTGGTGGAAAAATTTATGTTGAAACTTTTTTTTAAATGGAAAATGGCTTTTTGATAAAATGGAAATTTTCACACACAAAAAATTGTTTGTTTACAATGTTTTCTTGTTTTGGCTGAAATACTGAAACCTGAAAACATTGTTGTTGTTTTGCTTTTGTTTTTGTGTTTTGTTTTTTGGCAAAATGTTAAAAAAATTCTAAAACATTTTGACAAAAATGAAATGGTACAAAACCTTGTGTGTACTTGTAATATTGTTGGAATACATATCATGGTGCTATTAAAATAGTTTTACAAGTTCTGATTAAGTGAATACATAGACAATTAGATTTTTGAGAGACATTGGTTATTAGTTGTGGTGCAGTCCTTTTTAGAAGCTGTTGTATATTTCAGTAAAGTGGTTCTGCACCTGACTCTGATTGGAATAATTTATTAAGTTGCACAGTTACTGCCTAGAGGATATACTCGCATAAATAAACATAGGAACTGCCATAATAGACCAGTGGTCCATCCAGTCCAGTATTCTGTCACTGACAGTAGCCAGTACCAGATGCCTCTGAGGAATGTGCAATAAACACTACAGTAGATAGTTATGAGATGCCCTGGGAGCAGGTTAAGTCTTCTGCTAGCCCTCAATGGTTAGGGTATATCTACACTTGGAACTGGAGGTGTAATTACTAGCTTGAGGACACATACCCAATCTATCTCTGATTGAACTGGAATGCTAAAAATAGCAGCGTAGTCACAGTGGCATGAACAGCGGCAAGGGCTAGCTGTCTGGAGTGTGCACCCATCCAAGACGCTAGAAGTTAGCTCATGCGCTGAAGCATGAGGGCTTATAACCTTTCCCAAATTCTTTACTGTTTTTAAAATTCTGTTTACTATTATAGTCCTGTAATGTGGTTCAGTCACACACACAACTGCTCTGGGTTCTAGCCCAAGGATGATATGTCTAGCAACTATGATCTACTTGCTCCCAGACCTTGTCACTATTTCCCTGAATTCCTTCTTACTTGTTTTCTCTATATTTGGTGCCCTGGGTTTACCAGCTCAAACAGACCTCCCTTCTCCTAGGGAGTAACTTCAAACTACTTTCCCTGCAGCCTCCCTTCTGGTCTCCGCTTCATCCCTTTATATAGGCCCAACCTGCTCCTTCCCAGTTGAACTGCTTTTTTCATTTGACTTTAATCAGATTCTAACCTCCTATAAGGTTAATTGACCTAATTTAATCTGCTCTGGGGTGGACATCCCAACACAAACCCTGAATATACTTCTCCACATAAGTGTCTAAGATTTTTTGAATTCTGCTATACTGCTGGCATCAAATATATTCCATGGCAATGAGTTCTGCAGACTAGTTGTGTGGAAAAGGTATTTCACATGAGGGCATACCATTGATTTATATAATGCCATATTTTTTGTATTCACCTACCCATTCTTTATGCATCCTAACATTTTGCTTTTTTTTTTTTTTTTTTGAATGCAGATGCACATTGAGTGAAGGTCTTCATTGAGGAGTAGTCCACAATGATGTAATAATCAGTTGCATTAGTTGTGTACAACACAATGAAACAACACTAGTCCTCATGGAGAATTTTGATTCAGCCCGGTGTTAACTTTCACCAAGTTAAAAGTTGACCAATTTGTTCTTACCCTTTGTTTCCTGTCTCTTAGCTTCTTATCCATGACAATACTTTGCCTCTCACAGCATGACTACTTAGCTTCTTTAGTAGCTTCAGAAACAGACGGTACGTAGTGTCAAAATACTTTCACTGCTTCGTTTGGATTTTTTTATAGAATATATGACTAGTTATTAATAACTGAGTTATTTTTCTTGTCTGAGTCATGGTGTCTCTTACTTTAGTAACAGAATGTTTGTGTGACAGATGGTGGGATCACTTCCTGAGTTTAAGTCAAGATAAACTATTAATAGTTTGCATGTAAGATCTGGGTTTCTCCAGAATATATTTTTAGATAAGTTACATAGTGCTCAACACCTTAACTCATGCATGCTAACAACCTTCCTCTCTCACATCTAAACTGCAGAGAAAACCAGAGTTGCTAGTTTGTTTTCATAGGGCTTTTAACAGATCATTAGCTTTTCAGTAGTCCTGGTGTGGGATTATGCCCTATATTCTTCATAGTAATATTATTATGATATGAATATGGCATAGTTATAATGTATTTTGTGCAAGATAGGTCATGTGAGGAATCATTGAAAAGGTTATGATTTCCTGAATATGATTATTCTATTTGTTTGCATGTATCATTTTTGTATCTGAAGTTAGGAATATTGTCTATGCATCTACTACAAATGTGTTTACACCTGAGGAACGCCCACTAGACAGAATGCAATCAGTCTAGATGGCTGGTTAGGAAGGGCCATTAGGGAAAACAATAGGACTCTGAAGATGCTAATCTCCCACAGGGGAGCCTTCCTGAGGATGTTACAAACAGCCTCTGTCTCGTGGTTGCTATGGCCCTACAAAGGCATGTGACCAAGTCACCTGATACTGGACTCCATTATAATACTAGTGTTTTTCCACTGACCAGGCGTGGGAATCAAACAGGGAGACAAAGGTTTCCCACCATATTCTAAAACTATTTAAGGCAGGTGAGTAGCATCATCATTGTTCTTCACTGACTCCCCGCCCAAGATGACTGCTGTAAACATCTAAGAAACAAAGACTGAACTGGGGGAGAACCCAGGCTAGAGAGTTTTCTAGCCAGTGAAAGGAGTACCTGGAGTTTTAAGCTGAAAGCAAGTGTAGCTTGTCCTCAAGAATCTCTGCAAACTGCCCAAAACAACATTTAGGGTGAGAATTTGCTACTTATGTCCAATTTCTTTAGTATATTAAGCTTAGATCGTGTTTTGTTTTATTTGCTAAGTAATCTGCTTTGATCTGTTTGCTATCCCTTAAAATCTATCTTTTGTAGTTAATACACTTGTTTTTGTTTTGTCTAATACTAGTGTGTGGAAATAGTAACTTGGAGCAGAAAGCTGTGTATATTCCTCTCCACATTGAGGAAGGGGGCGAATTTCATGAGCTTACTCTTTACAGTTCTCTGTATAGCGCAAGACGGTATGATTTTGGGTTGACATTTCAAAGGGGGGTGTTTGCACTTGAGTAACTTGGTAGGATTTAACTGAGGTAGAGGCCTTCGAAAACAGTATCCTGCGCATGGACAGTGCACATTTTACAGATTACTTGAGTAACTTGGTAGTTCCTTAGCTGAACCTTCCCATGCACAGCTGATCTCAGCATCTGAGTGAAGTTGCAGCTGGGTGTGTCCCTACCTGTATGTGTGCTGGTAAAGTGCAGTCTGAAGCCTGGGAAAGGGCTTGGCAGACTTGCCTCCACAGTACAGTGTAAAGGGAGCTCAGGCTGGTGGGTCAGGCAGGCTCAGTGGTACTCCAGTTCCAAGTGGCACCTTGGGGGCAACCCGTCACACCTGGTTCTAGTTTTGTTTTGTTTTCATTCTTCTTTTTTGAACACAACATTTTTGGAATTAGAAGAATGGCACGGAAATGAATAAACAGAGTTCAAAGTGATACAATACTGTCACTTTAAATTACTTTCTATCACTTTAAATTAAAGCTGGCCTGAGGACAGCAATTCTGTTTCATGACAACTTTTGAGGTTTCGAATTTGTTCATTCCACACTGAAATGAAAACAAAAATCCTTTTAATGTTTCATGAAATGGAATTTTGTTAAAATGTCCATTTTTGGATTTTAAAAAGGCCAAGGTTTTGATTCAGGGGTTGGTCTCTCTCTCTCTCTTTCCCCCTCCTCCTTCGTGACCAGAGAGGCCACTGTAGGGCTCACACTTTCAGTTTCTGATAGAAAATCAATAGGACTCTGAAAAATTTCAGCTTTGATAAAACAGCATTTTTCAGTGGGAAAAAAATTTCACTGAAAAGGTTCTGAACAGCTGTACTTTAAATATACTGTGGCCTCCAGTGGACCAATTGCAGGACAATGAAGGAGTTCACAGGAGTTGCAAAACATTGGCTGCCACCTGGGATTGTCTCCATTTATTCCCATAGTTGCTTTAGAAGCCTTTAAAGTCAGGAGAATATGAGCTTTATCATATGAAATCATCAAGCCCCTTTCCTGCACAAAAAAGGAAGACAAATTAAACTTTTTAGAGTTCTGCTCCTTGCTGTTCTTGCCACCATCTTGGGAGATACTGCCTACCTTGTTGTCATGCACTACAAGTTCTGGCAGATCTGGGAGAGAAATGATGCAGAGACTGAATTAAAAAGGTGCTAAATACTATGTACTCTATTTTGAGAGGGAAAGTGGAACTAGACATATGGGAGACAATTTAATGGACTTTTAATTATCATAATTACTCTTTACCACCAGGGCTGGCTCTGGCTTTTTTGCCGCCCAGGCAAAAAAGCCTCCCGCCGGCCCCCCCACCCCCCGCCATGGGGAGCATGGCAGGGGAGGGCGCCGAGCCCGGCCATGGGCCCGCTCTCCCCAACCGGCCGGAGCACCGGGGGGAGGGTGGCGAGCCCGCCGCGGCTCCGCTGGCGGCCGGAGTGCCGGGAGGAGGGCGGAGAGCCCGGCCGGGGCTCCGCTCTCCCCGACCGGCCGGAATGCCGGGAGGAGGGGGGAGAGCCCGGCCGGGGCTCCGCTCTCCCCAGTGGCCAGAGCGCCGGGAGGAGGGCGGAGAGCCCGGCCGGGGCTCCGCTCTCCCCGGCCGCCAGAGCGCCGGGGGGAAGGCGGAGAGCCGGCCGTGGCTCTGCTCTCCCCGGCGGCCAGAGCGCCGGGAGGAGGGCGGCGAGCCCGCCGCGGCTCCACTCTCCCCGGTGGCCGGAGCGCCGCGGGGAGGGCCGCAAGGCCATTTGCGGCCCCGCTCTCGGGCCGGAGCACCGCGCCGCCCCCCTCCAGGTGCCGCCCCAAGCACATGCTTGGTGGGCTGGTGCCTGGAGCCAGCCCTGTTTACCTCTCAAATCTTTGTTTCTAATTTGAACCTTCTGATAAATAGCAATACATTTGTAACATCACAATAGCTTCTGTAGCAACACAGACAAAGGTTTATGTCTTCACTAAATGAGCAAGAAGCCCTGATGTGAGGAAAAATCCCTTACTGAAATACAAATAACAGCAAAGAGAATAAAGGAGATGGCTGGCCCTGTAAATAGCTTGTGTATGAATGTTTCCCTGCACTAAATACAAACATTTGCTTCACTGTGAAAAGTCACTCTAAATGTCAAAGTGGACCCACTCTATTTGGGTGAAGCATACTGGGTTCTTCTAAACCAATGAGTAGATCACCTCTCAGGAAATAGTACCATTTTATTTCAAGACCAAATGATTCTTATTCCAACTGCTCAGAATTCTTAATTACTCCAAGTAAGAGCATCAAAATTAGTATGTATAAGACTAAAAGTGACATGACCTAAGTGCATGCTAATCAAAAATATATCATGCCAGGCGCTATATATTGTCCCTTCTGTAGATAGTGAAAAGAACAAAAGTAGTAAGCACTTTCATAGGAGAATAATATAATAAGGGAGTGTTGCAGGCTGGAATTTCACATGATCAAAAAAGCCTTCACACGGGAATATCGTTCTTGTAATTACTCTACATTTTCTGTCAGCTCCTGGGAAATTAATTCTCAAGAATGTGTAGAGAACATGCCCATCAATCTTTAGTATGCTACCACCATTATTTAATGACTACAAGGCTAAAGACTGAGCGTTGCTGACATGACTGGATTTACAGACATTGAAATGAAATCAGGTCCAACATCAAAACTATTTCAAAAATCCTGTAATCTGTTTTAAAAAACCTGGCTGTTTTATATTTAAATTGGTTGGTTTTCATTTTAATTACAGGCTTTAGTCTCCTTATGAGATTAGCCAAGATTCCATGCAAACAGAATAGGGTTCTCTAGTATACTGACCTTAGCTTTTGCTTATGTGTTTAAGAAGTTTTTATTTATTTAGGGAATTCAACCAATAAAACTGTTTCCTCAGAAGCAGCATGAATTCTGCTTTTAAGGCACAAAACCCCATCTAACGCCCCCACCCCCAACTTTAAATAGTGTTAGAGTTTCTTGGTAATATAGTAAGTTACCTCAATCCCAGTCCCGCAATGAGACTCTCTGTACCTTTGCAGTGGGACTCTGTCTGAGTACAGGGCAGCACCCACATGGTTCTCAATGCAGGGTTGGGACAAGAAAGTATTTTACATTTTTGCTTAGTATCTACAAGGATAAAAGGTTAGTTGAGAAGAAAATTACATCAAACTAATGATCTGGTAGTGAGTGTGGATTGAAATACAGTATGCGAGTAAAATTTGTTGGCAATTCCAGAGCAGGATGAAGTAGTACAAGTATTCTGAGAGTTCTGTCTGCGGAACTGTATCATCTGATTACCTGTAGTAGCTCAGTATTAGCTGCAATTCTCACTGTTTGAAAATGGACCAAATCCTATTAATCAAAGAGAATACTGCTCTTAGATCCTGTGCCTAGGAGTAGATGTGGGGACAAGGATTTGAAAGTAATACAGCACCATAACAATAGCCTACGTCAGCTATGTGCGTGTGTATTATAGATGAAACTGCAGTGCTGCCTTAACACTTTCCATGATAAGATTGTGTTTTCGGTTGCCTGTAACTTTCCCAAACTTCATTTAGGCTGAAGTTTTGAATAAGTGTCTGCCTCAGGATGATTTTTTTTGTGGGGGGCGGAGTTTCTGCAAAGATGGTTCAGCCATTTCTGAGAGTGAGATTAGGAAAAAAATACAATTTTTGTGTCCATGATAAAAAAAAATCATCACTTTGTTTCATTGAGAAACACTAGCACCTCTATGCTTTGGAACAGGGATGTGAAGTTTGGGAGGGGCGGACCACACTGGAGTCAGGGAGGTGCCCTTCGCTGTCCCCATGAAAAACCACCCAAATTTGTCCAAGCTATTAGCCTTTGGGAAAAAATCTCAGTTTATAGTTACTTAGTAGAGAATTCATAGGATATGTCTACACTGCAGCTGAGAGGGTGCTTCCCACTGTCAGTAGACAGATTCGTGCTAGTGCAGCTAGTGTGCTAAAAACAGCAATGAAAACACTGTGGCACTGGCATCAGATCGGGTTAATCGCCTGATTCCAAGCCCACCTCACCCCCTGAATCTGAGCTTGGATGGCTAGCCTGAGCCACCACTCATGCCATAACAACAAAACTGCTATTTTTAGTGTGCTTGCTCAAGTTGAGCTAGAGTGAGTCTGTCTATCCACGCTGGGAATCAAACTTCCCAGCTGCAGTATAGACATAGGGCTGGTCTACACTGGGGGGGATCGATGTAAGATATGCAACTTCAGCTACGTGAATAGTGTAGCTGAAGTCGAAGTATCTTAGGTCGATTTACCTCGGGTCCTCACGGCGTGGGATCGACGGCCGCAGCTCCCCCGTCGACTCCGCTACTGCCTCTCGCTCTGGTGGAGTTCCGGAGTCGACAGGGAGCGCATTCGGGGATTGATTTATCGCGTCTAGACGAGACGCAATAAATCGATCCCCAATAGATCGATTACTACCCGCCGAGCCGGCGGGTAGTGAAGACGTACCCATAGACTGACAGTTTGCCAGCAAATTCTTTGAGGAGCCCATCTGTTTTGGGCACACTCCAGCCCAGAGATGCATTGGCTGAGTAGGATTTTCCCTGCAGTTACTGCTCCCAACTGCTGTGGGTTGCTGAGGGACTGGGCACAGAACTGTCTCTCCTGTGCTCTCAATGCACCTCCCTGCCAGCTGGGGTCAGGCAGTGCTGAGGAAGAAGCACCCTGACTTGAAAGCATAGAGTTACAAGAGCTAAACTGGGGTCGGGTTGGTTAGAGGGAATAGATTGGGACAAGGCACCTGGCAGGGGACGGGGGACTAGGATTGGGAAGAGAGGTGGAAAATGGACTGGAGCTAGGGGAAAGAAACTGGAACTACCTGGGCAAGAAGATTGGAAGAAGGAGCTTGGGTGTATGTGGAAAGAGACAGGATTGGGACAGGGACAGGCTGAAAGGGACAGGGACAGAGGGAATCAGATTTGGGGGAGAGTAGGGGAAGAAAAGTCTATGAACAATAGAGTATACATCCCTTCAGAACCTGCAGTGGAACCAAAGATTCCAAGTCATATCTGGACTCTGCTGCCAGCTAATAGCTGTGAAACCCACTTGCAAACTGTGTGTCTCATCCCCCTCTAGTGCTAGTCCACATAAAGGATTGCCACCTACTACTGCTATCAGTTACTCCATCAGCTTAAGTGGCAAAAATCTGTGTGGTGGATCTAAAGGTTCCAACCCTGCCAATGAGCCATGTGAATGTCAATATGATTCAATATAATAGAATTTCTGCTTTTTTGGTTTGCTTTTTTTAAAAAACTAGAAAATAACATAGAAATAAATTACATTCATACATGCTGGAACTAGGGGGACTGGAAGTGCTGCCACACCCCTGGCTTTCAGTGGTTTCCATCATATACAGGGTTTACGGTTTGGTTCAAAGACTTTCAGCATCCCCACTATACAAATTGTTCCAATACCCCTGACTACATTAAAAAAAATTTAAGGTTGCAAAATGAAGCACTCATTATTTAGGAAGTGCCAGAACTAAGGTTGTGTGTGAGACCAGAGGGGATGACATTATAGTAATCAAGATGAAAGGTGATCAGGACTTCTCTTCTTTCTCCATACAATTTTCAAAGTGCAGCTGTATCAGTAGAAGAAAGTGGAAGATCAAGAAATTTTCCTCCTATCATTCCAGCAACATGTTTGGTGTATTTTTTCCCCTCTCGCTCTGACCGTTATTTCAAAGAAGTAGTAAAATTAGACCAAATTAGCTGAGAAGTAAATTGAAAATTCCTCTTAGTGAAAAATGACTGTTATAACCTTGTGTTAGGGTCTTCCACGGCTGGGCAGCTTAGTGGCTGGATTGCTGGTCTTTCAATCTGTAAGGCTAGAGTAGAGTGATCAGATGTCCTGATTTTATAGGGACAGTCCTGATTTTTGGGTCTTTTTCTTATATAGGCTCCTATTACCCCCCCCCCCCCCCCCGGTCCCAATTTTTCACAATTTCTGTCTGGTCACTCTAGGCTAGAGGGGGATGATAGGGAGACCCAAACCCTTCCTCTCTACCAGGTCCCAGTCCACAGCCCTATATAGATCAACCCCTAAACAGGGGAAATGGGTCTCCCTCCTGGCGGGGAGTCAAGACCTGCTTCTCTGGGCTACTTCCTACAAGTGTCTTCAGTTTGGGGCATGGACCAGCTAGCCCAGTTTACTGGGGCTCCTCTTGTCATTTGCCCCAGGTGCTGGGGCTTATTTGCAACCTCCCCTTGGCAGAGGAGCCCTTACTTGCCTCAAGTGGCTGTGCTGGCTGGTCCCTGATCCGTCCCTTCAGGCAGGTAGGCAGCTTCTGCCTCCTCATTAGTCAGCTCCAAGTTGAGCCAGGTTCCCTTCTTTTTACCACCCTCCAGGCCTGGCATTGGCTGCAGGTATAGCGGGGTGGGGTTAGCCTAACCCAAAGATTTTCTTTAACCTCTGCTGTGCCGGACGACAGGTTCTCTGCTCCCTCACACCAAGGCAGCCTGAATTAATCAGAATGCCCACGATGCAGACTTACTCTCCTGGTATGGCTTTCCCAGATGTTATGGAACCATTAGAAAAGGGGTAGATAATGAGACAAAAAATATCATAATGCCACTATATAAATGCATTGTGTGCCCAGACCTGGAATATTGCATGCAGTTCTAGTTGCCCCATCTCAAAAAATATATTAGAATTGGAAAAAGAACAGAGGAGAGCAACAAAAATGGTTGGGGATATGGAACAGCTTCCATATGAGGAGAGATTAAAAAGATTGGGACTGTTCAGCTTGGAAAAGAGATGACTGAAGGGGGATATGATGGAGGTCTATAAAATCTTGAATGGTGTGGAGAAAGTGAACAAGGAAGTATTATTTGCCCATTCACATAAAACATGAACCAGGGGTAACCCAATGAAATTAATAGGCATAAGGAAGTACTTCACACAAATACACAGTCAACTTGTGGAACACATTGCCAGGGGAGGTTGTGCAGTCCAAAGTATAACTGGGTTCAAAAAAATTAGGTAAGTTCATGAAGGATAAGTCCTCAATGGCTATTAGTCAAGATGGTCAGAGATGCAACCCCATCTTCTGGGTGTCCCTAAACCTCTGACTGCCAAAAGCTGGGGCTGGATGACAGAGGATGGATCACTTGGTAATTGCCCTGTTCTATTCATTCCCTCTGAAGCATCTGGCCACTGTTGGAAGATAGGATACTGGGCCAGATGGACCATTGGTCTGACCCAGTATAGGTGATCTTATGTTCTTTGGCCCAGGGACAAAATATTCTTTGCAAGAATCACAGCAAATTATCTATGAGGTAATCAATAAAACTCAGATCAGGGTTGTGCCTTCATCTGTCAAATGTCATCTCCATACCATGGTGACCTGTGAGGATAATTCAAGGTATGTAGGAAAGTGCCCAGTTATGTCAACAGAAACAGCCACCGGATGGTTAATGTTCCATTAGATCACCAATGGAGTGACCCAACGTGAAAGCCCTCAGAGCTTTCTGGAATCTCACAGGGTTCATCAGTCTGTGAGGTAGTCCATAGAAATAGGTTCTCCACTTGATAAAGAGTACATAAAGGCCCTGGCCTCAGACTGGATTTGGATCTCCAGAGGGAGAATGTTTATTATTAGCACATTAGAGAGACAAGGTAGGTGAAGTAATATCTTTTATTGGACCAAATTCTGTTGGTGAGAGCATAGGTGCTAAACTAGGAGTGCAGGGGGTGCTGCCACATCCCCTGGCTTGAAGTGATTTCCATTATATACAGCAGTGGTGGGTAACCTGCAGCCCGCGGGCCTTTTTGTTTACATTAACCATCTGCAGGCACGGCCGCCCGCAGCTCCCAGTGGCTGCAGTTTGCCGTTCCCAGCCAATGGGAGCTGCGGGTGACCGTGCATGCGGACGGTCAATGTAAACAAACTGTTTTGCGGCCTGCCAGCAGATTACCCTGATGAGCCACGTGTAGCCCGCAGGTTGCAGGTTGCCCACCACTGATATACAGGGTTTACAGTTTGGTTCAGTGGCTCTCAGCACCCCCTCTATAAAAATTGTTCCAGTATCCCTGGGGGGGAGACACAAGCTTTCAAGCTTACACAGAGCTCTTCTTCAGATCTGGGAAACTAACTGAAAGGGTATGTCTACACATCGGTGTAAGCCCGGCCTCAAACCATCCTCACACCAATTGCACTATCCTAGGGCTCGGTCCCAGGACCTTGCAGGACTGGAGGGTCTGAGTCTGTGTTAAGCAGAGACCTAGGGTCCGAACCCTATTGCTTTCCTGTGCACACATGGTGCCAGTTTGACTCGTGTTCCAGAAGTTCTCTGGATGTAGCCCAGAGATACTGGCAGTGAAGGAGCAGCACTGCAGGCAGCCAGCACAGCGGCCGGAAGTGCCATTACTGCCTGGCTGAATGCTCTCCTCCTTCCTGCTCAGTCTCCTCGCTGCTGAGCAGAGCTTGCCCAGAGCAGGGAGCAAAGCTGACAGATGGGAGGCAGCTCCCAGTAGGGTGACCAGACAGCAAGTGTGAAAAATCGGGACAGGGGTGGGGGGTAATAGGAGCCTATACAAGAGAGAGACCCCAAAATCGGGACTGTCCCTATAAAATCAGGACATCTGGTCACCCTAGCTCCCAGGATGTTGTAGATGATGATCATCCCTCCCTCAGCCTTGCTGAGCTGGGAGCCCTGCCACTCCCCCTCCCTGCAGGGTGGTGCTCGGTCCCCACTTAGCTCTCTGGCCCTTGCTTCCCGCCTTCCCCCCCACCCCCCGCTCTCTCTGGGACTGTGTGTGCAGGGGCACCCAGGCTACATGAACTGTGATGGCAGTGAGTGGGAGCCAGCCCCAAAATTTTCCTGCAGCCTCCCAGGGATCTCTTGTTCCTGCCTCCCAGGGTGCAGTAGGGGCAGAAATAAGAGATCCCCAGGGGGTGCTGGAGCACACTGCACCCCAAGCCCTGGGGATGCATTTCAGCTCTCCTCAGCCAGCAGTAGCCAGGCTGGGGTGAGTGTGTGTGTGTGTGTGTGTTTTTCCTCTGATACCTTCATTTTACGTCAAACTTCAAAACAGACAAAAATAAAACAACCAAACAAAAACACCTTAATTGAACATCCCATTTTAAAAATTAAGAATTGCAAAGTTTCATTTTAATAGGTTGACAGCCTTGGAGACTGATGTCCTCATTATCCTCAGAACAGGTGCACCCGGGGCATTTTCCTGCCAGTGTGACTCAGCCTGGAGCTGGAGAGCCCAATTATCAGATTACATGGTAGTTCAGGATAAAGCCTTCTCAAACTACACTCATTCTACTGAGACAGCCACCAAAGGAGCTACTTATGTGGTTTAGGTACTCATGTGCTCCTTATGGGCAGCTAAGTCCCATCAATACACTGCCACAATTAGGAAACAGGGTGGGCAGTAGAATTTTCACATACTGCACCACAATTGTAGGGCTAGAGTGTCAACATGGGGGGTGAGTGGGTGCTAGGCACTTTGGGATATGTTTATTTTGACTTGGGTCTGTGCACTGCAGTGTGGAGGCCAGAGCCCTAGGTTCGAGCATGGGTCAGAAAATTCTTAACCTAGGGTTCAAATTCAATGTAGATGCTCAAGCCCAGGGTTCCCTGACACGGGTCAGCTGATTCGAGTCCCACTAACCCTTGACTTACATTGCTGTGTAGACATACCCAAAGTGTCACTGATAAATACAAGGTTTGAACAGATTGTTATTTCAATGGAGAATTTTTGTTATAAGCTGGGGACGCATCAGTTGGAAGTAACAGAGGAGGAGAAGGACCTCGGAGTATTGGTTGATCACAGGATGACTATGAGCCGCCAATGTGATATGGCTGTGAAAAAAGCTAATGCGATCTTGGGATGCATCAGGCGAGGTATTTCCAGTAGAGATAAGGAGGTGTTAGTACTGTTATACAAGGCACTGGTGAGACCTCATCTGGAATACTGTGTGCAGTTCTGGTCTCCCATGTTTAAGAAGGATGACTTCAAACTAGAACAGGTATAGAGAAGGGCTACTAGGATGATCCGAGGAATGGAAAACCTGTCTTATGAAAGGAGACTCAAAGAGCTTGGCTTGTTTAGCCTAACCAAAAGAAGGCTGGGGGGAGATATGATTGCTCTCTATAAATATATCAGAGGACTAAATACCAGGGAGGGAGAAGAATTATTTAAGCTCAGTACTAATGTGGACACAAGAACAAATGGATATAAACTGGCCATCAGGAAGTTTAGACTTGAAATTAGACACAGGTTTCTAACCATCCGAGGAGTGAAGTTCTGGAACAGCCTTCCAAGGGGAGCAGTGGGGGCAAAAGACATATCTGGCTTCAAGACTAAGCTTGATAAATTTATGGAGGGGATGGTATGATGGGATAGCCTAATTTTGGCAATTAATTGGTCTTTGACTATTAGCGGTAAATATGCCCAATGGCCTGTGATGGGATGTTAGATGGGGGTGGAATCTGAGTTACTACAGAGAATATTTTCCTGGGTGTCTAGCTGGTGAGTCTTGCCCACATGCTCAGGGTTTAGCTGATTGCCATATTTGGGGTCGGGAAGGAATTTTCCTTCAGGGCAGATTGGCAGAGGCCCTGGGGTTTTTTTGCCTTCCTCTGCAGCGTGGGGCACGGGTCACTTGCAGGTGGATTCTCTGCACCTTGAAGTCTTTAAACCACGATTTGAGGACTTCAATAGCTCAGACATAGGTTAAGGGTTTGATACAGGAGTGGGTGGGTGAGATTCTGTGGCCTGCGTTGTGCAGGAGGTCAGACTAGACGATCATAATGGTCCCTTCTGACCTTAAAGTCTATGATTCAAGGTGAAGTGGTCCATTAACACCCCTCCAGTTATAAGAAGGAAAGGAAGGGAGAAGCAGCTGGGGTGAGTGTTGTTGGTGGGTTAGATTGTTGTAATAAGCCATAAATCCAGTCTCTAATCAGTCCATAATTTTTATTGTCTAACAGAGTTATGTATTTAAACTCCCAGGTTTGTCTTTTGAAAGTGTTGTGCAGGTTTCTTTTGCAGATGAGGATTGATGGGTCAGATGTAGAGTGATTGCTTTGTGAAAAGTGCTCACCCACAGGCGATAGGGTGTTTTTGTCTTTTATCATTTTCCTGCGTGAGTTCATTTGAGAGTGTAATGGAACCAAGCAATCATTTGTGTTCTTATACATATATGCATAACACATTCAGATAAAGAGATTTTTATTTCAATGTGCAGAACGCAAGACATATTGGCATGCTTCCTCATTGTTCGCGTGCATTTTTTTGGCACATTATTGACCATATACAGGACTAGTCAGTATTTATTGTACATACATACCCTGCAATTTTCAGATATAACTTCATACTTTTAAAATTAAATATTTTGAGACATGCTAAAAGCATTAATGTTAACTATGGCCTATGTCCATGACTTGTTTTATTTTATTTTATTTTTTTAAATAAGGCCATTTTGGAGTTAACTGACTGCAAAAGCAGCACATGAAAAACTTCACTAATGAAAAAACATTTGTGTACTCTGTTAATGCACTCAAAAGCAGCCAAATGGAATTTTATCAAACTTCCCAAAACATTCACCTTTGAGTTGAGAGTAAGTATGAGAAATGTGAGCACTAAAGAGCATTTTCCCCTTAAAAGTTATAAGCACCTGAATTTACAGATTTTAATGACAATGTCTCATCAACCATAACCTGTTGTAATTGACAATCTGCTTAACGAGCTATGAAGCCAGAGAACATAGAGGATGCAATAAAGCGGGGAGGGCTCCGCCTGAATTTTCAGTCTTCCAATCTGATACAGTGTCTCATGACTAGGATGACCTTTGTTCTAGGAGGAGAGGGTCCCTCTAAGATAGATTCTGAGCTCTTCTCTGAAAAGAATGGAGGCTAAAGATTTCAATCTCCTGAAGCAGGCTACTCAGGCTTTTACAAATCAAGGGTTCTGAGGCTCTCTTATAATAGTGAGGAGGGCATTTGCTATCTCCATCTCCTTCTAATTTCACTGTCATAATAGAAAACTGACTTAATTAAGGTAAAATATTTCTCCCACAAAATGAGATCAGGACTGGGAAAGGTGGAGTTGTATTTTAGTTTTAAGATTAATATAATATTCATGAATGGATGGAATTTATCACTTGTGTCTAGGAAAGGTAATTCTATTTTGCAGACTAAAACTTCTATTTCTATGTGTATACATGGGATTTGTTAGCTTCAAGAGTGTCTAGTATGTATGGTGTATCTCCAGGCCAGACTCATTTGTGTAACTGTACATTTGTGATCCAGGATACTGAAACATTGATTTGATAAAATTGTAGATTTGTATTATCTTCTCTAAGATGGCCTGACCCCTACTTTAAAATGGCTCTCTTATCACTTTGTTAGCAATTAAAAATGGCAAACTAAAGGAGGAAGGAAAAGAGAACATGGAAGGGAGAAGAAAAAAAGAAGGAAAGAGCAGAACAGACAGATAGAGAAGGGAAAGAAAATAGAGGAGAAAGATCAACACAAAAGGGGAGTGAGAATGGGAAGAGAAACACCGAAGACAATATTAGAAAGTGAAGAAGACAGAATGAGTGACAAAGAGAATGAGAAATACGGGAGAGGATGAGGAGCACTCGTTGCGTAATATAAAGCTTCAGAGCTATGAAACACAATGCCTTAGCAGCACTTAAGTACTGTAAATTCATGCATTTTCTTGAACTGTGTTTCCATAATGTATTTGCCCATTTCTAATGTGAAAGAAGGTGCCTGTCCCAGTGTCTTTTCTGGTAACCCCTCTGAAAATCACATCAGCAAAATCAGCTTAATACCATGTTGATTAAAAAAACCTCAGGATCTAGAAATTCATTTTTCCACATTTCCTTTCACAATCCTATAGTTTTAGGAAAATGTGTCAGCAGTTTCCCACTGCCATAATTATTAAAAATATAGACAAATTCCTAGATATGGCACTGGCTATTCGAGTTTTGAAAACTTCAGACCAGATCCCCAGTGGGAGCTAATAGGTGTAAGCCTTTCTTATCCATCTGCCAGCTAAAACTCTTCTCCAAGCTCTCATAATCTCATGTCTCAATCTCCACTACATCCTTCTCTCTGGTATGGACAAATGTGATCTTGTCCCATTCACATCCATTTCAGAATGCTGCTGCAAAGGTCATTTTCCTAGTCCATTGCTCTGACCATGTCGCCCCTCTCTTTGCATCCCTCCTTTGACTCCCCTTTCTCTATTGCCTCAAACAAACTGCTTGTATTCATTTTCAAGGTTAATCACAGTCACTATCTCATATGCTCTTGATATGTTGACCCTTGTCTTTGACTAGCCCGGCCTCCATCACCCATTTGTTAAATTTTCTAACAAGCACCTTTTGGTTTTCCTCCCATACTACTCCTCACGCTTGGGAGAAGCTCCCTGTAAACATCCACAAAATTAACTCACTATCTTCCTCCAAAACCCCCAACCCACCTTTTCTGAGTTGCCTACAAAGCCGTTGACAGCTGTTAGGCTGCTGGTATACTGTACATTGTTTTTCAGTTGTTGGTATAATTGTTTATTTTATGACAAAAGCATGCTTTCTTCTGAAATAGGGCTTTGAAAAATAATTTCCAAAAATTTACATAAATTCCTGGGGGTGGGGTGAAAGAGGAGGAAATAACTGTAATCTGAAGGAAAGAAACTCTACCCATCTGTGCTGTGGAACATGGAAAAGGTCCCCTGTCCCCATTTGATATGTAACCAACTCATCTAAAACCACCACAACAAAGGTTTTAAATTGTTAGAAAAAATTAGGAAACACCCAGCATGTGCTATTGCCCATCCCACACTAGCAGAGGGCTCTTTCTCTTCCAATGTATCATCTACCTACCATGTAGCTGTTTTATAGAGTTTTCTGCCTTCCCTCATCCGAGCATATTTGGGCCTTCAATTTACTGTACTAATGCTATCCAAATAGCCATTTTTTAAAGATTAGAGCTCTTTGGTGAACTAGATTTGGTTTTAAATTTGATTTTATTATTTTATGTATGCATGTAGAGTCAAGTGGTTTGTGTAATATGGATTTTCCAGAAGGTATTTAATTTCTCCAAAGATAAATATTATTATAATTTTGTAGCTTGCAGTAGCTGACCCCAGGATTATGTTGTATTCCCAAAAGGGGAATGAATGTGTGTCCTGGCTAAATTACACTTCAGCTGTTTGCACTAAACTTCTGCCTCCTCAATTATGTAAAATAAGGGAAAGTTTCACCTTTGCATTTTTCCCCAGTTTCAGTCAGAGTGCATTGTTGCTGCTAGCAATCACTTTTAAGATAGGAACCTGCTCTTTATACGTATCTATGAAGTTTTTGGAGGAATTGGTTGCAAATCTGAAAGTAGAAGACAATTTGGGTGAAAGTGATAATGAAATAATACATTTCATGATTCTAAGGAAAGGAAGGAGTGAAAGCAGTGGAATAAGGACAATGGACTTCAAAAAAGAAGACTTTAATAAACTTAGAGAACTGGTGGGTAGGGTCTCAGGGGAAGAAAATCTAAAGGAAAAAGGAGTTTAGGAGAGCTGGTAGTTTCTCAGAGACAGTATTAAAGGCACAACTTCAAAGTATCCTGGTGCAAATGTATGTAGGAAGAATAGTAAAAGGACAATATGGCTCCATCAGGAGCTCTTTAGTGACCTGAAAAACCAAAAAAGGAATCTTACAAAAGTAGAAACATGGACAAATTGCTGAGGATAAATACAAAAGAATAGTATAAGCATCTAGAGACAAAATCAGAAAAGCTAAGACACAAAATGAGTTACTCTTAGCAAAGGTCATAAAAGGCAATAAGAAGTAGTTCTATAAATATGTTAGGGGCCACAGAAAGACAAAGAAAAGCGTAGGTCCACTAAACTAAAATGTATGACACCAAGAAGGCTGAGGTGCTTAATGCCTATTTTGCTTCAGTCTTCCTGAAAAAGATTGTGACCAGATGTTTAATACAATTAATATAAACAAGGGGAAGGAACAAAAGCCAGAATAGGGAAAGAACAGTTATAGAATATTTAAATAAATTAGATGTATTCAAGTCAGCAGGGCCTGATTAAATTCACCATGGTGTACATATGGAATTAACTGACACAATCTCAAAATCATTAATGATTATATTTGAAAACTCATGGAGAACAGGTGAGGTTCCAGAGTACAGAAGGGCAAACATAGTATCTGTCTTTAAAAAGGGGAACAAAGAGGACCAGGGGAATTACCGAGCAGTCAGCACCTGGAAAGATACTGAAACAAATGATTAAGCAATCAATTTGTAAGCACCTTGAGAATAACAGGGTGATGAGTAATAGCCAACATGGATTTGCCAAGAACAAATCATGCCAAACCAACCTAATTTTCTTCTTTGACAGGGCTACTGACTTAGTGGATAGGAGGGGAAGCAGTAGACATGATATATCTTGATTCTAGTGAGGCTTTTAACACAGTCCCATATGACATTCTCATAAGCAAAGCAGGGAAATGTGGTCTAGTAACATTACTACACCTACAAACGGATTGAAAGACTATATTCAAAAAAGAATGGTTGTCAATGGTTTGCTGTCATATCTAGTGCCACCCTCTCCCCACCCCACAGCGGTCTGTCCTGGATCCAGTACTAGTCAATATTTTCATTAATGGCTTGGATAATGGGGTGGAGAGTATGCTTATAAATTTTGCAGCTGACACCAAGCTAGGAGGGGTTGCTAGCACTTTGGAGGACAGGATTACCATTTAAAATGACCTTGACAAACTGGAAAAGTTGCATGAAATCAACAATGAAATTCAGTAAAGACAAGTGCAAAGTACTACACTTGAGAAGGAAAAATTAAATGTACAGCTATAAAATGGGTAATAACTGGGTAGAAATTTGTACTGCAGAAAAATGATAAAAGATGTAGAAAACCTGACTTATGAGGAAAAATTAAAAAACACTGAGTATGATCTTCAGAAAAAAAAAAGACTGAAGGGGGAATCCAATAACAATCTTCAAATACGTTAAGGGCTGTTCTACAGAGGATGCTGGTCAACTGTTGTCCATGTCCACTGAAGGCAGGACAAAAAGTAATGGGCCTTAATCTGCAGCAAGGAAGACTTATGTTAGATACGAGGAAAAACTTTCTAACTATAAGGGTAGTTAAGCTCTGGAATAGGCTTCCAAGGGAAGTTGTGGAATCCCCATTATTGGACATTTTAAAGAACAGGTTAGACAAACACCGGTCAGGGATGGTCTTGGTATATTTTCTCCTGTCTCAGCCTGGCAGGTGAGGGGTGGGGCCTGGACTAGATGACTTTTCAAGGTCCCTCTTAGCCTTACCTTTCTATTATTCTTTCCTCCGCATTTTTAGCTTCTCTCCTCATGGCAAGCCATGCTGACAGAGGTTGCTGTATTTTCTGCATCTTTTATTTCATTGCTGTTGAATGAATGCTGTCTATTGCAGTAGATCTCAGATTTTTCCACACCATGACCCCATGTTACAAAAGCAAAAGTTTTGGGATTCCCTTTCCCTTCCCCCACATCTAGCTATAAGGAGAGGCAAGTGGTCATGATCCCCTTGGAGCTGTTTATGACCCCCTGTTTGGGAAGCCACATTCTATTGGTTTTACCTTAATAGTGAGGGTGAAAGAGTCAGTGAGGATATTTCCACCCACTCTTCTCCTGCTGTCTCAGTTAAGGCAGGGATTTCCACCCAGCTTTCAGTAGCTATTTAAACACAGAGGGATATTTTCTTGCTGGCTTGAGTTGCTACCACTGGCAATCTAAAATCAGCTATTAATCATCAGCTGGTTGGATGGTTCCTTTGTTTTAGTTTATTCACTTATGTTGCCAACTGGCCCCCAGCACTCTCAGCTGTTGTGTCTTGCTGCCAATGCTATTGTACCTCCTTCTTTGGCTCTAGTTTACAGCTTGTTTTTCTTCCTCATATGGCTGGCTTTATGGTAGGAGTGCATTTTGCTGCGCCTCCTGCAAGCAAAAGAATGAGATGTGGAGTGGGGGGAGAAGGGGCAGGCATTTGTCCATATGTATGTTAGCCCATCTAGTTGTAAAGTTTTCCCATTGATATACCCAGCTGCCTCTCACTCTGCCTACTTCCTTTCTCCACAGAGGCCATGGCACATTTTCAGTAAAAATACTTCCAACCTAAAGCTGATGAGAACTATGATGCAAGTATGTGATAAAATGTTGGGTCAAGTCTTTGGGTGACAAAGATGGTGGTCTTATCTCTTTTCCTTTATCAAGAGAGAGTTCTTTCCCCTGGTTCTCCTCCAGATTCCAAACCTGCTCACTCAGACAGGTATAAGTGTTTCAGGGCTGGCTATGCAAATCCTCAAGTCCATAGAACTGCTGTCCTAAATGGCTGCAAAGCAGAGTTTATTCTGTGGAATGACAGGCATCCTATTATTAGAGCTGGGGAAAAAAAATCAGGAATATCTGGTGAATACAGTACAATTCTGTTTGTATGAATGGCACTGGGGACATTCAAAACCTCCAATAAGCAGGCATTCAGAAAAATAGAAGTGCTATTTTTAGCTGCAGTTTCACAGATGGGGTAACAAAGAGAGTAATGTTGATGTCTGCTTAATAATAATACTTTAATAAAGAGTAAAACAGCAACAACTTCATTGAGTTCATTAACACACCATAATTACTTATCTTAAAAAAAATTAATCACAATCTGTTTGTCAGCATTGCTTTTTTTATATAGCCTTCTGCCATTATTAACTCAACAGTAGAATGTGTAAGCCGTCTGCACCAGTCTGGTTTTCTGATCAGATGATAGCTTTCTCCAGGCAGTTGTCAGCCTCATAATCAGTCAGGATTCACACATCATCTGGTTCCACCTGAGTCTGCACCACTTTCATAACATTTGGTCTGCTCCTGCTGTAATTTCACAAGGTCACTCTTGGACAAGTTGTTGTACCCCTCATCAGTTTTCTCACTCTGAACCCAGTTCTTCGCCTCCTGGACATTAAAGAAAAAATTGTTCGGCAATGCCCTGGATGTTGCTGATGGCTTCTTGCTCTTGATCTGGGGCATCGGGGCCTCATTGGTAGCCTTTTCAGGTGTCTGCAACAGTGTAGGTTTAGCCCAGCATTTTCTTTTATTGTCAATGTTTGTATATCCTTCCATGACTTGGCCAACATGTAGGTGGCTTCCTTAATGGATATTGACTTGATAATGAGAATAATGAGAAGCTAACTCTGAGATTAAGGACACAGCTGAGCAATGTGCCTCTGTAAATTTTTAGTGTATCTAGCACCCTCTGGCCTAAGGGTTGAATTTGTATCATGGTGTTTGTTGGCAAAGATTCACACTATATGGATCCATCAGCAGTTCTTAAGCTCTCTGCCTCAGGATGTGCACCAGCATTATTGATTAGAAGGACTACATGGATGGGCAGTCTCTTTGCTGAAGTGCATAGCAGGGATGAAGTTGTCAGCACACCGGCTGTGGAAGGTCTCAGCCATGGGCGGCTCTAGGCACCAGCAAAGCAAGCAGGTGCTTGGGGCAGCCTATTTGCAGGGGCGGCAGCCGGCAGGGAGCCAGCATGGGAGCTGAGAACCAACAGGGGGCCCTGGGAGCTGTAGTTCCTTGGTTAGCTCCCTGCCTATAGAGCCAGCCCTGGAGCAGGAAAAGAACTACATTTCCCAGCATTCCCTTGGCTGCTATCAACAGGAAAGGGAGGAGGAGGGAGTGAGGTAGCTGAGCCATGCTATAGCTTGCTGTGAATGAAGAGCTCACTGCTAGAACGGGGTGGCACTGTGAACGGGGAACAAGTATGCCCAAGGAGTAGAAGGCTTTGCCCCAGATATCCCCTTCAGAAGACATCCCCATCCTGGATTAGGCATACTGCTGTGACCTCACCTTGCAGCCCCCAAAGAAAGAATTGGGTGGACTAAATGGACAGTGCCCCTCTCTATCTGAAGCCTAGCAAGGGAGGTACATGGATCCCACTAGAATTTAAAATGAAAAGTAAGGGAGGGGAGGCTCTGGACCTGGGCAGCTTTAGATACAGTACCAGGCACATAGGAGGATTTCCACTTCTGAGCCATGGAAGCAGAAATTGACTTTTCCTTTCCAGATATAACTAATATTCAGAAAGGGAGTCTAGCACCTGCCTTCCAGATTTGAACACCTCAAAATTCAGGAGTGCTCAAGCTCAATTTGGGCAGCTGTTACTTCATTTCTCCCAAATCAAATATACTGATCCACTGTAACTTGTTGTAGAAAAAGTAGGATAAAATTGAGCAAGAAATGCTTCCCAGTGGTTATTAGGGCTGGAATTGCTATTTTCAACAGCCATTGCCATTTTTTTTTTTTTTTAGTTTTATTGGTTTAAAAGGAAGACAGTGATATTGCATTGGCAAATTCCCCATAGAAAGAAAGAGTGGAACAAAAGAATAATAAAGGCACCTCAACTTTTCCTCATTTATGTAGGACAGTCTTATAATATGCATTCAGATATCCTCTAATCACACAAGCTGAAAATTGTTCCACTTTACTGCAGTTCTGTAACCATATGGGAACCAATCCTGTCTGTGTTCTGTGCACATCTAAAATTCCCGCTGAATGACCCGCCCTGGGAGCGAGTTACCAGTGACCCAGGGCTGGGGTGGAAGGAGGGTGCAGTTGGCGGGGGGAGAGCCCAGGGCTGGGGCGGCAGGGGGTGTGTGGGTGGAGGGGGGCACTGGTGGGGGGGAAGGGTGGAGCCCAGAGCTGGGGCGGCAGGGGGTGCGGGTGGGTGGGGGGTGGGGAGTATAGCCCAGGGCTGGGGTGGCGGGGGGGAGAGCCCAGGGCTGGGGCGGCAGAGGGCTGCGGGGGGTAGACCAGGGCTGGGGTGGGGGACAGCCAAACATTTTTTTGCTTGGGGCGGCAAAAAACCTAGAGCCGGCCCTGGTCTCAGCATTTATACAGATGCTCCTTTGGGGTCTGTAAAGTACAGGAAGGGACACAAAGTTGATGTACTTAAAACATCAGGGGCTAGCAGACATTCTGATGAGTAGGAGAGAGAGATTATGTTCTCCCATGGCATTACTACAAGCTAATACGGTGAGGTGCTCCTTGTTATTTCTGAAGTCTGGGGCTCTGTGCATGTTAGAAGAGGCTAATGTCTTCTCTGGGAGTAGGCACCAATAGAACCCAGTCTCATCAGTGATGTAAATCTTCTGGTCTGCGAGTCCCACTGTGCCATTTTGCAGCTGACTGCTGAAGATTGTTTTCATAATCGAATAATTAGGTGTGCTCATTATTTCACTGGCGATACTCAGCTGACAGATGCCAGGCCAGTGTTTAAACTGGTTGAGCCAGCCATCACTGGCAGGAAAAATTGCTTCTTCACAGTTCAGCTCTTTATGGAAGTGTCTTGCCTGCTCTTTTAGCATAGGCCAGGATATCAGTGTAGCTTTCATTTGGTTTTGTATAAACCACATGAACACCACCTTATTGGCATGGCACACATGCATGGTTTTTCTTTCTTCCATCTGAATGCGGCTGTCAGTGGCTACAGTGAAGCTCCACAGTGTCTCCCTTGCATTCCAGGGATTGCAGACAGTGGAGTTACCAAGGTTGTACTGCTGTGTGCTATCAACATTTTCTCTCCTTTCCAGGTCCTTGAATCTATAGTTTCTGCTTCAGATCCAAAACCATTTTTTTTCTTTTTGACATTGCCCTTCCAAGCTGATGAAATGGTAATTGCTCAGAATACTTGTATTTGTAAATATTTACGATGTAGAATTTGGCCTGCATAGTGACTTGGGTGGCCAATTTTGAAGCTTGATTATTGAATGTAAATACTGGATTTTTACCAACAATCCATTATGCCATTTGTCTGCTTCTGATATCTGATGTGTGTATATAGTCTAATTTTGTATTCAGCAATTACTATTTGACCAGATCTTCTTACCAACTATATTTAAAGCATCATAAAAGTTACTTCATGGTGCAACAACATCTTGTAACATACCACAAAAACTTCTGCTGTTACATGATCTGCTTCCTGTTTTGGGGAGAAGAAAACAAGAACAGAACTTTGTTTTTTTGCTAGCATGGCCATTCATTGTGATTGCTAATCTTTATACAGTGGAGTGTAAAGAGATCAGAATTTTCTGCAATTATTAAATATCTTTTATAGCATAAAATTACTAATATAGTAAGACTCATTATCCAAGCATCCTTTACTTTTATTTGATACAATATTAAAGCTTTACTATATACACTACTTTAAAATATTTGTTATGAAACAGCATGGATGGACCTGAATTTTTTCTAGGAACTTATTGCAGAGGTGTCCCTCAGAGTTCCTCTTGCACTAGAAAAGGGGTTCTCAAACTTCATTGCACTGCGATCCCCTTCTGACAACAAAAATTACTACATGACCCCAGGAGGGGGGACTGAAGCCTGAGCCCTTCCGCCCTCTGTATGTGTATGGGAAATCCAAAGCCTGAGCCCCCACTGCCCCAGGCTGGGGAACCAAAGCCAGAGCCCAAGGGCTTCAGCCCCAGGCAGGGGCCTGTAACCTGAGCCCCACTGCCCAGGGCTGAAGTCCTCAGACTTTGGCTTTGGCCCTGGGTGGTGGGGCTCGGTCTTTGGCCCTGG
Organism: Terrapene triunguis; assembly: GCF_002925995.2. Lineage (NCBI taxonomy): Eukaryota > Metazoa > Chordata > Testudines > Emydidae > Terrapene > Terrapene triunguis. The sequence continues at coordinate 42,949,104 of NW_020664436.1, forward strand.
GCCCCAGCAGGTCTAAGTCAGCCCTGGCGACCCCATTAAAATAGGGTCACGACCCACTTTGGAGTCCTGACCCACAGTTGAGAACTGCTGCATTAGAACTAGGCAGGAAGCATATTGTCCAGTCTCTTCACCCACAATCTGATTTAGTTGACAGAGTTTTGCCAGAGCACAGTACTCCAGAAATCATAGTACAACACCAGCGAGTCAGTATTTCTGGCGCTATAAGATTACTCTTGGCATGAGTGCTTCTGGGGATGATATCAAGAACACGCACTCAGAAAGTAACAAACTTACAGCAGCCTGGTCTCCTGGTGCCTACATAGGTATTGAGTTGCCTACCAGGAATCTCCCTAATGTAAAAATAAGTGATATTTACAGAAACTTCTGATTTTGAAGTAAGTAAATTTAAGTCATAACTGGTTACATTTTGAAATATTGTGGTACATATAGTACAAAATATTGCAGTGCATCCCCTCAGCAACATGAGCTACCACAAGTATCGCTCCCCTGCTCTCTACAGGGGTTTCCCATAGGATCTTAAATAAAATTCAAGGTTTCAGTCCTTATCTTCAAGGCCCTTAATGCACTTGGCTCAGGATACTTAAATGATTGCCTAAACCCCAGGATTAAGACCATGGTAGACAACTCTATTCACTAGGTATAGTGGAACTTTCTACCTTAAGGATGAAGCTTGCCTCTGCAGGTGACAGAACTTCCTTGGGGGCCAGTCTGAGACTATGGAATGAACTCCTTCAACAACTAAAGACCACCACAAACCTCATCACCTTCCACTCAAAGCTATGTGCATTGCACTCAAACTTTTTCTTCTGTACTATAAATACACAGCAGCATATATATCAGCTGCCCTCCTCCCCCTCAAAAAACCTCAAACAAGCAAAAAGACACTCCACTGCACGTACATTTATTCCCCTGGGGAAAGGGTGACAAAGAACAAAATGTGTTAATCATATCACTTAATGCACTACTGAAAGGTGCTCAGATACTATGCCAAAATGAATGGTATCAGAACCTACATAAAACAGAACTGATGTAATGATATGTGGATCAATCCCCAAGAGGAATTTTGCCATGTACTCCAACCTATATTTTCCCCTCTCCCCACAATAACTTATCATTGTCACCCACTTACTTTATCAATATCTTGTGTGACTCTGTCACAGGTTCACCTCAACCAGTGGAACATCTCTAAGTCAACAGATATCCAGCTCAACATGGCCAGCTGGACTTTACATTTCACAAAATAAAACAAAAACAGTCTTTCACGGACAGTCAAAAAGGTGCAATCAGAATTCAGCCCCTGATTAGGCCAGGCTCTTGTGGGTGAAGACAGGAGATCGATCAATCCATCCTTCCTTCCTCTCTTCCCCATCTCAGCTTCACCCAGAACTGACCAGTGGAAAATGCAGCCAGCCCTCATTATTTTGCCTGCTGGGCCCTGATTGGCATCTTCCTGTTTCCAGGTCTTCTGGCCACTGGAGGACCTATTATTATAGGTTCCACCAGTGGCTGATCCTGGGTGGCCTCTCTAGCCAGCTCTTAGGAGTCTAAACATGCTGCTCTTTTCCTCCCAAAAGGGAACCTTCTTTGGGCAGGGATGGTTCACCAAGATAGCAGGGCCTTCAGCAAGGGGCAGCAACCTATCACAGACTCCTTTTCTGGCAGTCTGCTCCTTGTATAGCAACTTCACTTATAGTTGCAGCAGTCAGTATTAAAAATTCACCTAGCTGTTCCGATGATTGGCCAGTGGCACTGAGGTCATAGATAGGGGCAGAATGAAAACTGGTGTTTTCCTGTGAAAAGTATGAATCAAGCCAGCTCCTGTAGAGCAAAGTGCTGGTGTGTCACTGTCACACTGAAGTATCCCAACATAAGGCTATCCTGCCAGCTGCTGAGCACCTGCTGAAAATTCCTGAGTGCCCTGAACTCCTACTGACTTCCCAGGGTTGAAGGTGCTTAGCACATTTCATTGTGTTCAGCCAGGGCCGGCTCCAGGGTTTTTGCCGCCCCAAGCAGCCACCCCCCATCGCAAAACCAAAACCAACCAAACAAAAAAGCTGTGATCGCGATCTGCGGCACTTCGGCAGGAGGTCCTTCGCTCCGAGCGGGAGTGAGGGACCCACTGCCGAATTGCCGCCGAAGAGCCGGACGTGCCGCCCCTCTCTGGTGTGGCCGCCCCAAGCACCTGCTTGGTAAGCTGGTGCCTGGAGCCGGCCCTGTGTTCAGCACCTTGTGAGGATCAGGTTAGGAAAAAGCAAATAGGCCCTGAGGACCCACAGCCTAGCACAGTTTTTCTCTGGGGAAGAATTACACAGGAACAGGAGAAGGAAGGAATATTTTTCTGTCAGACTGTTATTAAAAATAAAATATGGAAGCTGTTTGAAGCCACTCAGGGATTTGGAGTGATAGAATAAGTGCTAGGAGAGATGGATTAGTTGGCAGAAGGCAGGTGAGGTGGTTAAATGTATGTAATAAATAACACACATTATCACATTTCCCTGAAACTTATATAACTTGCCCCTTGCTTCATCTGCTTTTTCATCCCTCTGCATTTGAGTCAGGCTGCTTTCTTCTCCATGCGGTCTGGGTACCAGAGGAGGGAGCAATGAGAGCAGGAGATTCTATAGAATTTACTCCTTGAGCTCAGTTCTCTGAGTTCCAGCTGCCAGAAGGAGCAATTACAGAAATTTTACTCAACCTCTACGACCTTTGTCTGGGGCATGTTCAGTGTAACAGAACGTTTGGAATTTTAGCTTCTATTGAGCATGTGCAAACATCACTTTTCAAAGATTTCTAACTCAGCAATATTTGAGCAGATTTTCACTAGGACAGGAAAAGGGTGATCGCACAACCACTGCCAAATGTCAAGTCCCTGCCCCAAAGCATGGAGGTTCTAGAACTTCTCAATCTAATAGCTGTTAGAAGGTTCTAATATGGAGAAAACAACACACCTTCCCCTAATCTTGTCCACAGAGGTGTCTGAACTGTTTTTTGTTGAAGCTTAAAAACAAACCTGCCTGAAGACCACTCCAAAGTAAAATGTCAGTCCTAATTATTAAAGATTGGCAAAGTTTTATAACCACCAGAAAACAGGGTCTTGTATTGGAATGTTAGGCAATCTTAACTATAGGTGTCACTAACAGCTCAACCTATCATTTATATATATTACAGAATTTATAAGGTAGGTATATGGTTATGTATCTCTAAGGCTTGCAAATATTTTTTTAAAGCAGGCAAATTGAGAACCCCAGCAATATATACTGTATGCATACTATTTTTGTTTCTATGAAAAAAGTCAAAATATTCACATTAAGTTACTTTTGTGCTTTCAACTGGCCTCTGCAGGTAAGTAATGCTGTTGCTAAATATAGTATTTGCTGATTTTTCAGACTGACCAAGAATCAAGATAGCAAAAATTAATTCAATTTTCAGGGACTATTTCAAAGCTCTACAATGCCTTTCCTCTCAAGAGCACTCTCAGTGACTTCCCTGGGGCTACACAGGAGAGAGAGAGAGAGAGAGAGAGAGAGAGTACGGAATTGGATCCATCAACATAGATCTGCAGTTCATATACACATGTACTATCACAGTTCAATATGTCAATAGACCTGATCCTGCAGACCTTAAAACTTAGCTTTCAATTAGAGCTTTGCCTGAGTAAGGATTGCAGGATAGCGTTCTATATTGTTAGTCATAGTTAAGGATATGCTTTTGTTATGGAGGTCACAGATTCTGGGGCTTTAACAGACCTCTGTGACTTCTGGCTTCAGCCCCACGCAGCAGCGGGGTTCCAGGGGTTCCAGCTCGGGTAGTCAGTGCCCCCAGGGTCGGCTCTAGGGTTTTTGCCGCCCCAAGCAAAAAAAACAAAAAAACACACACACACCTCACCGGAATGCTGCCCCTGGAATTGTGCCGCCCCAAGCACGTGTTTGACTTGCTGGTGCCTAGAGCCGGTCCTGATTGCCCCAGAGCAGTGGAATTCCTCCAGCTGTCAGCCCCCCACAGACAGGGGCTGGGGCTGCCGTGATTTATTGTTTATTGCCAGTGTCCTGCCCATGAATTTTAATAAAAATCCCCACATCAAAATCTTAACCTTAGTCATAGTATCCCGTTAATATCACCATTGCTTTCCTGAGGAGGCACATAATGCTCCTTGTGGAATGTGGAAAGCATCTAGCGGGCATTGATTAAAATTAATAAAATATAATAGTCACTGTGGTTCAAAGAAAACAGCAAAATATTATTTGTTATAGCAAAAATAATTCTTGCACAGAGAGACATCAAATCTCTAAGAAGAGGAAAAAAAATATTCTTGTCTCAAGTTTATGGGCCTGACTGATATCAGTGGAGTTACAGTGGCATAAAACTGGTATACCAGTGGGGGAATTAGGCCCTTTGTCTGGACATACAGCTATGTTATGTAACTTCACTGACAGAACATGTCACGATGCATGACAATACTATGTAGCAGCAGAACAACTTTAAATAGCTCTCACAGTCATCTCCAATCTCAACAAGTTTTGGAAGAAAAACATGTTTCTGAACAATGTTTTCTTCATAAAAAATTCCTAAGAGAGTGCTTCAGACACTACCCAGAGCTTTGCAAGTACTAAACTGTTAGTGTGTTTTACAACATATCTCCCTTTGACTTTAAGGGGAACCACATGGCTAGCTCTCAAGATCAAATTTTGAAACCACGTAGCCATGGAATAAGTACATAAGCTTCTCATTCCTATAAATGTTGGCTCTGCGCTAGCCTGATTAATCCTGAAGGTGGTAAGACTAGCAAAAAAAGGGGCCCAGAGGGCTATGAATTTGCTCCATGATTCATGCTGGGTTAGTGGAAATAGGCTCCCTATCAAAACAGCCATCTGGTTTCCATGCATGGGCCACAATCCCTCCGTGGCCCATGCATGGAGAGAGTAGATTGAGGTCCTTAGGATGCAATGACTCCCCACAGGGCAGATGGAGGGAGAAAGATGAAGACCAAGACTTCTACCAAATAAATAAAAATAATCATTTGCTGAATGTGGGTGTGGGTCATGGAATGAATGATGTGAACCACACCCAGCCACTCAGTCTCTATGGGGTTGTTTCTTCAACCACATAGCAGTATTGTCAACCGCACTGTCACAAGTTGTGTGTCTCATGCACCCCCTCTGGGAAAGGACAGGCATCTCACTTGCCTCAGACATTTCCTGGAGAACAGCAGTACTGTAGACCAGCCGCAAGGTATGGGGTGCAATTCTCTGGCTGCAACTCTTAGAGGGTCTGCCCCTCTACAGGGCATGAAGTACTCCAGCTAAAAAGAAAAATACTGCCTGTGGCGGGACAGGTTCCCACCCCCATCAGGAAGAGATTAAAGAGCTTCATTGGGCAAAATCAGCCCCAACTTGGTGCACCTATAAGGTCTGTTGTTCCTGGAGAAGGACATTTCTAAAATGGAGGATCTAAGCTCAGTGCAACACAACACTTAGAGGGAAGCAAAGCTAGAGCTCCCTAGTTCCACAAAGCAGGGGCTGCTTACCCAGATAGCTTCTGAAGAGACTCTGTGGCCTTGACTCTCTGGAGAAGAAGAGGGACTATTTTTACTTTGCTTTTCTGTTCATGAGAGCCCCGGGTACTCAGAGTGGACATCTTAAGGTACAGGGGTGCTGAGAACCATTGAACCAAACTGTAAACCCTGTATATGATGGAAACCACTTCAAGCCAGGGGGTGCGGCAGCACCCCCAGCACAGCACCCATAGCTCCAGCACCTATGTTAGCGTATGTCTATGCTGCACAGTAGACCCAGGTCCATGGGACTCAGCCTTGTGGACCTGGTGTTTCCAAGCTCATGCTTGAGTGTCCACGCTGCCATGTGTCTATACTGCACTACCCAGGACTTTCTGACTTGGGTCTAAGGCTTGACCTGCTTCCATACTGCAAAATGACAGTGCTTGGACCCACCCCCACCTAGCATGGTCCTAGGACACAGCAGGTCCTGAGTGCTTGCTGACCTGACTCAGATTTGTGTGTGGACAGAATGGGGGCTCAGTACTGGCTTTCCAGGTGTCCCTGGGTGCCATGGTCAGGGGGGCACCATGGACAACACCCCCCTACCCCACACACACAGCCAGCCCAAGGCCCCTTTAGCTTGCAAGTGCTTGGCCCAAAGCCAGGGAGGAGCAGGGCTGGGGGCACCCCGGCTGAGGGCTTCTACCATGTGCTAGGCTCCAGCTGCTAGTCCTGGCTGGGCTGGGGAGGGACAGGACTGCCTCTTCCCTTGCACGGGCTGCTCCCAGGGCCAGGTCAGACTCAACTCCATGAACCTCCCCCAGCTGCAGGAAGCTCCGCATCCCCCTGCCCCACTTCTTGCCCCCATCACTTCCCAGCCACAGGGGGAGGGGTCACTAGATGGGGAGCTGCCCCCCATCTGCCCAAGCTCCATGCATCCAGACTCCAAGAAAGGATGCCAAAATACAAGTTCTCCCAGGGTGCCATTTTCGCTAAGGCCAGCCTGGGGGAGCGGGGGCTTGGGCTCAAACCTAAGTCAAAACCCAGGCTTAGACAGACAGGGGATTAGGAACCCAGCCCCCTTCAAAGAGACTATTTACCTTCTGCTTTGTGGAAAATGATAGGGCAACCCGCGGCTGCTTTGTGGGCTGCAGGATTAATTTGTTTGGCTTTTACTTTGTTTGGACTGCTGTCCTGCCCAGCAGATTTACAGCCAGGGGACCACACCCCACACTCCAAACCAGCACAACAGTGACACCTGCAGCCAGAGAGGGCCATCTGGCATGAGAGAGGTGCCCACTTTCACCCCACATGGGCACCCTAGAGATACAACCTACAACACTCCTACAGGAGGCCAGATTCTCTGCAATCTCATGCAAAGAAGGGTTCTCTGGGCCCCTGGAGAGGGGCTCAGATCCCCCCTTCTGCACCTACTGAAGCCCAAGGCTTAGTCCCAGAACCCCAAAAGAAAGCCAGACCATCTTCATCTTTAAGAGGCTCGGCAGTTCCCCAGTAAGTGACCCCTGCACTTGAGAACGCTGTATTCCAGCTCTGCTTGTTTCAGGATCCAGCTCGCAATTGGTGTAAGATCCTCTCTTATAAGGGCCCACCCTTCAGGCTGGACAAGCCCGGCAGGCAAGGCAGTTTGGGGCTGACTGTGATCACAGAAGCTCTTTAACCCATTCTTGCCTGGTGGTGCAGGTCTTCCTCACCACACCAGGCATTCAGAAAGCATGAGTCAGGACTCAACAAAATAATGAGATTTTAAGCCAATCGTGAGCTTTTAAAAAAATAATAAATGTTGGGTTCATTTTATTTCTATTCTGGTTTCTGAGCCTCTTGGGTGAATTCAGGTCACATTTTCAAGCTTTTTTTTTCTATGCAACCATTATGGGCTGGAACTGTGTTTTTTTCACATAGTGAAAGTGGAGATTCTCACATATATCACTTGATTCTAGGATTGAGGGCATTTAAAAAAGCCCCAAAACCTAATACTCTCAAGGAGAAACTGTGCACGTCCAGTACCACAATATGGCAAAGCCTAATGTCTGACGATGGTGTTGGCCCATCCCTTTACTTGGGTGGGTTTGGTGGACATAGATCACATAGGGACAACCCCTCAATGTTCAAATAGGGACCCTGTCACAATTATGAGGCTGCTTGCATTTCTGTCTCCTTTCTGGTCTCTCTGAGTGCACCTCTCCCACCCCCCACACAGAGGTGTTAGGCCTCGTGCCCTTGCTTGTCTTGGTCTGGAGTTCCGCAATGCTCCGTCTTCTCCCAGGACCAACACCCTTCCTATGCCAACCACTTATTACTGTATAAGTCTGACTGGACACTTGTGTCTCTTCCCTTTGGGGTCTGTGACCAGGGATAGTTACAAACAGCCTTCTTAAAATAAGTAGGCTTATTAGTAAATGGAACAAAGGATTAGAGAAACTTATTTCAGAACAACAAAGGGTCTGCATGTTTAATCTCATCAGATCTTGTGCTTCGCTACAAGCTAAATTAGGTTAGGGTGACCATATGTCCAGATTTTGTAGGGACAGTCCCGATATTTGGGGCTTTGTCTTATATAGAGTCCTATTACCCCCCATCCCCCATCCTGATTTTTCACACTTGCTGTCTGGTCACTCTAAATTAGGTGGGCTTCCCTTTCACGTTATAGGACAAGAACAGTCCCAATGTATATTTTTTTAGGAAGTCATGAAGCTCTTAGGACCAATGCTAGTGTCCATTTTCCTTCCAGAGATTTTGTCCCTGAGACTGCTCCCCATTTTCAGGGAAAAACAGCTTTCTGCTGGCAGTGGAAAAAACAAACAAACATATGGTGGCAACTGATTCCCTTTCCTTCTCTCTTCTCCCCTCCCCTGCTTTCTTGGTCTCAGTTTCCGTCTTTTGGGTTTTTTTTCCCCCATGCCATTGTAGAAAGCATTAAAGCCAAAGGCCCAAATTTTTAAAGGTATATAGGCATTCAGTACTACAATACCTAAGTGACTTAACCATTTTAAAAAGTGATTTAGACACTTAAAAGCCAAAATCCCATTGACAGTCAATGTGTTTGTGTGGGGAAGAGGTGTTCCTTACTGGACGAGCTCATCCCTTTACTTGGGTGACTTTGAGATCTCAGGAAAACAAATTATTTTTGCCTTCAGAATGTACCAGATTGTAACAAGGGACACACATATTCAAAATATTTTCCGTATAGGAGTTTTCTTCCCACCCTTGCCCCTACAAGTTCCTCCTTTCCAACACTGAAAAAACTTATTTCCAGTATTCCTTTCTTATAAAAATAGCTTAAGATAGTCTTTGTTTTTTTGTTTTGTTTACCCCCTTCACTCCTCTCTCACGCGTTAATCCTTAATAGAAAATTATTTTTCAAACACAACATATTTCCATTGTGGATGTGAATGGCATCCAGAGGGCAGTGCTGATTTCTCCACAGGCCCTCCTGCTTCCAAATGTTATACCACTGCTGATTTTTCTTAAGCAGGATTTGCTACTTTTTAAGCCAAAGAAGAATCCATTGCAGAAATGAATTTACACTGGCTCAATGCCACCTAACTGTGAGAAGTAAGAGATTGATTTCACTATGTTCCACATAAACTGTACCATTATGTATGCAATATGGAACCTCAATTTTTACTATTATTTTGAGAGCTTGTGTGAATGGTTTAATGAAAAAAATATAAAAGACTAAACTCCAGCTAAAAAGACTTAAAAATAAAAATAAGTTGCAGACATTCCCTTTTTGTATTTTGGGAACATGTTTTTAATATGGCAACCTGGGCCACATCCTAATCTCTAATGGGAAATCGCTCCATTTTCACCAGGATTTGATTCACACAGTATGTATGTTTGTGGAGTAACTACTGAATATGCATAGCAGTAACTTTTCAAAACTCTCTGAACATTATACAATGCAAGTTGCTACTTCATAGGAAGTGAGAGATCCCCAAACCGCTTCAATTGCAGGTCCCTGTAGACCCTATTAATTGCCATTATGATTAAACTGGTGTCAAACTGTTCTCTCCCTCTGGCTTCTGAGCTTTCTGTTTGCTTCTCAGCGAGCTCTCTCATTATTGTGGATGGAAATGCACTCAGACTCAAGATAAAAAAAAAATAGTGTAAAGCAAGATGTGAAATATCAGCCCAGTCAGAGCCAAACAAATGGCATATGATTTTTTTTTCTGCAGAGGAAGCAGTGTAGCGACAAATATACAGCTGTGCCTACTGTTTGGCACATACCAGGAGGTGTTTGATCATTTCACTTGCCTACTTGCCAGTCAGCAGTTAGATTGTTTGGGGAAGAGGGTGAGGAGAAGGGCAGGGTCACCCTGAGCTGTTCCAGAGCAAGAGACGCGCACAGAATTTTCCTGGTCTACCGGCTGTAATTGCTTTTCTCTACATAAAGCTAGGGCCACTACTCTCCCGTCTCCTGCTGCATATTCTCAGCTGCTATCATAGGTTTCTGCATCCACCCTTTAACGGGAGTATAAAATACAGGTTCTGGGATGAAACTGGATAAACAAGGGAGGTACAATCTGCTCTAAATTTTTGTTGGCTGCAGAACTGACTTTGGAATTTTTCTTCAGTGGAAAAGGCATAGAAAAGAAGGCTCTAGAGTCCAACAGGCTCTTGTTCACCAGTATTATTGAGGGTGAGAAGGAGGAGAGGGTTGTTTTATTTTTGCAATTACTGTAACTTCATAGGTGGATAGATGAGCTGACTGTACATGGTGCCTGAGTTTGTATGTTCCAAAAGGGATTCCAGACTCGTACTGTTTCAAGGATTATAAACACCCTTGAACTGATCTTCATTTCCAGTTTTGATACAGATGCTATAGAGTGCTCCATAGGCATAAATAAACGAAGACTGGCCTCAGAAATCAACAGCTCCATATTTACAGACTATGCTAAATAGCAGTGCAAGCCTTTAATTCGTTTCTGCCTGGCACCTTTGCATAAACAGGTGCAGAGAAAACCCTGGCTTCGCTTTACTAGTGGTCCCTGAATGATCCAAGTGATGATATTCAAATTACACCACACAAATCCAAGCCTCAAATCTGAACAGTCCTGAGTTTTCAGGAAGATTGCATCTAGATCCAGATTTTCCAGCTGGCTCCCATGTTTGTAATGGGCAGAACCAAATGGCAGGGTCTGACCATCTGAATACTGCTGAACTTTAGTGAAGTCTAAAGTTGAACTGTGCAGTTTGGCCCCATCTCAGAATTGACATAGAAGAAAGGTGTGTCTTTAGGTATAACAAAAAACAACCTTAAATATCAAAGTGTTCTTAGTCCTGCACAGGAATGCTTATATTACACTAATAGTTGAACAGTGACAATAGAGTACATGCTGGAAAGGCTGGCAGAGCATCAAAAAGCCATCCAGGTGTCCCAGGAGAACATTCAATAAACAAAAGGGAAGATGTCATTCTAACTTCTAGCCAGTGAAGGTTAATTGAACAGTAGTGGTGGATTTTGAAGCCTTTGGAGGAGGACATGTATAATGTAAGTGAAAAACTGACAACAAAATAGCTTGCTCTGAACACTCTTCGGTCTAACACAGGGGTCAGCAACCTTTCAGAAGTGGTGTGCCGAGTCATCATTTATTCACTCTGATTTAAGGTTTCGCGTGCCAGTAATACATTTTAACATTTTTAGAAGGGCTCTTTCTATAAGTCTATAATATATAACTAAACTATTGTTGTATGTAAAGTAAATAAGGTTTTTAAAATGTTTAAGAAGCTTCATTTAAAATTAAATTAAAATGCAGAGTCCCCTGGACCGGTGGCCAGGACCCGAGCGGTGTGAGTGCCACCGAAAATTAGCTCGCGTGCCGCCTTCGGCACGTGTGCCATAGGTTGCCTACCCCTGGTCTAACACCTTGAAAACAAAAGTGAGAGTATATGAGCTACAGGGAGGGTGTGTGTGTGTGTGTGTGTGCGAATGCCCAAATCCATCCATTGGCCAAATTCCACTTCTAGATACTTGTGCACAGCTCCTGTTTATTTCCATAGACTTGTACACATGTATAAATTCAGATTCTGCCATTGGATGTTTGTAGATTTTATGGAGTACAGTCTTTCTGAAATGCCACACAAATTTACAGTGCACTTTCTATACACCAAAGAAACAGTCTATATACTTTAGTGAGCCATGCTTGTATACTAAGGGCTAGTTTACACCCAGTTTTTGTAGCACTTCAACTATATTGGTTTAGAAAAGATATTAGCCTCTTTATACACGTATAACAGCATTCACAGTAAGGGTTGTACTAATCTAACTTTATTGGTATAAAATCACACCCTATCAAAATAGTTAAATAGGCACAAAAACTGTATGTATAAAAGGCACAAGATACTAAAAATATACTGAAAGGAAGGGAGGCAGAGTGGTTATTAACCTGGGACTCATGAGACCCAGGTTGAATTCCCTGCTCTGCTACAGGCTTCCTGGGTGACCTTGGGCAAGTCGCTTAGTCTATCTGTGCCTTGGTCCCATCTGTAAAATGAGAACAACAGTCTTACCTATATCCTGGCTGTGTTGTGGTGATAAATACATTAGAGGTGGTGATGTGACTTATGAGGAGAGGCTGAGGGAACTGGGATTGTTTAGTCTGCAGAAGAGAAGAATGAGGGGGGATTTGATAGCTGCTTCCAACTACCTGAAATGGGGTTCCAAAGAGGATGGATCTAGACTGTTCTCAGTGGTACCAGATGACAGAACAAGGAGTGATGGTTGCAGTGGGGGAGGTTTAGGTTGGATATTAGGAAAAACTTTTTCATTAAGAGGGTGGTGGAGCACTGGAATGGGTTACCTTGGGAGGTGGTGGAATCTCCTTCCTTAGAGGTTTTTAAGTTTAGGCTTGACAAAGCCCTGGCTGGGATGATTTAGTTGGGAATTGGTCCTGCTTTGAGCAGGGGGTTGGACTAGATGACCTTCTGAGGTCTCTTCCAACCCTGATATTCTATGATTCTATGTGCTCAGATACTGAGGTAGTGGACAACATATAATAGATAGAATCAATATACTGGTAGGTAATAGACTAACTTAGGCCTGCATCTTGCAACCTGAGCTATACTGGTGGACTCCCACATGAATGCAGAGGGTCAATAAGGTCAAAGGGTCTCCACGTAGGAGCAAGGAACTGCCTATGCAAGTTAGATAGAGGACTGGAGTCTTATTTATACACGATTGATATGGACATGACTTGTGGCCCTCTAATTGTTGGAAATCAGAAAGCTGAAAAGAAGCTAGCTCTTGGTAATGCAAAACATTTGGATCTCACCACCCAATTTCATCATCTCTTGCATATTTGGCAAAAGCATGATTTTTTTCCAGTGTTTGACAGCAGTGAAAGTCCCTCTCTCCTTCCCACTGCAGCTCTACTCACAACCATAATTATCTCCTTGCACCAGGCAAAACGGATCCTCATTGGCTCACAGTTTACTTGCAAGTTATTTTCATAGCTTAGAAAGCATCTGTATAGGCACATCCCCCAGCCAGCTTGGCCATGTCCATTTCTGGCTAGCAATGCCCATTTTAATGCTACACTGCCTACCCCCAGGCCATCATCACTCCAACACTGGAGCAGCAGCCAATGTATATCACCGCAACCTCCCCTTGGCAGAGTTTTTACATTTAATCATTCAGGCTTTCATGTACACAGAAGCCACTGAACGATTCATGCATCTGCATGCAGCGAAAGGGATTCAGATTGTTTAACAGCACAGGCCTAGGACTCAGCCTAGCAAATGTGTAGCTTGAAACAAACATTTGGGAAGCATCCATACTAGCCTTTACAAAGTTGAAACTATCTTGAGTTCATTGGCAAACCTTACCCCAGGGGTAAAAACAAATCCTGAGGTATGACTTACTCCACCATTTACATCACTCCAGGATTTGGACCTATGTATCAAGAATTGGAACAATTGCTTCAGTAATTTAATAGTGCAATCAATGCAAACCAGGGACACTGCTGCTCTAAATCAGTTCTAAGCATTCAGGAACTTCATATAATAGATAGAATCAATATACTGGTAGGTAATATACTAACTTAGGCCCGCATCCTGATCTATTCTGCTGCTTTTCTCTGTGTCTGCCAATCACATGCTGCTGCTGCTTTTCTGCTCATGTGCTGCCACTGTTGGACCCTCACTGTCACTTCTGCAGTACCATATTCTGAGGTTCCACCACTTAAACACAGGTCTTTAGTGATTTCAGTGGTTAACAGAGAACCTCACTGCCAATACAGCCTCTCTGTTGTCTTTCATTTCACCATGGTACCCACACCACATAGCCCCTAGACCTGTTTATCCATGATTCAGTACTAGTGATCGCTGAACCTAAACAAGGACTCTCAACTGAGACTAATTAGCTCTGGCTTTAGACACTGGAGAGAGGAAGGTCAAATAGTGTCTAGGACTCTTTGGATGTACACCACATCACCAAGCAGTTGCAGTTGTCCTTGTCCTTGTCCCTGTCCCTTCACCCCTACCCCCTATCTCTCCTTCACCTCTTGGCATCCCTAAACCCTGTTTAGCAAGTGAGGTTCAGTTTAGGGTGACCTCTCAATCAGGGCAGGCTAAGTAAAGTTTTACTACCTTTTACCTATTCAATAAGGATTACCCTCACACTCAATACTAAAATGATTTGTAACCCAAACACCAGCCAAAAGCGATCATTTTGGCAAAGCAGCTCTATCATGCTGCGCACCTAGACAGAGTAGGTGTGTCCATGCAAAACTGTTCCTGAAGTCAGTTCCCCCGGCTCATCACTAGATGTCACGGGAGAGCTCATTCAGACGCTTCTTATATCTATATTTACAAAAAATCATTGTATTGATTCTCTGTACCAGCAAGCACCCTATTTTTATTATAATTAATCTACTTTCTTATTGTACTATAAAAACAGATTATTATCCGTATGTGATTGGCCTTATTTTAATAGCAGGCAACAATCTGAGGTGGAGATTTAAGGAATATAAAACTGCAGTTATGTAAATTTATAACTCAGGATTACTTAGTTCAAAATTTGCACAGATTTTATTTTGTAAAGGGAAAAAATACTTGTACTCTTCAGATATAAACATTTGGTACCATCATGCAGCTGCTGTGTGCAACAAATGCTGACAAACCAGTTTCCAAGTAAGCAAGAGCTGCATGACATGGTATGATTCACGTTCATGTTGACCTTTATCTTGTTTATGACTGAAAACAATTAAAATTACTGGAGTCAACAGTGTGCAAACAATGAAGTGTAATTGGGCTTGGTTACCTCTGCCTTTAACTGTGTTTCCATGTTTCATCATTCAGGATCTCATATACAGAGTATCCATTGAACCATTCATGCATGTGTATGCAGAGAGTTAGTGTTTGACAGTTTGGGAATGTAATAAAGCGGTGTTGCACAGAAGATGCAAGAGGCATTAGCTAAGCTGTCAAACTATAACAACATTGATTTAAATTATCAAATCAAATTAATCAAACTATCCCAGTGTAAACATACATGGAATTATATTTGGATATCTGATGACTGAGCTCTATTTCAGGAGTACTGAATGGAAGTATTAATCATATTAGTATTTGAGTTATTAACTTTGTGCATTTCCTTTAAGAATAATTTTCCTGTAGCTGGCACCATGATCACAAGCCAAATTTCGTACATGGTTATATTGCTCCCTCATATCTAATGTCCCAGCAATGTGAGATGGTGACAGCTTCTAATTAGCATGAAGAGGATTATACCCACCCAATACCATTGCTACCAAGGAAAGGCCTTAGATTCTAGGTGTACTTCTCCTCATGCCAATTAGAAGAAGTTGTCATAGCCTTAATAGTTCTTGGACTGTCTTTTTGGTTCTGGATATGTGCAGTTCCTAGTACAATGGGATCCTGGTCCATGCCTGGGGCTCTTAGGCACTATAGTAATATACATAATAATAAAAACTCATTTTAAGGGACGTATTCCTTAAACTAGAGATTTACCTTCTCCCTCTCTCTCAGGCATGGTTTCAGGATTGACCAAAAATAAAATAAAAGCTTTGTTCAGTTTCACAAACCTTTCCTCAAACCCATGATATTCATCATCTATTGCTATGAAAAACATGCAGCTGGAAGCACAAGGAAAGGACATTGTAAGATCTCAGTTTCCCATATACTGGACATCCCCTCCTCCCGCTGTCTTCTGATTAGAGAAGAGAATGAAAAAGGTAGGTATTTCAGGAGGTGACTAGAGCATGCTGCCGTTGGGTAAGGTTGGGTGAGCAGGCAGACAGCCTTCATTCTTCTCCAGAAATTGGAACTTTTAATGCCTACTTCCCATGTGACAAATCTCAGAGGCAAAATATGGGGCCATTTCAAATTATGAAGGGACTAGATAGTGACAACCATAGTAATTTATTTTAGTGTAAAGGAATTTTATTAATGGTACTTGAGGGTGTATAGTTGGAGTAAGCAGTGCATTTCCTTACAAGGACATCAGTCCTGATTAGGGCACACAGATATATAGGTAATCTAGTAAAAAAAAAAGTAACGTTGCATCAGGCCAGAAACTTCAGATTATGAAGGCTTCAACAAAATGAGAGTGTGACAGAGATTATGGGCATGAGAAAATGAATGATCATACAAGATCATACAAGAAAAATCAGACAAGACTTCTGAAACTGTCTACAGATTAGGAAAATAGAATTATACAGTTCTCACTTTCAGAACAATTTTCCTTCAGTTTTTTTCTTATAGCAGAAGCAATGTTCTGTAACCAAGACACTTTTTCATCTTTGCTTGCTTTCTTGTTTTACTATGGAGGGGGTGTGTATTCAGTATTGTCTTCTATTCCGTCTACTAATAAACACTATTGCACTTGGATAATTACAAGAAAAATACTTCAGGCCTCATTCTCTCTGCCTTTAACTAGATATTTCCTTTGTCTTGATTGCATGAGAACATTCTTTTCACACAAATCACCAATAGTCTTCTCACTGTTATTCTCTTTTCTTCAAGAATACCTCAGTGCATGCTGACATTCTGCATTTGTCCTTCCTTAGCCCTTGTAGTTTTTTTTCCTGGGGATCTCATCTATACAGCTCTTTCCAACAGTTTTTCTTTCTTGCTTTACATCCCTTAGCCTTTTCCATCATGCTTCTCACAGTAGCATTCTGTTCATTTTCTTTAAAAAAAAAAAAAAAAAAAGAGAAGTCATTTCTGCCATTTTCTGTCCATCATTGCCTAGGGTCCTTTTCCTCTTTTCTTTTCTACAGGAGCTAAGAAACTATTGTTCATTCCACGAGTACAGTTTTACCTTCCACTTCCTGAGCTTTTCTAGGTTAATGTTGCTATCTTCTTGCTATTACTTCCAGAACTCTGTCATCATTGTTCCCTTTTATGTCCTAATCTCCATTCCAAAGTGATATGACCGCTTCTTGCACATTTTTTCCTAAGAGACGTGTGTGTGTGTGACAGACAGACAGACAGACAGATCTCTGATAGATTTCTGTTTTTCCTTCTTTAATTCCCCTTCCCTCTAAAATCTCCAGACCTACATCACAGTCATTTATACAAAAAGCAAAGCTTTTTCTAGGGTCCCATTACTGGAAGGTCAAGTGGGTATTTTTGGAACTCCTGGGTATCTCTATTTAAAAAACAATCTTTTGGGAGTCCAGGGACTAGTTAGACCCTGGAAAACCTTGGATTTTAAGAGTTTAGATGAGTAAAATTTAGCTACTGTGTCAGTGTTTTGCTGTGATTTATAATTTATATAAAGGATGAAAATTTTCCAGTGTGCTGCTGCTGATCACTGCTTAACTTTGGATAACTTTGCACATATTTTGGCCTTTCTGACAATATTTTGGGGCTCCTTGAAGATCATTTTGGGAGGGGACAAATGTACATTTCCTCCTCCCCCACCACCGGTAATGCTAGGCCTGATAATGAAAGTCACATGAAGGGTTTTTTTTTCTTTGAGAAGCTGGGCACTCCTAAACCTCATGCTTCAGGCTATAAATGGTTAAAGAAACTTCCCTATAGGCAGTTTCCCCATGATTATCCTCTACTGGGTTCCTTAAACCTTTGTCTGAAGCATTTGGTACTGGCCACTGACAGAGACAGGATGCTGGAATAGATAAACAAATGGTCTAATCTGGTAATGTCAGTTACTGTAGTCCCAGACCCTGCCTGCAGAGGAAATAAAAGAGCAGGACTGTTTGCTCTCGGATTGTGTATTTCAGGTTTCCACAATAATGTTCAACTTTCTCATACAAGTGGCTACAAGTTGGTATGGAATACAAATCATTATTATTTATTTGTATTACCATGGTGCCTACTTATGGACATGGACCCCATTGTTCTAGGCACCGTACAAAACACAAAACAAAAAAGACAACCTCTGCTCCACAAAATTTACAATCTAAGTATAAAACATGAGACAGCAGATAGATATAGACAGACAGGAGAGTACAAGGAAACAACGAGACAATAATGGTCAATGTGATAGGCTCAGCGCACCAGTGACCCAACCAGTACAAGTCTTTTTGTAGACATCACAGCAAAGGAGAGTTTTGAAGAACAATGAAGTTGCTTTTCAGATGTTTATGGGGAGTCCCTTTCAAAAAGAAGGGACATGAAGGTCAGGGTTGAAAATTTAACAAATGGGTGATGGAAGCTGATGGCACGGGCTGATTGGAGATGGTAATCAACATCTTGATAGTGAATGAGAGCTGGCAAGAAGGGTGAGGATAGGCCTTGAAAGTGAAGACAAGTATCTTGTGTTTAATGCAATAGAAAAGGGGAAGTCTGTGGAAGGATGAAGAGAGGAATGATAGGGTCAAAGCAATAGACTAGGAAAATGTCATTGCAGCAGCATGCTGAATGGATATGAGTGGGGCAAGAGTGCATTAGTCAAGACCAGTGAGACAGATGTTGCAGTAATCAAGATGTGAGATGAGAGCCTGGATGAGTATTTTAGCTGTGTGGATGAATAGAAAAGGCTGTATTGTAGAGATGTTATGCAGAATTTTGGTAAGATTTAAACTGAGCCTAAATGTGAGGATATAGACAGAGGTCTGAGTCAAAGATGACCCTCAGATTACAGGCCTGATTGACAGGCAGGATGGTGGTGTTGTCTACAGTGATGGAGAAAGTAAGTAATGTGCAGGGCTTGGGAGGGGCTTGTTTAGATCATGTCATGTTGAGGGCTAGCCACCCATGAGAAGATGTCAGAGAAAGGCCAAGATTCTAGTTAGGACAGGAGACAGGCCTGGAGAAGCTAGGTAGATCTGTGAGTCATCAGCGTAGAGAGAGAAGTTCGATTTGTGTTTGCAAATCGAGATTACCCAGAGATAAAATTTAGAGGGAGAGAACAGGAGAGAAGGGCAGAGCCTTGTGGAACCCCCACAGAAAGTTGGAGAGGGGTTGAGGAGGATCACCTTAGCTTGTGTCTCCTTTAATTCTTGTTCACATATTTTCTATGATGAAAAATCCATTTACATCAGTATTCAACTGCTCCACAAATGCACCAAAACTAATCTGTTCTGTCAACATGATCTTTGATCTTAACGCCCTGCCTGAAGTTAATTATTTGTAAAATTTCTCATTCTTCCTAAATAAACAGCTATTTTAAAAAGTTTATTGGAGCCCTTTATTTATCCAGAGTAAAGGCATATTATGTCACATGACTGGGATGTGGGCATTTGGGCATAGTGGTTGGAGCAGGAGCCAGGCCTGGTGGTTAGAACAGGAGGTGGTATCCAGTTATCGGATCCCAGGATCAGAATCCGAGTCAGATGCCAGGTGCCACAGCCAAGGATCAGAGCCAGAGTCAGAGGTCAGGAACTGGAACTAAGGGTGAGATCCAGCTTACCTGGAGTGAGGCAAGGCAGAAGCAGGGCTGGAAAGAAGCAGGTGCAGGAACGATCACAGTCCTGGGCAAATGCTTTGAGCAGCTACCGAACTGCTGCTGCTGGGCTTAAGAGTTGGTCTATTGACTCTTCCAACCAATCAGACAGCATATCCAATCAGGCAGTCTACTGCAGGTCAGCTGTATTTGTTAGGTTGCCCAAAAACTAGCTCTGCTGCAGGCCTTGATCCCTGATGTAGCATAGATGATTTAGATAATGGCATAGAGAGTACACTTATAAAGTTTGCAGAGGATACCAAGCTGGGAGGGGTTGCAAGTGCTTTGGAGGACAGGATGAAAATTCAAAATGATCTGGACGAACTGGAGAAATGGTCTGAAGTAAATAGGATGAAATTCAATAAGGACAAATGCAAAGTACTCCACTTAGGAAGGAACAATCAGTTGCACACATACAAAATGGGAAATGACTGCCTAGGAAAAGGATCTGGGGATCACTGTGGATCACAAGCTAAATATGAGTCAACAGCATAACACTGTTGCAAAAAAAGCAAATTCATTCTGGAATGTATTAGCAGGAGTATTGTAAGCAAGACACGAGAAGTAATTCTTCCGCTCTACTCCGCATTAATTAGGCCTCAACTGGAGTATTGTGTCCAGTTCTGGGTGCCACATTTCAGGAAAGATGTGGACAAATTGGAGAAAGTCCAGAGAAGAGCAACAAAAATGATTAAAGGTCTAGAAAACATGACCTATGAGGGAAGATTGAAAAAACTGGGGTTGTTTAGTCTGGAGAAGAGAAGAGAAGACTGAGATAACAGTTTTCAAGTATATAAAAGGATGGAGGGAGAAAAATTGTTCTTCTTAACCTCTGAGCATAGGACATAGATTCAGGCATACAGAAAAACTGAATTTGTCTGTTTAATGAAGTTCTGCATAAGTTTAAGTTTACGACGTTGTGCTGGTGTGTTCACCTCATGCTAGCTTGGAAAGGGTTAATTTCACTCAGAAGGGGCTAAGTAACCTGATAGGCCACAGCTGAGGGAGATAGTCAAGCTTGATAGGAAAGCACTGACTGAGGATGGAGCCTAGCTCGGCAGGAACAGGCAGGCTGGAATAAGGTCAGGAAGTGAGGGCAGAAGAAAGCTCCAATGGGAAAGCCTACTGTCACTCTCAAGGCTTAGAGAGGAAAGGAGGAAACCCAGGGGGAGAGTAGAAGCATTGGGATCCTGTCCCTGAAGGAAGGGTTTACCCAGAAGGGTGGTGTAGCAGAAGCCTTAGAGGTAGAGTAGGAAAAGTCTGGGAAACGGCAGCAAGATTTGGGGTGGCATAGACCTTAGGGTCTGATTTGAACGTCCCTGAGCTGGAACCCAGAGTAGGGGTCTGGGTTCCCGTACCACCACTGGGGAAGTGGCACTGCCTTGAATTGAAGGACTACTGGTAACAATACCCAGTCAGCCAGACCAGAGGGACTTTGATACCCCTGAAGGGGAAAACTATAAATGACCTGGCCAGAGGGCAAAGCCACCAAGAGGGAGCATCCTGACTTAGAAAAAGGAAGCACTGCAACTCCTGGAGCATAAAAGGGGATGCAGTGCAAATGAGAGACAGAAGGGGGCATTGGACTGGGTGGAGCTATTTCCCAGATGCAGCCGCAAGGAGGTGCCTCAGTAGTGAGCAGAGAATCTTGTGACAAGTGTGCTAACATACATTTAATAAGTGCAGCATTTAGAGTGCTTGTATTGCCAACAATTTCATTTAAAAATGTTGCTGTGTTACGTTTATACATGTTCTTCGTTAATGAGTTGGAACTTGTTTAATTTTTTTAAGGATTTTAGTTCTTTATAGTAGTACATTAGTTTAGCCTGAGTTTAATCTACTCCCCCTTGATATTTCTTGCACCTGCTTACACCAGAGCTGAATTTGCCTTTATACTAGCAGCAATAAGATTTTTTATCTGTCAGATGTGCAATTTAATCTGTCCTGTCAAAAAGCATAACAATCTCATAAACCATATTATAAACCTCACAAGACAATGAATACATGTAACCAATTTACAGTTACTCACTCTCATGATAATCCATCCTTTAGAACATTCAAAATGCTTACATAAAGATGCAGTGAAGTGAGCTAGTGCTTTCTAACACCAAATAAAATCCCCAGTTGTAAGGAGCGGGGGGTTGGGGTGGGGGATGGAATTGGCCTGTTCAACAAAGCTGTAATATGATCTCTTTGAGTTAAGGCTAATTTGGATGAAATAACACCAAGAGTATACCAAAACTCATTTTCTAAAACGCCTGAAAAAAAATTCACACATACTCAGTGGTCAATTCTAAACACAATGCAAAAAAATTTTTTTGGGGTATTTGTTGCATCCCTTCAATAGTTTTTATAATATTAACCAGAAAAATTCTAGAACTCCTTTGTCCTTCTCTTGCTGGCTCTCTCAGATGGCAGCCAGTCAGATTTTTTACAGAATAAAGTTATCAAATGCTACTTGAATAATGTCTTGCAGAAGCTTGAGAAACCCATGGTAATAAGACTCCTCCAAAGATGCTAATCCTGCAGCATTATGTTTTATGGAAATAAAGGGCCAGATCTCCAACTGGTGTAACTCAGCATAGCTTCACTTACTTCAGTGTAGCTGTACAGATTTACACCAGCTGATGAACTGGCCTGAAGAATTTAACTGGGAGAGAATAAATAGAAGAAAGAATACATACATTTTAAAGTGTGGGGGGGAAAAGGTCTAAGAAAGATTGTCATGTGCTTGAAGCACTGGATCAGTTTCAATTCCAAGTTCTGCCACAGACTTTCTACATGACCTTGCGCAACTCACAAGTCCTCCATCTGGTTGATGGAGATAATACTTCCTTTCTCCCACCATTTTTCTGTCTTGTCTCTTTTAAATTGTAAGCTCTTTGGTGCACATACTATCTCTTATATGTTAGTACAGCATCCAGCACAATAGGTCCTGGATCTCAGTTGGGGGTCTCTAGAGGTTACTTGAATAAATAAGATACTTACAAGTTTATCAGTAAATATTTATTTCAAGGTATTTACTGTATGTTCTTATATTGCTAATTATGAAATTTTATTATTGCCTTTTCTAGAAGAAGAGAGCTGAAAGAAAAGTGGGGCTGCACAGAGACAGAAAAATAAACAGTGTTCTTCTTTTGTAACTCCTACAAGTAGTAGCAAAAGGATCGTTTAGATAGATATGTGGGAGTGCATAAGTCTTTAGAGAAGCACAAAGACATATAGGAAGAGTTAGTACTGGACTCTGAAATAGGTGATGAATGGAAGATTGTAGATTTAGGGAGACCATAACTAGATTACAGATCTCAAAATAAGTGAAGTTGGGTTGGGCTTGCAATGACTAAAACTGGTGTGAAGGATGGGTTATCTGGCCTGATATATACAGAAATAAGTTATGGCAGAGGAGTGATCAAGAGGGTGTTTGACGTAGGCATTGCTAGGTAGGTGATAATAGCATCCTAGAAGATGTGGGCGGTAAGAGTGTGTTTAAGGTCAAACTAAAGGAATATGTTTGTGTGGAGATTGTTAGATTTAAGTGGAGGAGAGAGGTGAAGGTAGTGAAGTTTTGCATGAAGAGGCAGCATTGGTTGTAAGAAGGGGAAGATGGATAGGTAACATGTGTAAGATAGTGGTCCCTTTTCCACAACTTGATCCTTCTCTTCTCATTAATATGACTACAATTTAGTATACCAGAAAAAGAAAAGAAACCATATAAATATATGAACTCAATCAGTACAATATTTTGTAGTCATCTTAATGGTACCACTTTATTACTCCAAATACTTTGGATAAGAAAGACAATATTTTGTACTAGGAGTGTTTCTGTCCCCAAGACTGGCTTTTGGATGTCAAGCTTCCTCTCAAGTCTGGCTTCCTTCAATGTCATACAAAAAATTAAAGATTTTTATATTTCAAAACCTTCTAACATTCTAGGGAAAACTGAAAAGCACCCACTTAAGAAGCCATTATGTATTTGAATAGCCTTAAGAGTGAAGGGTAAGTAGTTTGTGTTTGATATCAAGGAGAAAGGGTTGAAGCAATGAGCCAGGAAAGTGACCTTTGCAACAACATTTGAAATGGATATAAGTGGGACAAGATGGGATTTGTCAAGACTAGAAAGAAGGACATTGCAGGAATCAAAATGTGAGATGTTGAGGGGTTTGATGAGTATTCTAGATGTGTGGATGGAGAGGAAAGGCTGGATCTTAATGATGTTATGCAGGAAGAAGTGGCAGGATTCAGACATGGCCTGGATATGATGATCTAGCTAGAGGGTTGAGTCAAAGATCAAACAAATTATAGGACTGAAGCATAGGGGGGAAAAATGATGATTTTGTCTATCCTTACTGAGAAAGGAATGAGGGTAAGGGCTTGGCACAAAAATTGTGAGTTCTGTTTTGATCATGTGGAGCTTCACTGATGATTGGGCATGCACAAGACAGGTTGAGATTAATACAGTGTGGATATGTTAAGGAAACAGTTGGGAGAACAAGATTTGCCAGGTTAGAAACACCAGCTATGTGCAGTTTGTAATTTTTTGAAAGATATAAACAAGATATATTAATGCAGTTCATCTGCTCCAGCTCTTAATTTGTCTGCTGCAGACTAGTCATTCTCTGTGGCATCAAATGATCTCCACAGCAACTGACTGCAGTGTTACAAAGAAAAGATATATGATTTCACATGAAGAATAAGCAGCAGAAAACGATGTATCCTCATTAACAACATTCTTGTTTTCAAGTGCTTTGAAATCTCTCCACCCAGTGAAAATATACAAGACTAAATTTTTCTCTGTATAGAATCCATGAGGCCTGGGTGGGTCCTTACGGTATACGTAATGATGGTATTTTGGAGTCCCATCTTTATTCTCTCATTGACTTCCATTTATTTTGTTTACAGAGAGAAGAATATTATTTTCTAGCTACCAGCCCAACAAACCCCCACTAGGATCTACTAAAAGTTAAGCTGTGCTCCCTTTGGTAATAAAGATTACCAACTGAAACATAAATAAATGATTCTGTTGATGATCTGGGAGTTAAAATGGAATTAAGACTCTCATAGTTGCATTGGTTCCACAGTGCTTTTGGGAAAAGAAGGTAGCAAAATATTTTTTGTCAGTGTAGATAGTAGATATGACTCTGAATATATACATGGAAGAGAACCATTAAGATTGGTACTATTCTTATGCAGTCATGTGTCTGACCCCTAACAACACTTAATGCTCTATATGTTGGTAGCACAAACACAGAAGCAGCAATACCAGCCTTCTAAACAAAGAATTGTGCCTAGGGACATCTCAGAATAATACACTTACTCCACTACAATTTGCGAGTAAGAAAATCTAATGATTGCTTCTCAACTAATCCTTCTTTACCATCTTTCAACGCCTACAGCAAGAAAAACAATTTCTTTTTGTGGTAAAAGTAGTGTCCATAAAATCCCAGAAATAACATCCTTGTGGATCTTTATGCACTTCGTTTATGGTCAACTATCACATTACCAGGTCAGAAATAAATCAAAATATCTTAAAATTAGCAAATCAATTCTTTAGAAAAGCTGAGAAGCAGCTTCTGCTCAGTGCATTCGCTAGTCAGTGAAGCTGACTGCTCTACTTGCTTTCAAGCTTCTAGGTGAATTTTTGTAGCGGCAGTGTGGATTAAGGAATCTGCAAACCATTCTACTGCAATGCAATGATCTGCAAACAAGTTGGCTGTCAGCTGCTTACAACTCAGCAAAGGTGACTGCATGTCAACCGTGCACTTTATGATCCTTCACAGAGAATGACGTAGACATGAGTGAATTCCCAAAGGTGCTGAAGTTCCCTTTGGTTTAGATAAGTACAAAAAAATGTAGGTGTTTATCTGGGCCATCCAAACCTATGGGGTTTGCAAAAACGGAGGTAGAAAATTCTCATGAGGACAAAAAACCTGAAAGAGTTTGTGCAGTTCTTTCTTCTCATCAACAATATTTATGTCTATGTCTAAACTGCAAGCGCTACAGTGACATTGCTGCAGCACTGCTGCACCATATTGTAGATGCTTCCAACATCAATGGAAGGGTTTTTTCCATCGATGTAGGTAATCCACCTCTCTAAGAGGCAGTAGCTAGATTGATGGAAGAATTCTTTTCTTGACATAGATGCATCTACACTGGGGGTTAAGTCAAACTAACTGTCGTGCTCAAGGCACAAAATTTTTCACAGCCCTGAGTGACATAGCTAGATAGCTCTAATTTTTAAGAGTAGATTAGTCCTGAGATATTTCAAAAGGAACCCAAGGGATTTAGATGCTCAACTCATATTGAAATGTAATGGGATTTTGGTTCCTAACTCTTTTAGGCACCTTTAAAAAGGTAAGTCTAACTGGTTATATTGATGCCTCTTGTTCCAGTTCACACACGTGACTTAGAAGTGGCAAGATGCACAAAAGTTTAAAATGGAAAGGGTGGAAAAATCCGAACTATTAAAGTATTTGGGTCAGATTTATTTTGGGTTACATATAAATTTTGCATGAGAACTGGGAGGTGATGGCTTTTGTTTTAGCCCAACCTCTTTGCACTTCTGTAGTAAGGCATCTTGTGGGTAAACAAATCAGTCATTGTTGAAGTCACACAATAGTTGGGCTTTTAGCTTTTACTGCCTAAGAGGGCTGCTAATCCCTCCGCCACACCTCTACTATGGGCTGTTTTTCTGAAGCTTCAAGTACCTGTACTAAAACATTTCTTACACAGAGTGGTCAGAAGGCAAAGGAAGTCCATCCCACCCACTTGTGATGTGAAGTTTGGTGTCATTAATATTGGATTATTATTTGCTCTTCAATTACTGCAGCATGTTCCATGCTGTAGATGAGAGACTGAGACTTTTGGGTTGCTTGCCCTGTTTATTTACAACATTCACTAGATTATGTCAGTCCTGGTCAAAGAGTCACTCATGTCTTTTGGCCTACAGATATTTTTTATTTTGCATGTAGTGGTACTACCTAATCCTTGTATGGAAAATTCATTCAGGACATTGAATTCAATCTGTGATGTCTGATTATAGTGACATCTCATCTGGTTAGATCTGGTCACACATCTTCTGTCATGAATTTTAACTTGGACTTTCATACATGGACATTTTAGACCAATGTTCCATGTAGGGAGCCTGGAGTTAGAAACCATAAAGCCAGACTCTTGCACTGAGTAATAATAGAAATGACATATCCAAGCCCAAATATCACGCTCCATGATGTGCGTAACCAGATCTAATGTGATGAGATTTTGCTGCGACAAGACAGCCCCAGTGAAATGTCACATGAAGAAATGATTATAACAAGATGACATGAGGCCTGCAGTAGCAACATTATTCTGGTAGTTTGGTCAAAGTTATTACTAGGAAAGCAGGTGGCTTTTGTTGCTCCACTGCTCATACACTTGACAGTTTGTGGCTGCACAGTACTCCTTGATCATCTATGTGATGTGATCTGCACAAGAAAAAGGAAATGTTATTTTCTGCCAGCATGCTGACAAACACCACATCTTCCTCCATAACCTTTTGAATCTCTCCATGCACTGAAAAGTTGTTTCCTCTTACCAAAGAAAAGATCATACTGGCAATGACAAGACTGTGAAATCACTTCCACAACAAGTGCAAAGCCAAAAAGTGTTACTCCAGTCCTGCAGAAGTTCAGAAACTTGCACTTGCAAGAGGTTCTCCTCCTATTCTTTACTGGAGCTCTCATTTCCCCTGATTAAATCAGAGTAATCATTCTGAATGCATACATCTGTGACTATGCGAAGACTGTGAGCAAAAATAGACACCCATAAATGCAACTTAAGGATCAGTGGCAAGGAATAAAATGAAGTTAGCATGAGAGCAAACTGGCCAGAAGGCATTGAGATTTTAGGAGGATCTTAAGGGTTTTTCCCCCCTCTCTTTTTTCAGATTCAGAAATTATCCCTCAGGGTGAATACTATATTTGCAGCAAGTAGGGATTTAGCTGTGTGACTCTCATGAGCATTTCTGAGAGTTGTGTGGCCTCAGGAATCTTTCTGCAAAATATGCCCTAAGGGCTTGAATATGCAGAGTGCAGGTGTGGATGTCGCCTGTGTGAGTGCTGATATGACAAAAGGTGCTAATGTCTTGCACATGAAGTGTCATTGGTGTATAAACTCTCAGGATGAATTTTACCACAGAAAGCGCTAAAGAAGCCATTCAGTAATTGGACCCAGAAAGTCACTAAGGGTATTGTATGGATTAAAGCTCTTCGTTGTCTAGCAGTTGAATTTCTGAGGTTCCTGGGTGCTGCTGAGCAGCTGTGCAAAATGGTGAGTAGACATCAAGGTTAATCTTTCTACACCAGGGGTTTTCAAACTTCGTTGAACTGCAACCTCCTTCCGACAACAAAAATTACTATATGACCCCAGGAGGGGGCAAAACCTGAGCCGACCTGAGTCCTGCTGCCCCAGGCAGGGGTGCCAAAGCTCATCCTGGGGGGCAAGCCGAAGTCCAAGGGCTTCAGCCCTGGGCAGTGGGGCTCAGGCTTCAGGCCTGGGCTCCAGCAAGTCTTGTAGAGGCAAAATAATCTGGTGGCCATATTGGATCCTCTTAAGGACAACTAGGCGTCCATCTTGTGAGCCTTCTTGCTCCTTCCCCACCCTAGTTTGGCGCCCTTTTCTGGTTTCGGCGGGAACAAGATAGCTGTCAATCATATAATCTGCCCAGTAACTGGAAGTCTATATAAGGCGGTGTTCTGATCAGATCGGGGCTGCCCGTCTGAGTGGCAGAGTGCAGAGCAGACAATCAAGGGTAGGCCATTCACCCCACATGGGTTATTCTGATTAGGGAATTTCTCACTTGCACACACTCACTACATCATCTAGGAGATTCGCTTACTACACCCACGACGACGCAGGTAAAGGGTAGAGGGAGGGTAGGACTCATCAGTTCACCTGAAGAAGCTCGATCATCCCTGCTTCAGGCCTCCATTTCCATCCAGGGGATCCGGTGACCTGCTGTGCTGTGCCAGACTAAGAGGCAGAAGGCTGCTAGAGATGGTAATGTGATCTTGTGAGTCTACTTGTACTGTTCCCTATTGTTACAGCCTGTCTTGTTGGTTATTTTGCCCTGTTTATTTTGCTTTTGGGGTCCTTGCCATATTCTCCCCTTAAATAAAACCTTGTTGTACCTTGTTTGTGAAGTCTTTTATACAAACCCCCGGTGATAGATACGGGTAGGGGGCGAACTTAGGACCGAAATATCTGGGCCACTTTTACTTTAGTTTCCTGTTTCGGTCAACAGTCTAATGACACTCCTGGTGACCCCATTAAAATGGGGTCCTGACCCACAGTTTGAGAACCACTGTTGTAGGCCATGTGGTCTCTGAGCAGCCTTGGCTTAAGTGTGAAAGTCAGGGACTAGTGCAGGAAGAGGAAAGTGAAGCAGTGAGACTAGAGTAAAAAGAACAGGAGTACTTGTGGCACCTTAGAGACTAACAAATTTATTTGAGCATAAGCTTTCGTTGGCTAAAACCCACTTCATCCGATGCATGCAGTGGAAAATACAGTAGGAAGATATTTATACACAGAGAACATGAAAAAATGGGTGTTGCCATACCAACTGTAACGAGAATAATTAATTAAGGTGAGCTATTAGGTGAGCTATTATCAGAAGGAGAAAAAAAAACTTTTGTAGTGATAATCAGGATGGCCCATTTCCAACAGTTGACAAGAAGGTGTGAGTAATAGTTAGGGTGACCAGACAGCAAGTGTGAAAAATCGGGACGGGGGTGGGGTGTAATAGGAGCCTATATAAGAAAAAGACCCAAAAATCAGGACTGTCCCTATAAAATCGGGACATCTGGTCACCCTAGTAATAGTAGGGGGGAAAATTAGCATGGGTAAACCAGACAGTCTCTACACAAAAGAATAAATGGACACAAATCAGACGTCAAGAATTATAACATTCAAAAACCAGTCGGAGAACACTTCAACCGCCCTGCACACTCGATTACAGATCTCAAAGTCGCAATACTCCAACAAAAAAACTTCAAAAACAGACTCCAATGAGAAACTGCAGAATTGGAATTAATTTGCAAACTAGACACCATTAAATTAGTCTTGAATAAAGACTGGGAGTGGATGGGTCATTATGCAAAGTAAAAACTGTTTCCCCATGCTAATTTCCCCTCCCCCCACTGTTACTCACACCTTCTTGTCAACTGTTGGAAATGGGCCATCCTGATTATCACTACAAAAGTTTTTTTTCTCCTTCTGATAATAGCTCACCTTAATTAATTATTCTTGTTACAGTTGGTATGGCAACACTCATTTTTTCATGTTCTCTGTGTATATATATCTTCCTATTGTATTTTCCACTGCATGCATCTGATGAAGTGGGTTTTAGCCCATGAAAGCTTATGCTCAAATAAATGTGTTAGTCTCTAAGGTGCCACAAGTACTCCTCATTCTTTTTGCTGATACAGACTAACACAGCTACCGCTCTGAAACCTGAGACTAGAGTGAAACCCTGGAGAGAGAGATTGAGGCAGGAAAAGACAGCTTCTTCAAGGGATGGGGCACAGATGCCTGAATTGAGGGTTCTGTGAGAAGGGAGCTGGCTGTGTGATACTCATTATGCCCCTGTTCAAGGCAACAGGACTTGTGTACAGATCATAAACAAACCTATTACACTAAGATGATATCTGTCACCAATCTTCTGCTTCAAACAGGAAGCTGACCTTCAAGGTCCTAAAAATCTATCTGGGTCAGGCTATAGGAAGGAGCATACAGCAAAGGGCTTCAGTAACCTGATGGGCTCTCACTTAAGCATTCTGTGCCCATGCTCACTTTATTTTTAATTCTATCTCAAGCGTAAAGAAGTGGCATTCAGCGTGGAGGTCTACACTTTGTATTTAACCTTGTTTGCACCCATTTCTAGTTGCTCTGCCAAGCAAGCATGAATAGAAACAAGAGTTTTCTTTTCCCTACTATGCATTGGGTGAAGGCTTCTGTGAGGAATGAAAAGATGGTGTCCATCGGGAGCTAGTGGTCTGAAATAGTATTCAGTAGACATTGAAAAATATGTTTGAAAATTCTTTACTTTGAAGTTCATCCTGAACTTTGATTAAGGTTCCACAGCTTTTCTGTCACCTTTCAAACCCACCAAAGGTACCTCCAGGATGGTGGTGGGGGAGGACTGGTTATTTCACCACATAGTGCAGGGAGAATAGCATCTCTACTGCAGGCTTCAGGACATTCCAGATCCTTCTTATTGTCCTTGCTATATCCAGCATCTTAGCACCAAGGTCACTTTGCTAATGGGTGTCAAAAGCTTCACTTCACATCCATACAGTACAGGCATTTCATCCTGATTAGTAAGTAGTAACTTAAGTCACAATTTTCCAAACTGGCTACCTAATATGTGGTTCCAGAATTTGCCAGGGTACCCATCCAAAAACCTACCTGTGTTTTTATGCATAAAAAGTTAGCAGTTACACTTGCAAATGGCCATTTTTGTGCAGTTATCTGTTTGGCAAGAGGAAGTGGTGGTCTGTGGGTGCAAATGCATATTTACCTCTGTGGAAAGTATATATTTATACTTTTAAAGTGTAATTCAAATGGACAGATTTTTTTTTTAAAGTGGCCCTTTTAAAGCTTACAAATAACCATCACCTTTGCAAGCCCAAACGTAGAGGTGTTGTCTTCTATGGCTTTTATAATTGCCTGGAATTTCAGCTTTGCCTTCCTATCAACTTCTTTAACATTATTTGGTTAAAATACATTCTCCCCTTCCACTTATAAAAAATACAAGTTAAATCCATTAGCATACACAAAAAACCAAAAACCCATAGGCAATCCTTATACTGGGGTCTGGAGGACTGTTTAAACTATTGCAGTTTAGAACATGAATAGCTGAATGGAAGAGGACAGTGAACCCACTGAGGTTCAGCTTAGGGGATCATCAAATACTTAGAAGCTTTGTCTAAGTAAGGAGTGAGTTTGGAGTGCTGAATAAGTTGCTATGTCACAAGAAAATCTAGGGTATCAGCCACAAAAGCCTTTAGTACTAATAATAGGCAGCTGTTAGGAATAGGCCTGGTTCGAAAGCATTTCCAGCAGAATTTTTTTTTTTTTTTTGGTCAGAAAACTGTTTCATTTAAGTTGACACATGTGGCAGGAAAGTG
This sequence comes from Terrapene triunguis, assembly GCF_002925995.2. Lineage (NCBI taxonomy): Eukaryota > Metazoa > Chordata > Testudines > Emydidae > Terrapene > Terrapene triunguis. The sequence goes on from NW_020664436.1 coordinate 42,980,671, forward strand.
TCCATTTTGACAATACTTTTTATGGGGAAAAGTTGGAATAAATTGTCTTGTTTTGTAAGTTTCTACTTTATCATTGATTCATTTAGTTCACGGATATTAAAATGATAATAAAATATATATATTTGACATCAAAATGGAGCATTTTTACTTTATCAAAACAATTTGATGTTATCAAAATGAATGCATTGGTATTCCTGCATCAAAACTTCATAAGGTTAATTCCATGGGAAATTTGGCTTTCTGTTCTAGTTTGGAATGAAAAAAAGTTGAAGTCTTTGATTTCCTGTGGAATGGAAATTCCCTTTTCTGGTCAGGTCTAGTTGTGTATCAATCATCTAAGTGGTCCTCTGTGGGCCAGACTGAGACCTTTTTGCACACTGAGCAACAGTATTTAACTCTATGAGCAGCTCCATCAACTTCAGTGGAACTGACTTGATTAATATGTGATTCAACAAGGGGGATCAGTACATAACTTTTATTGTAACTTTTTTCCCTCCACTGTTGATGCGGTCCTCTCTGCAGAGCCAGTGGGAGAGTGAATCTAAACTGGCTGATCATCAAATAGAGCTATTGTTCTTCTCCTTCCAGGAAACTTTGCATTGGAAGGATGCATTGTAGTTAGCAGATGACCCAACAGCTGTTGGAAACATGACATCATAAAGCAGAAGAACCCAACAAAGCTGGTATAAATTAAGCAATAATACTCGAGGTGTAAGGCATTTTCTGAGGGATTGATAACCAGCTGGGAGGAGTTAATGGCCCAAACTGTGCTTTGGATCATTAACTTCAACCAGTTATTAATCCCCAGGAAATTTTTCATGCTGAGGTTGTTGCTGCTATCTTAAAGTGACAAGATTATTTTTCTTTAATCCTACCTGCTTTATGCCAATTGCACCAAGTGGGGGGGAAGCATATTGATCACTGGTCCTAGTAGGGGAAGACAGTGGAGTCATTGAGCAGAGATGCTTGAGTGCAATGCAGTCTTCCCCCAGAGAGAGAGAGAGAGAGAGAGAATGTGTGGGTGTGGGATGTGTTTCATAGGGCTCCTAGATTTCACCAGTGTGCATTATGGCAGTCCTGAAGTTAGGATAACCAGTTACAAGTCTGTGTGGCAGGGAGTTATGTACCAACTGGGCCAGCCCCATATGTTGTTATTTTGGCTTAGTTCCATATTGGGATTACAGTTGTCTCCTTTTGCACATGTAGTATGTTACAGAGATGAGACAGGGAAATGATTAAATGACATTAATGCAGAATTTTATTCAAGAAGTCCTGTTATTTAAGCTACAGTAATTATTCCATAAAGAAAGTTGTCCCACAAGTGCTTCTAAAATATGAAGATATAAAGCAAATACACGGCTATTTATAGAAGACATAAAAATGTAACAAGAGAAGCTATTGATGAGTGTGCCCTTGTCAGAGAAGCTCAATAGCATTTCCAAATAAATCACATCCACAGCATTTTACAGCTTCCTAACAATAATGGAAGCTAGCCTCTTATTTTTAGTTAATGCAATCAAAGGGATCACTTATGGCTTAGTGTCATTTTGTGTATATGTTTATTATTTTTATTTTGTACTCAAAAAGGTGAGGCTAATGAATCCCTGACTGAAAAAGAAGAGCTCCTCTTTCTGCTCCCTAAAACATCAGGGACAGCCTCTTGAAATCATCATCAACTTAAACAGCCCCTCCAGGGCACATATCAGTGAAGAATCATGGTCAAAGTAATCCCTTGTGAAACTCCGTTCACTGAGATAAAGTTACACCAGTGATGAATTTGGCCCTGGTTATGAGCGGAGAAAATGAAAGGTCTGTGGATGTTAAGATGTCTATTTCACCTGTATGTTCATAGTCTAAAAATGCCAGTAAGCATATTAATTTCTATTCAGAATTGTTCTTTCTTTCTGCAGTGCAAGTATAAGCGAGAACCTATAACAGTACAGGGAGGAAGAATTAGAAAGAAAGAAGGTAAGGGCTGCTACCTAGTGAGAGGCACTATGTTCAAGACATACTCAGGGCACTTTGTGAAGCCATTTTAGAAATCTTATTGTTTTATAGCTAGTATTTTAGAGACATTCATTTGTGTTGTCAGTGTCACTGAGGAGATTCATAGCAACAATATTTTTATATTAAGGGCAAGTTTAGGTTCCACTTTTGAAAGAGGGTCCAGTTCAAAGAGGGACTCTTTCTGAGAGACTAGGGGCCTTGATGTACTGTGGGTTTCCTACCCAGATATTCTGAACCTTGTGCAATGCAGACTGTATGGGACCAGACTAGACCAGGCACAGACCAAGTTGATCCTCAGGACTGAACTGGGTAGTGGCAGATCCAAGAGGGCCTTGGTTGCATAAAATGAGGGAGAGGATAAGAGAAGAAAGGAATGGGAGTAATGAGGGACTGCTCTCATAGGATTCAAACTTGAGCTCTAGTAGTCATTTGTTCCTAAGTGAGGAAAAAGAGTTAGGGGAAACATTGGCACATGACCTCAAACTCTGCCATATCTGTCAGTAATTTTCCCCAAGCTACCTCACTTTTATGTGGATTGAGCCTCACCCAGCTAGCCCTCATCCACAACCTGTTCTCCACCAGACAATGTGTGAGGCTGGATCATCCCACTTGGGTTCTAGGAGAGAGAGAAAAAGAGTTGGTGCCTTCAATGCAACCTGGACTGTGTGACCGCTCAGCCCTCCAACACCCATCAACCTGGGATGGCCCTCACACGGTGATGCTAAGGTTAAGCTACAAACTTCTGGCACGTACTGCACATGGACATCCACAGGCAGGGACACAGCCAACTCAGTTGCATGAATGCTCTCCCAGCCACTCATGAACCAACAATAGAGAGGCTCCAGCCAATTCCCCTAGCTCCTTAGGCTTGCACCCCAGAACTGTACCGTCTTGCCCTGGTCAGAAGCCTGGCCAGTGTAAGTTCATTACCCAGTTTGCTACTCCCTCAACGTGGAGTGGACACACACTAGCCTTTGAAAACTGACCTGAGATTTCCCAAGGACTTCAACCCAAACACCCTGTTTTAAGTAAAATATAAAACAGTTGTATTAACTAGGGATAGATTTTAAGTAGCAGGCATAGAGATCAGAGTTGGTTACTTAAGAGACTGTGAATTTAGTTTTGTTTAAGTTCTAGAAACTAAGCAGGATTTGAATCAAGCAGTGTCTCACCCTGACAGATGGTACAAGCAGGTTACAGATCCTCAATACACAGACTGGACTCCATTTCCAGCCTGGGCCCACCTTCCCCAGTTCAAAGTCTTTGTCCTCCAGATGTTCCGCCAGGTGTTGAGTTGGGGGAGAGGCCAAGTGATTATGTCACTTCCCCTCATATTTTCTTCCAGCTTGCTGGAAAGATCTTTGCTCTGACTTGGGGATCTGGCAGTCCCCATTGGTGAAGTCATCTCCACTGTACACGTTCTCTCTAATAAGTCTCTGGGATGACTGTTGGGAGAGTGGATTCCCTTTAATGGACCATCAGCATGTCTGGGTGGTCTTTTGTTGTAATTTAGAGGTTGGCTTTGGGCTTTGCACAACATATTTCAGTAACATACAGCAATGTGTCATAACTTCACATACAGAATAATAATGTTCAACAGATCAAGACTTTCAAAATGATACCTCACAAGGCATCAGTCACATCACTATGGTGAATATGGGGGTTCCAGGGTGTTTGAGGTACAGAGTGTCATGCCACCCCCCTTAGTTTATTGCAGGAGTGTTAGTCACTGACTAATGTGGAGGCAGTGTGCCCAAGTGAACCACCTTATAGCAGGTTCATCTAGGCTATATTTACCTAATTTGCTTAGAGAAGATCACATGAGACAGTATCAAAAGCCTTACTCAAGTCAAGATATCACATTACTGATTAGGCTTATTATCCTGATAAAGAAGGATGTTAGGCTGGTTTGACATGATTTGTTCTAGACAAATCCATGTTGACTTATCACCTCATTTTCTAGGGGTTTACAACTTAATTTTGTTATTTGCTCCATTATCTTTCAGGTACCAAGGTTAAGCTCACTAGGGGTTAATAATTCCCTGGGATGTCTTCCCCCCCACCCATCATATACACAAACACACACTATATTTGCCATTTTCTAGTCCTCTGGGAGCTTTCCCGTTAGAATTCCAGCTCTGAGTTCCTTCCTACTGGTTTCTGTAGGTTTTTCAGCCTGTTGGTCTGGTTGTCCCTTCTCAGGGTACTGTTTCCAAGCAGCTTTCAGCAGCTTTCTGGCAGGAGTGCCTTTCTCCAGCCTGCTTGCTCCTCTGGCAGCCACCTTGCCCTGCTGCTTCCTAGCTCTTTTATCCTCCTAGCTGGTGCAAGTGTAATGCCGACAGACCGCGGTCATCTTCGGGTGGGATCGAACCTGGGACCTCTGGAGCTTAGTACATGAGCCAAAAGCTGTTAGCGAAGGCTGTAGAGCAGACTTATTTTCTCTCTCTCTTTAAGTGGTCTCAGTGCCACTACATGGGACAGAACACCACACCCAGAAGGTGTGTGGGTTACACAAAGCTGCCAGTCAACATTCACTAGCAGAACCTGCATTAACCCCTTGGTTGCTGGGCCAGTATGGGCTATATTCACCCCATGACAGACACAATTGGGGTTGATTGATTTCTGGTCTTCTACTGTTGTTTACCAGTCAAAATTAGACCAGTCCTTTGGTGGTATCAGTAAAACGTTAGACTGAATTAATCAAAAAAATCTCCTTCTCATATCTTTTCTTAAGCAGTTTCAAATAACAGGTCATTGTGACAGTTTATGAAGTTTCACTCACTTTTTACAGTTGAGATAAGGTAAATTTGTAGACCCAGTTATCGCAACATCTCCAGACACAATCAGCACAGTCTCTATGCTGTACGCAGGCCTGTAACCAGAATGACAAGGTCAAGAAAGCCAGCTATATCTAGATACTGGGAAAGTGATTTCACCACAGCCTTTCAATAATCTTAACTAGAAATGGCAGATTATATCCATGGTGATAGTTGGTTAGATTGCCCATTTCAACTATTGGTTTATTGATCCAAGGCTACACAAATGCTTCCTTAAGGGAAGTCAGAAACCTCTCTAAAGAAGGCACTGATGATCGAGTAGTAACAGATCCAGCACTTTCCCATTAACCTTCATTAGCCAGGAAAGCATTTTTTATGTTTTCTTAACATATCATTACAGGTAACGGGTACAGGTCTCAGCTCTGAAGCCACCAATTAGTTTGTTACAGGAAGTTCTATCAATGCCTTAAAGGACTGTTTTCTCAATAAGTCTTGCAAAAATACCGCAAATAGCTGTGCAGAGAGCCAACTGATTGCCAGAGTCCGTGAAAGCAAAATTACTGTCACTACTGATCAAACTGATGGAAGGAGGTGTGGGTGCAGGCAGACTCAGACAACTCTTGCCTGCTGACACTGGGGGGGCACAACCCTGGAACAGCTTGAGTCAGGCCCCTTCCCCATAGCCCTCTCTCCTCCTGGAATGCAGTGGCCCCTTCATGCTGCTCTCAGCTGTTCCTCTGCTGCTGCCTCAGCCTCGCCCTGCTGGTTGCAGCTCGCTGGCTCAAGTACTCTGCAGGGAGGTGGGCCTGGCCAAACCATGTGGTTGAGCAATCTGAGGGAGCATGTGATCCTGCATGCCTCCTTCCCTCCCCCTCCCCTCCACCATGTGTTGCCTCTGCACACACTTATTCTAGATTAAGGGGGAAACCAGGGCCGGCCCACAACATTTTGGCACCTGAGGCGGGGAGCTCAAATGATGCCCCCTTGCTTGGGCCAAAACTTTGAAAGGTCTCAATTCTGCCTTCTTCCTGTTCTACTCCTCTCATGGTACTGCTCTGCTAGCTACCCCAATAAAGGAGAACAACTTAAAATGCCTTGTTAAAAAATTTTAAGTAACAACCTTCAAACGCCTGAACAGCAAATGTAAACGTTTCTTGTCTGCATAGTAAACACTGGCATTTTTATCTGTTTGAATAATCAAAGTGGTGCTTTCGGTGCCTTCCTGGTTGCAAAGATTTGAACTGCTTCTTGAAGGTCCACAGTCTGGGCCAGGTCATGCTCTAATTGAGATGGTTGCAAGGCTGACCAGCCTCTCCTGTGTCATTGTGGAGCATAGATGTGTTACTGGCAACTGTTACAGGAAGCGTTAGAAGTATGCGCAGAGCAACAAAAGCATTTGGAAAGAGGGTGGTCATCTTATTTGTGCACATATATTCCAGAACTGCCTTTGGAGTTGATCCTGCTGAAATGTATCTTGAAAGGGCTTTCAGTTCATCACCTAAATCACTCACATCAATATTGTGCATATCATCATGTGTCAACACTGTCTCTAGTGCCCTGCATTGCTGGTGTAGGTCTTCTTCAGTTATAGTGAGCAGTTTTGGAATATCATACAACATCCCAAATATACTGCTGTGTTCCTTGAGCTGCATGAAACGTTCAACTGACTGTATTGCACAATCTAGCACCTGGTTAAAGAATTCAACTTTGAATTGTTGTTTGAGGTCTCTTATGGATTATCCAGTGCCTCGTAATCAAAATGTCGTCTTCTTTGGTGACTCTTGTATTCTTGAATGGGTGGGAAAATAGCTTCAGTGTGAAGTTCCTCTACCAACTTCTGTGCACTCTTCAGAACGTTTTGAAATCCCTCATCTTACCAGTAAGACTGTAGGTATGACTTTGCTTTGTCCAGTTGTTCCATTGCTCCAGATATATCAAAGTCAACACCTTGAAATAAATGTTGTAAGCAAGAGACTCCAAACGGTACGTCATGCCACAACACTAAGGCACACCGAAATTTGAAGTTATGTATGTTTCTGGTGATTCCATTTCCCTCTGCCACTGTTCTTCCACAAACAGTTCCTGTCATAGCATTATCCTCCATAATGGCAACTATGGCATCATCTATCTTCCCAATTTGGTGCTTTATCACCTTTACTCAACTTTCCCATTGTGTGGCACTCAGTGGTTTCAGAATCAGAGGGGATGTTCCCAGATGTTGCTTCAAAATTTGCCATCGATGAGTTGATGCAGAGAAAAATACATAGATGCTTTGAATTACATTAAAAAAAAATCAGCAGCCTCACTAGAAGCTGATGCTGCATCACTGACCACCAGGTTCAATGAATGAGAACTGCGTGGGACAAAAAAAGCTCAAGGGTTTAACTCTTGGATCCGTGTCTGCACTCCTCTGTTCTTTCCTCTCATGTTGGCACCATTATCAAAGCCCTGACCTCTCATGTCAGCTATTGCAATTCCTGTATCTTCCAGCTTTTTAAGCAGCACAGTTGTCATACCTGCTCTTGTAGTATCATCAATGTCAATAAATTCTAGAAAATGCTCTCTGACAGTCACCATTGCAGGGACATTTTCACTAGGTTCTGTTGTTGTTACAAAACACACCATTAAAGTTATTTGTTCCATATGGCTGATGTCAGGTGTGCAGTCCAGAATAACAGAGTAATATCTCGCTGACTTCAGATCTGCCACAATCTTCTGTTTGACTTTTGTTGCCAGTAACTGTATGATCTTATTTTGAATTGTTTTTCCAAGGTAATGGGGTGTGTGTACATTTCTTGGGTGGTGACTCTTAGATGCTCCTGGAGTACAGCATCAAACTCAGCCATCAGCTCCACAATTTTAAGGAAGTTTCCACTGTTTGGTACATACAGCTGATCTGAAGTGCCACGCAGTGCTAGGTTTTGGGTAGCAAGCATTCTCACAATGGCAATGAGCTTTTTCAGAACATTTTGCCAGTAAAGAGACTCTGATACAATCTTCTCTTGATGCTGATAATCTATGGTGGCGTTTAACCTTAGTCTAATCTCAAGGTCTTTCCACCTATAGAATGCTCTCTGGTGATTTGCTGCCTTCTCATGGCATGCCAGATTTCTAGCCAGATTTTTCGAGTCCTTTGTTCCTGTAGAACCCAATGTGGCTGGAACATTAGACTGGAACAGTTTGCAACAAAAACAGCATGCAGCATTCTGGGTTTTTGAGTACATAAGCCATGGTCTCTTCACTTTGTCACCATTGGGGATTTCATGCCAATAATGTGTTGGATGGAAACTTCTATTTTCATGGTCTTTGGGAAACATGAAGTTTTTCACTTGCTGTGGCCCATGCAGTACAAGGAAGTCCCTCAGGCTACTGCTCAAGTCCTGAATCATCTAGACTTAAGGAACTAAACTCAGCAGCAGCTGTTTCTTGTACCTCCACCACACTCTTCTCTGATCTACACTTTTCTTCAGGAATGTGCATGGTTACATCCATTTGAGATGGAGATATGGATGTTGCAGTAGCTGCCAGGTCACCTGCACTCTGACTAACTGGAAGATCAGGCATCTCCTCACCACTCACATCCTCACTGGGGCCAGAAGGCTCACCGTGAACATTTGTGTTTATGTATCAGAGGGGTAGCCGTGTTAGTCTGAATCTGTAAAAAGCAACAGAGGGTCCTGTGGCACCTTTAAGACTAACAGAAGTATTGGGAGCATAAGCTTTCGTGGGTAAGAACCTCACTTCTTCAGATGCAAGTAATGGAAATTTCCAGAGGCAGGTATAAATCAGTATGGAGATAACAAGGTTAGTTCATTCAGGGAGGGTGAGGTGCTCTGCTAGCACTGGAGGTGTGAACACCAAGGGAGGAGAAACTGCTTCTGTAGTTGGATAGCCATTCACAGTCTTTGTTTAATCCTGATCTGATGGTGTCAAATTTGCAAATGAACTGGAGCTCAGCAGTTTCTCTTTGGAGTCTGTTCCTGAAGTTTTTTTGCTGTAAGATGGCTACCTTTACATCTGCTATTGTGTGGCCAGGGAGGTTGAAGTGTTCTCCTACAGGTTTTTGTATATTGCCATTCCTGATATCTGACTTGTGTCCATTTATCCTCTTGCATAGTGACTGTCCAGTTTGGCCAATGTACATAGCAGAGGGGCATTGCTGGCACATGATGGCATATATAACATTGGTGGACGTGCAGGTGAATGAGCCGGTGATGTTGTAGCTGATCTGGTTAGGTCCTGTGATGGTGTTGCTGGTGTAGATATGTGGGCAGAGTTGGCATTGAGGTTTGTTGCATGGGTTGGTTCCTGAGTTAGAGTTGTTATGGTGCGGTGCGTGGTTGCTGGTGAGAATATGCTTAAGGTTGGTGGGTTGTCTGTGGGCGAGGACTGGCCTGCCTCCCAAGGTCTGTGAAAGTGAGGGATCATTGTCCAGGATGGGTTGTAGATCACTGATGATGCGTTGGAGAGGTTTAAGCTGAGGACTGTAGGTGATGGCCAGTGGAGTTCTGTTGGTTTCTTTTTTGGGCCTGTCTTGTAGCAGGAGGCTTCTGGGTACACGTCTGGCTCTGTTGATTTGTTTCTTTATTTCCTTGTGTGGGTATCGTAGTTTTGAGAATGCTTGGTGAAGATCTTGTAGGTGTTGGTCTCTGTCTGAGGGGTTGGAGCAGATGCGATTGTACCTCAGTGCTTGGCTGTAGACAATGGATCGTGTGGTGTGTCTGGGGTGGAAGCTGGAGGCATGAAGGTAGGCGTAGCGGTCGGTGGGTTTTCGGTATAGGGTGGTGTTAACGTGGCCATCGCTTATTTGTACGGTGGTGTCTAGGAAGTGGACCTCCCGTGTAGATTTGTGTTTATGTATCTCAGGAGAGCTCCTTCCAGCTTAGATAGAAAAGCTTCCTTTGCTTTCTTTCTTTTTCTGAATGCTGCCCCAGGGGGGTGTTTTCTTCTTTCACTCATGACTGCTGTTCTGTGCCAGCTATAGTGGCTCTCAACACTCAATTGAAGGGGACAAATAAGGAGGCTGGTAGCAGGGCCTGAGTGAGGGAAGATATCATGTCTTAAGTGCCTAATTGGCTCCTACCACTTCAGTTGACTGCCTGTTCTCCTCAAGTGGGTTCAGGGAAGCAGCAGGAAAAAGGAAGCTCCCTGAGAAGCTGGTGTTAATCAGTCCAGGCTCCTGGGGGTGCTAGAGAGGTACATAAGAGGCTCCTCCTCCTCTCTCTCCCTGCAGCTCCTGCTGCTTTCTGTTATTCCCTCTCACCTTTTCTCCTGCCTGCCTGTTATGTCTCTTGTGCCCTCCTTCCTCCAGCACAGCACTCCACCATCTCTGTGCATCTAGAGCAGAGAGAATACATATGCACTAGCAGCAGACACAATTTTCTACACTCTGGGTCTTAGTGGCGCCCCCCCCCCACAGTCTGGCACCTGAGGTGGCCGCCTCAGTTCACCTCATGGTAAGGCCAGCCCTAGGTGAAACAAAGATTATGGGAGATCACGGTACATCTCCTCTGCAACAGGATGTATCTGAACTGAACACAAAATGGCAGTTGCATAGCTACAGAAACCACAGCCTGACTCATCTTTTATGGACTTCATAACTGCCGAACAGGAAAATATTTGGTTAAAAGTGATTAGAGGCAATTGATAATCAGTGGATGTTAAAACAAAGATGTTTTCTTAAGAAATGCTGGCAACGTTAGGCCCTCTAAGTTTCTAAAACAGACGTACACAGTTATGACCTTTTTGAATACATGATCTCATTCCTACTTAGACACTACAGATTACTTCCTGCATATAAACAGTCTCCAGCCATGAGCCTCATGACCACTGTTCTCTGCTTTCATCCTTGCCAACAATCAGAATAACCTGCAAATGCTTCTTCAATGAAGGAGCACAGCAACAAAAAACACAAACAGGAACACAGTGAGGTGGTGTGTCACCCACCCTGTACTTCCCTTCCCCCCTCTCACTCCATGCCTAGGGCCTAGTTGGCACATGCATTCACACTGTCCAGATGGTGGCCTTCCTACTCCTGCTGCAGCCCTTTCTCTGCCTAGTCACTGAATGCCAGGCTTCTAGTGAGAATCTCAACTAATTATTCCAATAGGGTGACGTCATTTATCTCATACCTCTTATGTAGTACTACTGATTGGAAAAGCAAAGAAAGGAATCAGTGCCGGAGGAGCACATTTTATTTCTGCACTTTCTGACTGCTGCTCTAGTGTGTACAGGCATGTAACTTTAGGAAAGCAGGTTAATGGCAGACTGAGTTGCACACAACTAAATGATTCTATTGAGCACTACATGTGACCTTTTTGCCTCTTCAATATTTGGCTGAAAGATTGACTGTTGGGGAATGCTGAGTACTAAAGCACTGTACAGCTGTAGATACTTGTATACAAAAGTCTATCTACTTACCTTAGAATAGAAGCCTGAATGAAAACACCAGATATAAATTACTCCTGGACTTTAGAAAAGTTCAGGTCTCAATCTGAACTTTGCATCTCAGGCCCAATTATCTAACACTGGCACCACTCACTGAGTTACCCTGTCTAACATGGATCCAAATGTAAGGGCAGAATTTTGCCTTTACCATATTTGTGAAAGTGGGGAGGGAAAATGAGCCAAGAGATGGTAATCTGCAAAGCAGGAGTTTCTTTTCTGCTGTCTCTAAAAAGGTGCTGGGCTCACCACTTTAGACAATGAATCCTAGGACAGATGTAGCATGGAAAGTGGCAGAAATGTGCCTCATTCTTGACCTAAAAGGGGCCATTCTGATGTTGGAAACCAAGTGCCAGCTCTGTCCAAGGCCCCAGGCCTTAGCTAAGAACTGAAACTCATAGCTGGAAACCAAACCAGCTCATCTGTATAGTAGTTTGTTCAAAAAGGTGTATTAGTCTTATAAGAATGTATTTAGAGTTTAGAGCATGAAGTGCTTATAAATTGCTGCATGTGTTAATCTCACTTGTAAGTCTGTATTCCGTGCTATAAGGAAATATGTAAGTTTTGCTTTATAACTGAAAATGTTTGCTCTGAACTTGGGAACCCAGGCACAGGACTTCTCTCCCTGCCTATTCAGGAAACCCATCAAGATTAACTGGGCCATTAAGTAACATCACAACATAAAGGATTGGTGAATGGCCCTATCACATTTTAAAGATGCTACCTCCAAGGGAGCATGTCTCAGACTGGAAGAATAAATGTAAAAAGACAGGGTCACAAGAAAGTTTTTCCATATTGTGACAAAGTTTCTCCTCTATCTTGGTGGGTCCTGTGCTTATTGGTGGATTTTCTTGCCTCAGAGATTCACATGTGGGTTGGGGAACAGCCCAGAGACCTTCCCCTCTGGAAGAACCCACAGTCCAGGTCAACTGGTAGGTTTGGGGGGAACCCGGGCCCGCCCTCTACTCCGGGTTCCAGCCCAGGGCCCTGTGGACTGCAGCTGTCTATGGTGCCTCCTGTAACAGCTGCATGACAGCTACAACTCCCTGGGCTACTTCCCCATGGCCTCCTCCAAACTCCTTCCTTATTCTCACTACAGGACCTTCCTCCTGGTGTCTGATAACGCTTGTGCTCCTCAGTCCTCCAGCAGCACACCCTCTGACTCAGCTCCTTGCACCTCTTGCTCCCAGCTCCTCACACTCGCACCACAAACTGAAGTGAGCTCCTTTTTAAAACCCAGGTGCCCTGATTACCCTGCCTTAATAGATTCTAGCAGCTTCTTCTTAATTGGCTCCAGGTGTCCTAATTAGCCTGCCTGCCTTAACTGGTTCTAGCAGGTTCCTGATTACTCTAGTGCAGCTCCCTGCTCTGGTCACTCAGGGAATAGAAAACTACTCATCCAGTGACCAGTATATTTGCCCTCTACCAGACTCCTGTACCCAGGGCCGGCTCTAGGCACCAGCAAAACAAGCTGGTGCTTGGGGCGGCACATTTTTAGGGGCGGCATGGCCGGCGCCAGAATGCCGCCCCTAAAAATGTGCCCTGGCCGCCCTAGCTCACCTCCACTGCTGCTGCCGCTCGTGCGCCGCTACTCGCCCTCCCTCCCAGGCTCTCAAGGAGGGAGGGAGAGCAGCGGCGTGCGAAACGGCTGTTTCACGTGCCGCGGCCGCTCGGGATCTCCCCCTCCCTCCCAGGTTTGAGAGCCTGGGAGGGAGGGGAGACTCCGAGTGGCCGCGGCGCGGGTGCCGCTTCTCCCCCTCCCTCCCTCCTAGGCTTGAGAGCCTGGAGGGAGGAGGCAGGGCTGGGGATTTGGGAAAGGGGCGGAGTTGAGGCAGGGTCTGGGGGTGAGGTAATTAAAAAATGGGGGGGTGTGTGGCCAAAATTGTTTTTGCTTTGGGCGGCCAAAATCCTAGAGCCGGCCCTGCCTGTACCCCACTGGTCTGGGTCTGTCACAATATATTTGCTGTTTGAATTCTCACAGGGCTAGAGACAGTAAAGCAGAGAATCCGCAGGTCAACCTGGGTTTGCCCTCAAAGACATTTCGAGCTGACAGATCACTACAACTCTGTCACCTTTAGGATTTAGATTGTAACTCATGTGTGTGTGTATGCTTGCTTTAACCTGTAAATAACTCATTTCTTTTTCCTAATTAACAAGCCTTTAGATTAGTGTAAAATCTAAGGCACAGAGACAATCCTGAAATGAACTAATTGACCTGGGGTAAGTGACTGGTCTCTTGGGACTGGAAGCAACCTGAATATTTTGTGATTTTTAGTGTAAGTGACCATTTATCACTAAGTCCAGCTTGCCTAGGTGGCAAGATAGACTGGAGAGCCTAAGAGGACAGGCTGACTTCAGGGTAAGACTGATATAGTGATCTAGGAGTTCACATTTGTTACGGGATTCATGAAATCTAATTATGGAACATAGTACCACTTTGGGGTGTCTGCCCTGTTTAACAGTCTGCCTTGAGATAGGCACTCTCTGTCGTGAGCCACTCCAAGCAGCATGACAGCCACCAGTAGGGATAATTTACTCAATGTCTATTCAGTCCTTGGCCTCTGAGACTTCCAAGGGGATTAATTAATGCTAGTTATGGGGATGTTTTCTGTGATATGGATCCTGTCCCCAGCAGACAGGACTGAGACCCATCAAGCACATTCCGCATAGGTCCCTGGCCAGTCATTAGATTTTAACAATTTTCATTACTAACCTGGACTGGATTCAAAATAGAGATTAAAGACTCTGGTCCTGATTTTCCATCATCCTGCACCTAGTGCCGTGATTCACAGCAGAGCAAGGTGAGTGGAGGGAAAAAAAAAAAAGCAGCGTTTTATACCACACTTATATTGCTGTAGCTGATTCCATAAGGTGCAAAGCAATGGAACAACAGGCTTGCTATCTCATTACCAGCCCTTCAGTCCTATTATATATAGGCAGTGTAGCAACTCCAGAATTTAGTGTTTAGATTTGCACTGGAGGACTAAAATCCGTCTTTCACTATAAAAATTAAGTATTTTTTGTATTTGACACAGTACTACTTCACAGGTCTACTGCCATTGTGTGTTTTTTTTCTTGTTGCCTTTTCAAAAGTTTGCCTTGGTTTTACCTCATTTATTTGGTTTTCTCTAACTTAAAAGATAAATGTTGCACAGGCTTTAACTTTCAACCAGCAATGTTTCTTTACAATCTGAGAAAGAAGCTCAGTAGTGGAATTTGGAATATTAAGGTGCTAAAGTTATGACATAGCAATAACTGACCTGAGTTTCTCCAAAGCCAATGGAAATGAGAAATGTTTACTTGGGACCCACACAGAGTTAGGGATCTGTAGTTTTATAAAAACATACCCTTATTGGGGCAGTTAGTATGGGAGAATGGATAGGATATGGTGAAGTAGGGGGCAGAAAAAAGAGGGATGGAAAAGCATAGGGGGATGGGTAGTGACCTAGAAGGGTTTGAGGGAGCTGAGAAGGCAGGGGAATACCAGCATTTTCCTATCATCTGTATCTGACACACCTGCTGTGGCTTGCTGCAGACAGTAGTGGGAGAAAGGGAGTCACTCTGTTCCAAACCATAGCAAGGGTGCTTCAGTAGCTCTCCTTCTGCATAGTCAGCCAGTTCCCAGGTCTCTATGCCCTCGTCAATGCAGGAGTACTTAAGGGCTTGCACCTGTTTGACAACCAGATTTTAGTTTAGTTTTAAAAAGGCAATACAAGCACATTACATACTTGTGCAGTGAGTGTGTTGATAAAAATCTCTTAATCTCCCTAAGCTTTTAGTTAAGCTTGCACATTTGAGTGAGATTTAGAGGATTTGGACATGTGTGCTGTGAGTGATTATAGGTGGGAAGTGAAAAAATTAGCTATGGAGGTGAAATGTCTGACAGTCAAGTGCATGTGGACATTATGATGTTTGGGTGAAATGGAGTAATTTTTGATATTATCGTAAACCTAACTGGGGATTTCCTTGGTTTTTTGTTAATTGTAAAGGCACATGCATGTGCGCACATTCTTATGTACAGTATTCTTAAACTGTTGCCTCAAAACCTGTTCTGGTTGCACTTACTATTAGTCTTTTGCTTATTTTCCCCTCACAGAAAATTTTTTCCTTAAAAAACAAAACAAAACTCATTTTTAACCTGTAGATGATATAATTTAGTTCCTTGCTGCTTCTTTAGTGTTATCCCCACCATCCAAATAGTATTTTTTTAGTGCAATCCTCTGTGCCCTTTAATCCTATCAGTTCAGTGTAACCATTGTACGGGTATCTTCTAGGTCCCAAACATGAAAATTTCAAGAAACTTTACAAAGGATTATGAAATGTATTAATTTGTCCCTTCTACAATTCAGCACATATTGAGTGATGGGAGTGACAATTCTAATTTTTCTAGGAAAGCCTGGTTATAAAGCTGCACCATATTAAGAACAAATTACAAACTCAGCTTGGAAACAAATTTCAAAGTGTACCAAAAAAAACATAAGTTTATCTGATGCTTTGGGATTTGCATTGCTATGTACATCAGAGAGAGCACTCCTATGACTCTTTAAATGTAGTAAATACTTAACCCTGATTGCTTGGTATCTGCCAGTTTTGATTTTCAGTGTATGAACCATATGTTAATGTATGCGCATTTCTCAGTCATGGGCAGCTTTTGTAAGAGGATGCGTAGAAGGAGCTAGTACAATGTGACGTTCCGCTGTGGTGTTGTCTGGACCGTGATCTGCTAGGTCACTCCAATCCTAGACTCTGGGAGCCAGCCTTACCCTGCTCTGCTGTGAGAACCCCCACTCCTGGGCTGATCATGCACAGCCTCTAGCATGTAAGCTGCTCCTTGGCTTGTGCAACTGAATGACACTAGTCAATACCTCCAGTCCCAGACACAACCCTAGGAACCTCCATCTTGCAGTGTCCAGTTATGCCTGCCAGTTAAGCCACGAGGATACATTTTCAGACTCATAACTACATACAGTAATGTTATAGGTTATAATTTCATGTAACAGTTACTACAACATCACTATAACAACCATGCTCAGTGCATCATGAGCCTTCTGAAGACACCCAACATGACAAACTTTGCATTGGATACCACACAATCATTTTATAAAGATGAACATGGGGGTATAGCATGTTCCCCTGAGCTACAGAGCGTCACATACAGCAAGCATCATTAAACTTAATATTTGCCACTCCACAGTGTAATTATGCCCTGATTTCAGTCCAAGTACAGTAGAAAGTTATTACAAGTATCTCAGATGGTAAGCACTGACTTTTGAAAGTCGCTCCCTGAATCTCTCAAATGACCTTTGTTTCACTGCCTTTTGGCAGCCTTGGATTGTCAAGGCTTTTCTATACTACGCTATTCTTCCAGTTTGAAAGATCTGATTTTTTATTAGGGCTGTAAATGATTTTAAAAAATCACAATTAATTGCAGTTTTAATCACACTATTAAGCAATAATTTATTTAGCATTTATTTAATATTTTGGAGGTTTTCTACATTTTAAAATATATTGATTTTAATTACATCACAGAATACAAAATGTACAGTGCTCACTTTATTACAGTGCAAATATTTGCAATCAAAAATATAAAGATAAACAATAGTATTTTTTTCAATTCAACTCATACAAGTCCTGTAATGTAATGTGAAAGTGCAAATTACAAATGTAGAAATGTTTTGTTACATAGCTGCACTCCATAAATAAAACAAATGTAAAACTTTATAGCCTACAAGTCCACTCAGTCCTACTTCTTGTTCAGCCAATTGCTAAGACAAAACATTTACATTTACGGGAGATCATGCTGCCTACTTCTTATTTACAATGTCACCTGAAAGTGAGAACAGGAGTTCACATAGCACTGTTGTAGCCATCATTACAAGGTATTTATGTGCCAGATATGCTAAACATTTGTATGCCCCTTCATGCTTCGGCCACCATTCCAGAAGACATGTTTCCATGCTGATGATTGTTAAAAAAAAGTGTTAATTAAATTTGTGACTTAATTCTTTGGGTGAGAATTGTATGTCTTCTGCTCTGTGGTTTTATCCACATTCTACTATATATTTCATGTTATGGCAGTCTCGGATGATGACCCAGCACGTTGTTCGTTTTAAGAACACTTTCACTGCAGATTTGACAAAACAAAAAAGATACCAATCTGAGATTTCTAAAGATAGTTGCAGCACTTGACCCAAGAATCTGAAGTGCCTTCCAAAATCTGAGAGGGATAAGGTGTGAAACATGCTGTCAGAAGTCTTAAAAGACCAACGCTCTGATGCAGATGCCACCAAAAAAAGAAAATCAACCTTCTGTTGGTGTCATCTGACTCAGATGATGAAAATGAACATGCATCAGTCCGCACTGCTTTGGATCATTATCAAGCCAGACCCATCATCAGCATGGAGATATGTCCTCTGGAATGGTGGTCAAAGCATGAAGGGGCCAGGGGCGGCTCTATGTATTTTGCCGCCCCAAGCACGGCAGTGAGGCAGCCTTCGGCGGCACGCCTGCGGGAGGTCCGCTGGTAACGCGGATTCGGCGGCATGCCTGCGGGAGGTCCACCGGTTCCGCGCCTTCGGTGTACCCACCGCCGAATTGCCGCCGAAGCTGCGGGACCAACGGACCTCCCGCAGGCATGCCGCCAAAGGCAGTCTGACTGCCGCCCTCATGGCGACCGGCAGGCCACCCCCCGCAGCTTGCTGCCCCAGGCACGCGCTTGGCGCGCTGGTGCCTGGAGCCACCCCTGGTCAAGGGCCCCAAAATCCTCTACGGAGTGATAGGATATGCAAAGTTTGCTGCATCCTCTTTGTAAATGCTACCTCCAAGAAGAAATATAGTAACTATTTAACAGCACCTTTAGTAAACAAGTTTGGGACAGGAAGTGAAGGCAAATTCATATTGAAAATGAGTGGGAAACTTAGGTAAGCAAACTGCAATAACCTGATTTTGGAATCTGGCCTAAGGTAACATTCTTGATTTCTGAAAAATACCAAGGGATCCTTTTAATGACCACAAGAGATCAGGGCCTTGGTTTTAGTCTAAAACGTTTGTTTTGGTGTGATGGGCTATCACTTCATTGAAAAACTAAAATACAATTTATCTTTTTACTTGACATAGAGTAAGATTTAAGAGTAGGAAGAGAGAAGTATGCAGGGTCTTTCCTGTGGGTACTTATCAAAATAAGAGCAACTTAGTATTTTCAGTACATGTAAAGATTTTCAGTGACCCGCCTTCAAACTACATTATTCCAAATATTCTAAAGGCAGCTTGGCAGTCTTGAAGGCCTAGGGAACATGGAGTGACTTATTTTACTGTCAAGTTAAAAATCAAGATCTGAAGTGGAGGCTGAGTAACAAAATCCTAGCAAAGTGACCTTTTTGTCAGCAGTTATCAGAAGCTATTTTGCCTGACTGGGCAGGCTGGACAGTCAGAACAATTTTTCACCATAGAAAATTGGAACAAATGTTTAACAGAAAGATTGAGAATAGCTGTGCTCTAGAAAAGCATGGGCTTAAGAATAAATTTGCAATCAGAGCAGTGGCCAGTAAGATAAAGATGCTGGGAGCTTTATGAATTTAGAGGAAAATATTCAAATTATTTCAATGCTAGTTGAATTGTTAGGCCAAATTCAACCTTCATGAAATAGAGTTACACCAGAAATGAATCTGGCCCCTTATTATTCTATGATGCTTTAACTCCGAAATGGTGGCAGCATCCCCATGAGACATCCCACTGTGACCTATGGATCTCATCCTTTAGTGTGTTTTTTTTCTCATTGGCTTACCCCATGCTTCATCTTTCCTGTGGTCTGGAAGGGAGAAACGCAGCCGTCCATCATCAGCATTGCTCTATGTAAGGGCCACCATAGGGGTGAGAGGAATATCCTCCCGTTGTGGTGATGTAAGGAGAGCATCTTTTCATTGTGACAGTAGTGAAGTGACATCTTAAAGCCCTATTGCAGTCCATGGAAAGACTCCCATTCACTTGAGCATCAGTCTCTCTACATGGTTTTGGACCAAGTACTATAGGAAACCAGCAGAGCTGTATGAAACTTGGTAGTTTCAGTTTACAAGGTGTACAGAGAGTCTTATTTTGGATTCAGTCCTTAGAGCTTCATAACTCCCTATATTTCATTCAACATTTGTCTTTGAGAGAACCCAAAAACTCAGAATAAAGCTCAGCCATGGTCACCAAGTCTGGCATCCACCCTCAACAATAAATCCCTCCCTGTCACAGCCTCTTCTGAACATGTTTTGTACAAAGCATGGCCTGGACTCGCTCAAAACACAGCCCAAACTCATCTTACAGCCAATGTAGGTGAATCGTGTCTGAGTTATGGGTTTGTACCATGATCATTAGAGTAATTCAAGGGAGATGAGGAAGTTGCAAGGTTTCACTTGAATATTTCCAACCATGTGCTGAAATTAATACTAATAGTATTAATAGTAATTAATAGTAGTGAGAGTGATTCATAAAATGTACAAAAATAGCAAATGGAGTTCCATTCAAGGCTACTGTGGTAAGGGTGATGGACTATTTCTCACTGAACAGGAGATTAGAAATATTAAAGTGGCTTCTAATTTCAAGACAGAGTTTCACAAAGTTGTCAGGATATAGACATGAAGTCATGACTTTGTTCAGTTTCTTTGACCTTGCAGGATTTAATAAACAGGAGTCCTGGGTGAGTGCTCACTGGGTTAGTATAAATTGAGGGGTTTTGTAGGTGTAATTGCACGAGCATAATTTTCTGGCTTTGAAAATCAGGGTCCCTGTGTCACTGTAAGCTCTCTAGTGTAGTTTCCAACTGAACCATTTTTGAGCATTAAAAAAAAGTTGGTAGTTTCATGGTGACTCCCTATTCCTGCACAGTGAATATGAGCTCCTTTCTATTGTGAAAAGAAAAATGCTCTTGCGGTACAATAGCTGTCACTACCACAGTGGGTTGGAAATCTTCCTTTTGAAATTTGACAAAAAATGACACTGAAATTTTCATTACAAATGTCAGTTTCTTAAAAAAAACACATGGGGTTTGCTTTGAAAACATCCAAACTGATAACAGCTTGGGGGTTTCCTTTTTTATGAAAACACAAAAAAAAGACAAAAATCAAAATTTGTTTTTGTAGAAATCTTGTTATGGAAAAGTAAGTGATTTCCCAATGAGCTTTGGTCACTACTGTACATGAAAATTAGGTACATTTAATAGGATTTTCAGTAGTTAATCAAAAAAAGTTTGGAATAATGTTCTCTCAAAATACCCTCATCTCTTCTCTCTGCTTCTGAGTTCATCCATTCCTACTGGTCACTTACATGAGAATCAGCCACCATAAATATGTACTAGGAAGCAGAACATACAATTCCCATATTAACTGTGATGCATTAATTTAATTTTCACTAAACAATGAAATTTAATCACCCTTAGGTTGTCATAACTCCTTTGGCCATCCCTATACACCCAATCTCACCTCACCACAGTGCTTAGATTCCTGAATTTCCCACAGACAAAATTAGATCTCTTGTAAATAACCATGACTCTTTCTTTATAGGTTATCCACCAAAAACCACTTTTGTTAACTGGCAGGATATGTTTTATTTAAAACCAAACCGGAGGAGGGTATGAAAAAAGCAGGCACTTGTCCCTAATGCACCAGAGCTAGCTAGCAGATTGATTGAAGGGTGAAAAAAAAAAAAGTAATATAGTCTAACACTAGAACAAACATTCATGAATTAAGCAAGGCAGCTGATATAATAGATAGAAGGTTAACTGAGGGGAAAATAAATTTGATGTAATTATCTGGTAATGAGTGTGTATTGAAATACAGTAAGTGGGTAAAACCTGCTGGCAACTTGAGAGCAGGGTAAAGAAATGCAAGTATTCTGAGAGGTTTGATTACAGAACTGTGTCATCGAATTAGATGCGAGCTGTTAGCATTGTCTGTGTCCCTGTTTAAAATGGGGCCAAGTCCCATTCAAAGACAATACTGCTCTTAGATCCTGTGCTTAAGTGTACATTTTATGTTGGATGCAATGTAGCCACTTACTGTGTGAGCACCCCAAACCATAAATGTTTCATTCAATAGTGTGATAGCAAGTTAGTGTAATTAAAGATAAACAAGTCGGTTTATTTCTGATTTTAAACAAATCTGAAAATAAAAAAATTCAGAATTTGAGCCTGTTTTCCTTTCAAGAATGCTTGTATCAATATCTGTGGGACCATAAAGTTTAGATATTATAAGAGGAAAGATATATACTTTTTAAAAAGCATATCAACTATAGAGATTTCTCTATCTTGAAACACGTGGGGGTGCTTAGATACAGATGTGGCTACTCATGGCATTGGGCATTGGGCCAGATTCACAAATTAAGCACCTAAACCTGGGTTTAAGGCACCTAATTTCCAGTTTTAGTTTCCATTGTGATCCACAAAACTCCTGAACCCTGTAGGCACCTAAACCTCACTTGTTGCTTAACTTTTTGTAATAAAAGTTCCCTTGGGGCCTATGTTACTGCCTCTGGGCAATGTCCTGTGCACTGCTGCGACTCTCTAGGCATCCAGACACCTATCTCCTGCCGAAGCCCCAGAGAGATTCACAAAGTAGGGGAAGATAAGCATTCAGCTGCCTAAGTCACATGAAAGGCCTGAATTGATAAGTGTGTTCAGAGGCCGCCTACCGGATCAGGCCCCTATAGGCAAGCTTACACAAAATAGAGGAGGACAGGGCCATCATTTGCTATGGTGTCAATAAGATGAACTTGTAGATGATGCAAATCTTATAACTGGTGAGCAAATTGAACCACAAAGAGTAAATCTGTGATGCAGTGAGGATGGTTTAGTTTGTAGTACAGGTGCATTTTGGAAGTCAATTACAAACAGATTCAGAGTCATGAGACAACTCAGTGAGGAATACTCTCAGACAGTTAGGAGATGGACAGATTTACAGCACTAATTTTGGTTTGTCTGTTTTTGTTTTGGGTGGAAAGGGGTGGAAATAAAGCTATATGAGTTCCTGACCCAAGTTATAAAGCAATGGCCCAACCCAGCTCTCACTGAAGTCAGTGCTAAAACTCCAATTGACAAGAATTGGAGAGGATCAGGCCCTAAATAAATAAATTTCATGTCAACAACTGTTTTGAATCAACACAAGGATATATATGTTTCAGACCTTCACTAAGGGTTTGAGCTTGTAAGGCACTGATTGACCTCAACTCCCATTGACTTCACATTTTCCTGCAAGCTCAGTGGGAAAAAGTCAATTCAGTTTGAGATTGGATTTATTTTCCATACATGCTCTCTACCAAAGATGCATTTTCTTCAAGGAGGTACAAGCTAAAAGAGAGTGAGAGACTGTATAGACACAAGTACAGTTTCTTGTTCTTCATTGCCTAAACTCATCAATGATAGGGGATTAGCGCATGATTGTGACTTTGGCCATGTGCCCACAACAGGAAATAAACAGGCATAAAGGATCACTCTTAATCTCCTGCACAGACTACCCATGTGTGACAAGGGACACTCACCTCTCGTGAGCACCTCCCTGTCAGTTGGGTGCAAACCTGAACACTCTCTCTCTCTCTCTGCTTCCAGAACTTCCTGTCATAAGAACATAAGAATGGCCATACTAGGTCAGACCAAAGGTCGCATCTAGCCCAGTGTCCTGTCTTCCAACAGTGGTAAATACCAGGTGCCCCCAGAGGGAATGAACAGAACAGGTAATCATCAAGTGATCCATCCCCTGTCGCCCATTCCCAACTTCTGGCAAACAGAGGCTAAGGACACCATCCCTGTCCATCCTGACTAACAGCAATTTATGGATCTATCCTCCATGAACTTATCTAGTTCTTTTTTGAATCCTGTTATACTCTTGGCCTTCACAACATCTTCTGGCAAGGAGTTCCACAGGTTGACTGCACATTGTGTAAAAAAAAAAAAATACTTCCTTTTGTTTGTTTTAAATTGGTTGCCTATTGATTTCATTTGGTGGCCCCTAGTTCTTGTGTTATGAGGAGTAAATAACACTATCTTATTTACTTTCTCCACACCTGTCATGATTTTATAAACTTCTATCATATCCACCCTTAGCCGTCTCTTTCCCATTACTTATTAATCTCTCCTCATATGGCAGCCGTTCCATACCCCTAATCATTTTTGTTGCCCTTTTCTGAACCTTTTCCGATCCCAATATATCTTTTTTGAGATGGGCCAACCACATCTGCACGCAGTATTCAAGATTGGATTTATATAGGGGCAATATGATATTTTCTGTCTTATTATCTATCCCTTTCTTAATGATTCCCAACATTCTGTTTGCTTTTTTGAATGCTGCTGCACATTGAGTGGATGTTTTTAGAGAACTATCCACAATGACTCCAAGATCTCTTTCTTGAGTGGTAACTGCTAATTTAGGCCCCATCATTTTATATGTATAGTTGGTATTATGTTTTCCAATATGCATTATTTTGCATTTATCAACATTGAATTTTATCTGCCATTTTGTTGCCCAGTTTTGAGAGATCCTTTTGTAGCTCTTCTCAGTCTGCCTGGGACTTAACTATCTTGAGTAGTTTTGTATCATCTGCAAATTTTGCCACCTCACTGTTTACCCCTTTTTCCAGATCACTTATGAATATGTTGAATAGGACTGGTCCCAGAACAGACCCCTATCCTACCACTATTCATCTCTCTCCATTCTGAAAACTGTCAGCTGTTACCTTCTCAGGTGGGTCTTCAGTGTCCCAGCCCTCCAGCCAGGTCATACGCAGTCAGTCACATGAATGAACCCCTTCCAGGGTAAAAAGTCCAACAGGACCAACCCTGTGCCCTTGGTAATGTCTTTAGCCCTGTCTCTGGGCTCAGGCCTCGGCCCCTTCTGGGCTAGCTTTAAGTTGGTGCCTGCCCTAGTATAGAGCAGTGCCCCATAGAGCTCTCTCCTTGAGGACTCCTTGCCTTCATCAATTCTTATTGCCCCAGCTCTCCAGCCACATCACTCCTTCAAACTCAGTCCCTTCCAGAGATAATAAAGTTCAAAAAAAGGTTTGCCCTCTGCAGGGTCTTCAGCCCCACCCTTGAGCACTTTAAATTCTAGCCCCTTTCTTGGGCTTCTAAACAAAACTTGTTCTCTTCTCAGGGCTTTGGCTACTCTGACAGTTCTACTCCGATTCCCAATCCAGAGACCCTACACATATCAGCAACATGCTGCTACTTCCCTGGGCCACTTCCCACATAACTCTTTCTTCTTTGCCCTTTTCTTTAGGTTACAGCCCTTGGGTTCTCGGTCTATTCTCTGCTTGAACAAGGTCTCTCCCAGGCCTCCTTGCCTGGAGAGTTTCACAGCCTTCCAGCCCTCCCTCACCCTTCTGGTCCCAGACAGCAACTGAGCTGCTTAGCCCCTGCAACTCCATTTATCTGAGCCTGCTTTTCCCTGATTGGCTACTTCACTGCAGCCTTTCTAGGCAGGCCTGGAGGACCCACCTTCACTGCTCCTTTCCTGGGATGGGGTGTGGTAGGATGCTGAGGACTCCAGCAGGGGGCCTCAAAGGGTCTGGTACATCCCATCACATCATGCCATAGGTAACAGCACAGAATGGAGGACAGCCACAGCCAGGCTACTCCTATGCAGATGGGCAGGGAGTGGGCAGGCAGGTGTGAGGAGTGAGTGGACCCTCAACTTTACCCTTTCAATGTCGCATCCAGAAGAAGCATAATTAAGTCAGCAGAGAAAGGAAATAAGCATCACAAGGTATAGAGCTAAGGCTAGTGCAGGTTACCTTTACCTCCCTTTTCCTCCTCCCCCAAAAATAAAAGCACAATGGAAGCAGAATCTGTGACTCTTAAGTAACCATTCCATCTCTGCTGTGCTCCTGGGACAATGGAGTTGTGTACTGACACTTGCAGGATGGAATCTTAGGCTTGGTCTACACTTACCCCCCAATTCAAACTAAGGTACGCAACTTCAGCTACGTGAATAACGTAGCTGAAGTCGAAGTACCTTAGTTCGAACTTACCTCGGTCCACACGCAGGCTCCCCCGTCGACGCCGCGGTACTCCTCTCGTATAGCTGGAGTACCGCAGTCGACGGCGATCACTTCCTGGTTCGACTTATCGCGTCCAGACAAGACGCGATAAGTCGAACCCAGAACTTCGATTCCCAGCCGCCGAACTAGCGGCTGGGTGTAGACATACCCTTAGTGAAGACAAAGTGAGTGAGGTGATATCTTTTATTGGACCAACTTCTGTTGCTGAGAAAGAGACAAGCTTCCAAGCTTACACAGAGCTCTTCTTCAGGTCTGCCGTCAGAGTCAGAGTGTCACTCCACCAGAAGAGTAGATCACATCATGGAAGGAGCATCCCAAATACCCCGAGAGAACCTGCTTCAATATGGAAATAAACCCCCTTCCAACCGCACACCCCTCGTTGTCAACCTCACACTGGAACCCGTACAGGATACCAGTAAGCAATTACAACCCATATTTCATAGGGACCCCATCCTGAAAGAAATCTTTCCTGATCCCCCTCTTTTGGCCTTCAAACAACTCCCCAACCTCTTCAAGCTCATCATCAGAAGTACGCTGCTCACAGATCAGGATACACCAACTCAAAGCAGCACCAGATCCTGCCAGAACAACAGATGCAAAACTTGCAAACATATCCCCCTTGCTGTAATGATCAACACCCCTCACCAACACGCCTTTCAAGATCCATTAATCCTACACAATTCTATCACATGTGGTGTACTTCATCCAGTTCACTAAATGCCACAATAATAATGATGTGAGTGAAACCTGACAATCACTATGCTCTCGAATGAACTCAGACAGAAAAATGATAAAAGACAAACACCATGTCACTTGTGGGTGAACATCTTTCACAAAGTGATCACTCTATATCTGACCTCATCCTCAAAGGAAACCTGCACAACACCTGGGAGCTTAAATTTGTAACTTTTGTAGACACTAAAAATCATGGACTGAACAGAGACTGGATTTATGGTTTATTACATCAAGCTATAATCCACTAAACTCACCCTGTCTCAGCTTTTCCCCCCTCTCTTTTCCCCTATGGAGAGGTGTTAACTGGCCACTTCATCTTAAATGGTCTCTTGAAATGTGTGTTAAATACTTATGCTTGTATTTAGCTGTGACACTCTGATTAAAGGCAATTCCATACTTAAAACGTTGCATCTGCACAGCTGAATGGATGCAACTGCACCACTTTAGCACTTTAATGAAGACACTCTAAACCGAGGGAAGAGAGATCTCCTGTCAGTGTAATTAATCCACCTCCGCAAGAGGAGGTAGCTATGTCGGTGGGAGAAGCGACGTAGTTATATCAATATAGGTCTGTAGTGTAGACCAGAGCTAAGTTTCTCAGACCTGAAGAAGACCTCTGTGTAAGCTTGAAAGCGTATCTCTCTCGCCACCCAGAAGTTGGTCCAATAAAAGACATTACCTCACTCACCTTGTCTTTCTAATGTCCTGGAACCAACGTGACTACAACACCACTGCATATTATTAGTGAAGAGACATTTTGAAAAGTTAAGCTGAGATAAGTGAAGCAAGATTTGCTGCAATAGGAGGAAAGCTCCATTAGCTGCTATGACTCCTACAAGCAGAAGTGGAGTGGTGACTTTTGTCTCTTATCAGCTGCCATGAGTTTTTCATATCAGCCTGGTTGACATTTTAGCTCTTCCGGCTTACATGGGGAAAGGGCTGTGTATGGTACCTGCCAACATTTTGCCAGGCAAAACTGGTGTGTGTGAGGGAAATACAGGCACCTCTTCATTGTTTTGCTTTAGTTCATGCTGCTTCTATAGAAAATAGGAGAGATGAGAGAAAAGAAAAAGGAAAAGATAATAAGAGGGAAGGATGAAAGCAGATTCCTTTCTCTATTCCTTTCCTTTCCTCCTCTTTTGCCTTTTCATAGTCTGTTTTGTCCTATTTCTGCCATACGCAGCTTTAAAAGTCTTCACCGATTTTAAAATTATCTCACTGCAATTGCGTCTAGTTTCTAGTCCACTGGTGCCTCCTGTTCTGCTGAGTTGGTTCTTTGGAAAACTGCTCCTCCAGGCAATGATTGACAAAGTACTGCTTTCAGACATGCTGCTGCTGCAGAGCAGAGATCCTGCAGGCTTATTCTAAACTATCCAACAGGGGAGGCCATGCCTGCTGGGTCTGGCTGATTCTGAACATGTACAGGTACCACAGTAGAGCAGTAAACCTTCTTAGTGTCTCTTAATATGAAAGCTTCCCATGGTGCGGGACAGGAGTCAAAGTCACCAAGAAAGAGCTCGCTTAAATAATGAAGTCCCAATTAAATGAATACAATTTAAAGATCTGCTGATTACTCACTGAAAACTCTCTGAAACAAATCTATTTGGAAAATTCCATCTGTACAGCATGTCTTCCTTTTTACATTATTTACTGATTAAGTCTTGTCCATACTGGTGGTTTTTGCACTGGAGCAGCTACATCAGTGCCAACCTCTAGCTGTAAGAAGTGACTTGTACCAGTGCAACGTAACCTGGCCTGTCACTGAGGTAAGCTGCACTGGTGCAATCACTTTTTAGGCTGATGCACTGCTTCTATGCTAGGGGCTAGCAAGGGTGCTGCTACATCAGTGCAAAAATTCCCTGTGTAGACAAGGCCTAGGAAACCAATGGCATTTGGAGGAAAACATAATTTTTCATTCTGTAGAATTATCTTGTTCGCCAGCTGAAGTCATATCCCTCATTTTGTCATATGACAATTGTATCCACAGAAACCAATGATTGTTACAGTAATATTATGACACCAGGAGGGACTTCAGTGGAAGTTCAGCCTGAGTGTAAAATTTAGGATCAGTACTTCTGCTCCTATATCTTATTAATATGTTACATTAGCACTCAAAATAGGCTGATTACTGTATATACACAGAGAAAGTCAGACCCTGCTCTGAAGAGCTTAAAATCCTTAAAGATATAGAAACAGAGAGGCATACTTCCTATCATAATATTGTTGTTAAAATCAAAGGGAGTTTTGCCCATGTAAAAATTGCATGATGGGGCCCAGTGTGCAAAAGACCAAAACCCAAATTTTACAAAGTGACTAGTGATTTTTGGATGCCTCAATTTTTGGGTGCCCAACTTGAGACTTTCCCAAAAGTGCTGAACATTTGCCTTTGAAAATCAGATGTCTTGAATGTAACTCAAGTTGGGCACTCCAAAACTGAGGCACCAAAAATCATTACTTTTAGACATTCAGACCCTTATTAATACAGATGAGAAATAGGAATACAGAAAATCTGTTCTGTCATCGGTTGTTTTTAAATAGAATAATTTTCAGTGTTTTCCACAAGGGTGGCTCTTTAAAGAAGATTAAACAAACAGACAAACAAACAAACCCCTGACATGAGATTCAGCAACAAACCTCACAAAGGAAAGAATTCCAGACTGACAGAAACAACAAAATGCCCTGAAGTTAAACCCATAGGACATCAGCTTGAAATGAGGCACAGACCGCAAGCAGTGGATTGTAATGTGTGACATAGCATGTAAGAAGAGCCAACAGCCCACTGAGTCGATGTACTGCCTTGAGGGAAGGCCAATAGTTCAATGTCATCATGTACAATACAAGCTGAATAGGAACTCAGCTAAAGACTTGAAACCTGAAGGAATATGCTAATTTAGAGGGAATAAGGATCCTCCTTTCTGCAGTTTGCACCCACTGGAGCTATTGCAGAGCCTTATTAGGGAAGCTTCAAAACATTACAAGTAGCTTAGCCTCGAGGCTACAAAATGCAGGAACAACCTTTGGATGTGAATTGGACAAAAGAGGGTTTAATTGTTCACATTTCTAGGCTGATAAAAGGACAACTCATCACAGAGCTAATACAGTGGCTAAAGGGAGGATAGGAATTGATTTATTTATAGATGCATTTTTTTAATACCTTCTCCTAAAATCCTCAGTGTTGGAGGATTAGTGCACAGAAGTAAAGGGAAAGAAGAAAAAAATTAAAACATATACTGCAATGTAACGAGAAAATAATAGAATGTGGCTTTCTCCTTTGCAGCTGCAGGAGGCTCTGCCTATGTGGAACCAATTCAGTTTTGCTGTGCAAGGAAAGCAGAACATGGGAAGTTTCTGAAGAGAAGCTGCCCCCACAAGCTAGGGCAGGTGCAGGCCACAGGAGAAGTGAGGTCAGTGAATCTGTGATTAAACACATCCACGAGCCCTGGTCTTTTGTTCCTTCAAGAAGTAGGGCTTAGAAGCAACAAGGGTTATTGCAGCCTTAGGACTGCGGTAACACCCATAGGACATCTCTAGCAGTGTTCTAGTGCAGGGGTAGAAAATTCCTTTCTCCTACTCTCACAGAATCCTCTGCAGGAAACCTGGCCTCTCGGGTTTGGTGTGTATGAAATGGGGTGAAAGATTCTCCCCAAATAAAGCACAAGGCTAGATGTAACCCATGCCTGCTGGGAGTAGTTCCCTGTTTCCCCCTCTAGTGGCACCTAGACCACCTAGAGATCGATGAGTCTGCTACAGCCTTGGATAAATACCCTGAGACTTTTAGCACATGCAATAGAGACTCACATGCTAAGCTTCATAGGTCCCAGGTTCAATCCCGCTGGCTGACGACTGGGGTCTGTTGGTGTTACATAGGCACATATAAACTGGGGACCAACTACACATACAGAGAGGAGCCATAGCAAAGAGAGCACATTACACTTAAAATTGTAAATAGCTACCAATGGGATAATAGAAAGGACAGTTATATTGCTAATGACTGCTGTAGATGTTTTCATCTTCAATTCTGTGATGGGGTGTTCACCCTACACCAGCACAGAAGGGGTTAATGAGGTTGAGGCAAGGCCAATTAACCAGATAGACCACAGCTGAGGGACTAAGTAACCCCTGAATAGTGCTAGAACCCAGCTGGGAAGGAACAGGTGGGGCACTAGGGGCTTGTCTTCACTACCCGCCCAGATCGGCGGGTAGAAATCGATCTCTCGGGGATCGATTTATCGCATCTCGTTGGGACGCGATAATCGATCCCCGAATCGACACGCGTACTTCACCAGCCCAGGTAGGAGTAAACGCCGTCGACGGGGGAGCCGCAGCGGTCGATTTGCCACCGTCCTCACAGCGGGGTAAGTCGGATCAGATACGTCGAATTCAGCTACGCTATTCCCGTAGCTGAATTTGCGTATCTGAAATCGATCCCCCCCTGTAGTGTAGACGTAGCCTAGGAAAAAGCTAGGAAGCTGGCTGTAGATTGGGACTACACTGAGGGAGCCTCTAGCCATTCTCTGGATGGTGGGGGAGAAGGGGAAATTGGGTAGAGAGTGTATAGGAGAAGGCACAGGGGAAAAGTAGCAAGGTTTAAGATGGTGCAAACTTTGGCTGTTGATTAGAGGATCCTTGAGCTAGAACCCAGAATAGAAGTAGCACCAATTTGGGCAGTGGCTGGAGGGCCAAGCCACAAAAACAAAGCACCCTGAGTCGCAGAGAGAGAAAGAGAGCACAAAAGGCAGCAGTATGTGCAGTGAGCAGTAGAAGGGACATCAGACCTGGAAAGAGCAAATTCCCAGACGTGGTGGTGAGTGGACTCAGCGAAAAATACTCATGTCTGTGATGGGGTGTGCTCCCCACACTGACCCTGCAAAAGCTGAATTAGGCCAGGTGTGCCCAATCAGCTAATTAGGCTGCAAACAGGGGTGCTTTAGCTAATTAGAGGCAGCTAATTAGAGAAGCTCACCTGTGAGGGACAGGCAGGGCATCTACAAAAGTCAGGAAATTGGAAGCAGAAGGTGTGGTAGGGCAAAGACTGTAGTTTCCTCTTGGGAGAGGGGGTTACCTAAAGTTACTCCCTGAGAGGAGGGAATGAAGAGACTGGCAAACTGAGGAGTGGTGAAAGCCAGGAGGTATGGAAGCAGCTCATAGAAAGGCAGCAAGGTATGGGAAATGGGCCTTAACCCCTGTGTAGAGGGTCCCTGAGCTGGAACCTGGAGTAGAGGGTGGGCCTAGGTTCTCCTACCAGCCACTGTGGGAGTTGCCCTGTGAGGCAGTAAAGCAGGAGACTGCTGGAGAGTCAGAACCTTGACAAACTGCCACCTGGAAGCAGGGCCGGCACCAGCGCAGCAAGCTGGTGCTTGGGGCGGCCTATGGAAAGGGGTGGCACGTCCAGGAATTTGGCGGCGGGTCCCTCAGTCCCTCTCGGAGGGAAGGACCAGCCGCCAAATTGCTGCCGAAGAATACAGCGGCGGTGGTAGAGCTGCCGCCAATCGCGGTTTTTTTGTTTTTTTTTTTTCCCCCCCGCCGCTTGGGGCAGGAAAAACACTGGAGCCGGCCCTGCCCTTCACAATGAAAGTTTACAGTATGGGAATGTAAGCTCTGATTACTAATGTTTTATTACATTTGCAGTAATTCAGAGTTTGTGTGATAGTACTGGGCATGGCGATATTGCCACCTTCCAGGCATTCCAACAGAACAGCAATTGCAAACCTCACTTGTCCACTGACTTTCAGCATAGGCATAATGACACAGCCACTCCTTAACTGTATTTACTCCTGGCAAGTCTCTAAATGAAAAACAATTTTTCCCTCTTGGTATTGGTCCACGTGAGCATCAGCTTAAGTCTTGCTGAGGTTCTGTCCTGCATGCTGCAGCTGACAAACACTATAAGCAGACTTAGCCAGGTAAGGGAAACTCACATCTTATGAAAGGGCTTTGTGAAAGTGTGTATATAATCTGCACAGCCTGTTGGCTGTACACTTCCCTTCCCCTGCCCCTCCCTCCCCACAGACGCACACACCCAGGAGAGCTAAAAAAGACTCCTGCAGGATCTGTGGGCAGCTGTAAGCAGAATACCTGTGAGACACTTGACTTCTAAAGTGACCTTTTAGACTCTTGATTTGATCTCTAAATGAGTGAAAGCTGAAGGCTAAATCCTGTTCAACTCCCCTTGAATACAATGAGTAACATACCAATGGGGAGTAAGGATGTGTCTGTGCAAGTAAGGGCAACAGGGCCTGCATGGATTAGTTTGCACCACTGGAGCCTTAATTTAGAACGACAGAAAAACAAAGCTATGACTTCTGACGATCTTTTCTTAAACAGTAACCTTCAACATCTGTTTGCACCTATGAGATTAAGTGGGTGGGGAGAAGAGGAGGAAAAATGGATGACAGAATTATTATTAATAGTACACAGTAGCACCTAAAGGTCCCAGCTGAGCTTGGGGCCCCATTATGCTAAGCGCTAGACCCAGTCCATGTTCTGAAGAGCTTCCACTCTGAACAAAGGGTGTCAGAAAGGAATTATTTCCCCGTTTTTGGAGGCAGCTCGAGACTAAATATTTTACCAAGGTCACACTGGAAGTATCTGGCCAAGCTAGGAACTGATCTCAGGTTTCCTGACTCCATGTCTAGTACCTCAGCAACAAGTCCTGTTCTTCCTTTCTAACTGAACCTAGCAGAGGCAATAGCGCTGGAATATATTTAGTTGTTTTGTTTTAATTGCACCATTTTAGGACCCAAAATAAGGGGAAATATGAAATCCCTGAGCTCCTTTAGAATTCTTTTGTGTCTTTGCGAAATGATTCAAGCAGTTTCTTGCACTCTTGTCACACTCAGGACATTACCAACAAATTGTGACACTTTAAGAATACTCTCCAAACACTGAAGGTTTCTTAAAATGAAACACCATTTACCTCTTTTGAGGCTGAGTAGACAAACACAGTTTCTCTTTTTAGCTGTCACAAAGTCTTTTCCTGCTCTGGCTGTAGCAAATTCCCAAGGGACTATAGAAAAACTGTTTCAAACTCTCTTACAAAATAAATTCATTGGCACACCCTTCAAAATTAAGACTTGTGGGTGTATTATCTCCTTAGTATACACTCTCCTTTGTATTATCTTCTTAGTTTACACTGTCTGTGTTCAGTAGCAGGGAAATCATCAATATAACCACTGGCTGCCAGTGCTAGGGGGAACAGAGGCCAGTCCTACATTCCAGCTTTTCCATTCCTGTTTGGAAGGGAAAGGAGTGGAACCAAGATCATCATAAATCCCAAAGAGCTGTGACCTTGTAAATCAAGCCACACCCGAATCGATCTCTGGCAACATGCTTAAGGTTTTCTGATTGTACAACTGTGAAATGAATCAGCATAGTTTCTAATGCTAAAGCTGGTCAGAAAGCTAGGCTTTTTCCAGTAAACATTTTTTGATTGAAACATTTTCAATATAAACTTTTTGGTGTTTGTTTTAATTCAGCATTATCATTAAAATGCCTTTTTAGGGGTTATGGGTTGGGATTTTGTTGGGTCGGTGTGTGTCTTAACTAAACACTGTCAATTCAATTAAAATGTTTGTTTTGAAGTTTCCCATGGGAAGAATCAGTTTTTCGTTGAAAATGTTAGATTTTCCCCATGATAAGTTTAGTTTTCAACTAAACCATATTTTCAGTGGGAAAATTCTGTCTAACATTTGTCAGCCAGTTCTATCTAATGCTTGCCTCCTAGCCCCTACCATGCTTCACCTTCTAATAAGGACCAGCTGTGAACAGCGAGAGGGCCTGGTGTAACTTCCTTAGAAAAGGGAACCAACAGAGGCTATGTTTACACGCTTCATAGCTACACTGAGCCAAGTCAGGGATCACCGTCTGTGCCATGTGTGAGAGGAAACCAGAAATAGAACAAACCAGGAGCATTTTGTCACTGAAATGTGCAAAGACATAACTCAACCAATTAACTGTGATACAATTTTAAAGGGAGAGAAGGAAAAAGTAGGGTGTGTTTTTTTTTTTTTTTTTTTTTTTTTTTTTATTGCAATCAGGGTTCAGACTGGGAGAAAATAGTCTTCCAAGCTCTACCCAATGAGATACCACTCACAGGAGTTTATGCACTTGTTTAAATGATGATCAAGAATGCTCTCTGGACTTAGCTCCCCCTCAGTGGTATCTGGATAGATCCAAAGACTCTGCTGGGCAATTTGGGCTTGGCTTCCCCTTAAGAAGGCTCAGATGCCCTGTTAGGCTCCCTCCTGATTGTGGGTAGGAAAAATTAGTGTTACTCTCCCAAATACCCGCATTGGCAGTACCAGAATAAGCTGATACTCACAGTAGTTTGTGCAGATCCTTAGCCTTTCTCTCATGCTTTGAGCAGCAAATTAACAAGTTGACATTTGAAGTATTGATTGGAAATCTGAGTTAACACCTGCTGAGGTGACTGGGGCAGTTCATATCACTCATAACTATTGTTTTAGGTTCTGTAAACACAGGTAAACATCCTTGCATCAATTACACTCTGTTGGCATTTTCAAGGTTCCCTCAATAACTGTAACCAGAAGAGTTTTTTTTTTTTCTTCTTTTAAGTGAAACCTTAGAATCTGGAGAACCACATTAGGGGTGCTGATATGCCATAATGCGGTATACAAGCTGAATGCAAGCCCTGCCTGAATTCATAGTAGACATCTTATCCAAATCCAACCAGTAATGCACATCTCCAGAAATATATTCAGCTTGTGCATTAATTCTTGGAGTTCTAGTTTTTTCCATTTGTCATAAAGCCCAAGCACTGTATTTGTCAAACAGAGTTTAAATAAAAACTCAGAATATCAAAGAAAGGTAAATGATAAAGTAACAGACATAACCTTTATTTTAGGCTACATCTACACTATGAGCTAAGAGTATGATTTCCACATCATGTACACATACTTATGCTAGCTCTCATCTGAGCAAGCATGCTAAAAATAAAAGGGTAGCCAGGGTAGAATGGGCAGTGGCGAGCAGCAGTATGGCCTAACTATTCCAACTATAAAGCTGCTTGAACCCCATGGGTATGTACTTGGGGAAGCTAGCCCATGCCACTACTGCCCGTGCTCCTGTAGCTATTCTATTTACAGCATGTTAACTCAGATGAGAGCTAGTGTGAATATGAGTATGTGGACTGGGAATCACAGGCCCTAGCTTGAAGAGCAACCATACCCCTAGAAACTGAATGGGCATTGTGTATTTTGAAACAATCATGCAATTGAAGATGAATTTGCCACTTTACACCACTGATGAAGAATATATAAAAGCTTACCTAATAGTAACAAAAGCAAGTGGGGAAAAGTTTTGATTTCCTAATGAAAGAGGAAGAATGGAATGAGGTAACATAAACCAGTAAAAAAAAAAAAAAAAAAAAAAATTTCTTCTCAGTTTGGGACTTTTGGGTGTCCTGAAAAGATCAGTTCTAGACATCTGCCTCCATCTCTCAAAATTCAGGTGGCTGGCAACCCTACCCCATAAGTGGCTGCATTTCAGTTGTGGGTGAAGTAAGCCCTACATATACACCAAAAACTCTACATCAGATTGAGAAGCACTTTGAGTCCATCAGGACAAGAAAGTCAAGTGGTTCTCTGACAATGGCCCACGGAAGATAGGTGCTTCCTGGACTCTTCTTAGCAGTCTGCAAAGTGAAACATTTTGAGAACTGAACGGGTCAGTTGATGAAAAGCTTTCTCCATTTCTTAGAATGGTCCACAGAAAGGAAAAGATGGACCACAGCACTGTATAAATATTTAAAGAATATGCCTCCATCTCTGTTCTGAAGTGCTTTTCCAAAAAATCTTGTTTAAAAGCTGGAACCTTTAACAAACAATGACAGACCACTGGACTGGGACTCGGGAGATCTGGATCAATTCTCAGCTCTGCCACTGAGTGACCTGTGGTAAGTCACTTTACTCTCTGTGTCCCAGGGCTTGTTTGCACAGTGCGTTACTGTGGGGCAAGCCAGGGTATGAATCTACAACACACAAGCTTACCTTGAAGTAACGTCCCAGGTGGACACTGCTACAGTGCAGTGAAATTCCCAGAGTGAGGGAACTGCTTCAGTCCAGAAAAGAGAAACCTTCTGACCATACACCCTTAGCTATAACCTAACCTCTGCGATGTATCTTTAAATCATTACAACCCATACTCCATAGGGCCTACAGCCTGAAAGAAATCTTTCCTGAATCCCCTCTTCTGGCCTTCAAATAAGTCACCAAACTCATTAGAAGCCACCTCCCCACAGATCAGGACACACCAACTCGAAGTGGCACCAGACCCTGCCAGAACAACAGGCGCACAACCTGCAGACACAGCTCCACTGCTACAATGATCAACACTCCCTGATCAACACCTTTCAAGATCCATGGGTCCTACGCAGACCTATCACAGCATGTGGTGTACCTCATCCTGTGCACTAAATGCCTCAACAACAACTGTCTGGTTTCACTCACATAATCACTACACTTTCAAATGAACTCACGCAGGAATGTGATAAAAGACAAAAATACTGTGTCACCTGTGGGCAAATGCTTTTCCCAAAATGATCTCTCCATATCTGACATCTCACTCCTCATCCTCAAAGGAAACCTGCCCAACACCTTCAAAAAGATGAGTCTGGGGACTTAAATCCATAACTTTGCTTTCTGTAGTGGGTAGGTAAGGGTGTGTGTGAACGATTGTGTGTGTGCATGTGTGGAAGTGTTTGTTTCTCAGGTTGGAAGCAGGCTCCAGGCTCACTTCTCATTCTTCAAACTCTATGCTGGGATTAGGCAGGCAGATTCCTGCTCAGTGGGACAGCAGCGTAGTCCTGCTTCCTCTCCTTCCTGCTGAAAACTTGCAGAAGGTTATGGGGTCTCTGTAGGGCACCCCCGCCCCCTGCTCTCCTAGTGATACTACTGGGAACAGAGGAAAGGAGTTTTCCTTACAGCAGTTGCTGTGGCAATGACAGGTACATCGGTGTTGTAGCAGCTGCCTGAAGGGAGCAGTCCTCAGTCCTCACTTCAAAGAAAGCTGAAAATTCAGGGGCAAGCCTGAGAAACATATTGCTGAACTACCACCTCTCTAGGGTAACAGATTGCTGTATGGTGGTCTCTTGCCCTATACACAGTACAAGGCTAGGGATTTTGGAGCCAGCTAGGGAGATGAATTTTGAGGGGGACACAAATTTAACTGGCTCATGTTACATTGGAGATGAAAGAGATGTTCAGGTCTCCCAGTCTCCCACTGCAGATGTGGAACCAAGCTGCTTCTTCCTTTCACAATTAGCAATGGGTTTATGCATTTCCAAGCCTGTTGTTCCAACCAAGAGTAAGAAATTAATTTGACAAACGTGAAACTGACTTTTCCTCTTGTAGCCTAAAGATCAGCTCTGGTAGCAAGCTCAGTTTATAAGGGTTATGGAGACATTTAAAAGGTTGCCAATTCTTGTGCAGTGAAAATGTGTGTGGTGTAGATATCCATAAAAGAAAGTCTGTTCCATGATAGTGGACGCCTCTTCGGTGCACACAAGTCTACCAGGTACTTTATTGATCATGGGCTATCTGTCAGAGTGACAGACTGACAACCAGTCACTCTAGGGAATTGCTTACACATTTGAGCACACATTTACTTATCTGTAACCATATTTCTACTCAGATGTATTTATTCACATATTGCATCCATCTATAGCTAGCTGATTACACTATATATCAATTATCTTTGCAACATTTAGTCGCAGCTAAAGTTCTTCAAGATTTTCCTTCTCTAAGTAGGTACCACCACACTTCACTTGCTGAAAGATTTCTAACTGACTCCCAAAGATGTTTAATATTTTGGACCCTCATCTTGCAATTGGTGATTTCAGTGAGGGTCCTCACAAGCACAGTCCACTTGCACACACCAAACTTCAGGACGTGGGCCTAAGTTTCCATGTTATTTACATACATCTAATTAACTAGCTAGTAGCCTTTCAGTATTTCATTCTATAATTTCTTCAGAAACACTGAGTTACTGCTATGCTGAAGGTAGGCTATTTGTGGTATTTGACACACAATATTGGCTGTTTTACTGACATTTCTATAAAGAGATGTACTACTGATAGATACACCCCTTGACTTGAATAGAAGTATTTCCGGGTATTTCTAATCCATTGCTTATTGCAGTGTCCCTCTAACTCCTGGCATGAGAACACCCTTACAAGGGCCAACAGTCAGAGGTTCTCAACAATTACGTTAAAGAGATTATAAGAAGGGGTGTGTGGAAGCAAGCTGCTGAACATGTTTATTGGTTGAAACAACATAGGACTCAGGAGTTATAGAATTGTAGGGTTAGAAGGGACCGCAAGAGTCATCTAGTCTAAACCCCGGCCAAGATGCAGGATTTGTTCTGTCTAAACTTTCCAAGACAGATGGCTATCCAGCCTCCTTTTGAGAACCTCCAGTGAAGGAGCTTCCTCAACCTCGCCAAGCAGTCTGTTCCATTGTCCTACTGTTCTTACAGTTAGGAAGTTTTTCCTGAGATTTAATCTAAATCTGCTGTGCTGTAGTTTGAACCCATTGCCTCTTGTCCTGCCCTCTGTGGCAAGAGGGAGCAACTTTTTTCCATCTTTTTTTGTGGCAGCCTTTCAAGTATTTGAAGACCGCTATCATATCTCCCTTAATCTCTTCTTTTCCAAACTAAACATACCCAGTTCCTTCAGCCTTCACGCATATGGCTTGTATTCCATCCTTTTGATCATCTTTGTTGCTCACCTCTGGATCCTTTCCAGTTTCCCTACATCCTTTCTATACATTGGACACAGTACTCCAGCTGATGCCAAACCAGCACTGAGTAGAACGGTACTGTCACCTCCTTGATTTGCATGCTATGCCTCTGTTAAGGCAACCTAAAATTGCATTTGCTTTTTTGCAACAGCATCGCATTGCTGACTCATGTTGCGGTTGTGATCCACCACAACTCCCAGATCCTTCTCAGCAGTGCTGCTGGTAAGCCAGTTTTCCCCCATTCTGTATTTGTGCATTTCTTCCCTAAGTGTAGCACCTGACATTTGTCTCTGTTGAATTTCATTTTGTTGTCTATAGCCCAGTTCTCCAATTTATCAAGATCCCTCTGAATTTTAGCCCTATCCACCAAAGTATGGCCAATCCTCCCCAGCTTTGTGTTATCTGCATATTTGATCTAGCACTATGCTGTCTAGTCCTACATCCAGGCCATTAATAAAGATGGTAAACAACACTGGACCCAGAACAGATCCCTGTGGAACCCCACTTAAGACCTCCCTCCAATCCACATCATTCGTTATTTTTTTTGTTTGTGGTTGTTTAACCAATTATGTATCCATTTAATGGTAGTTCTGTTGAGCCTGCATTTCTCCAGTTTACTTATCAGAA
Source organism: Terrapene triunguis (assembly GCF_002925995.2). Classification (NCBI taxonomy): domain Eukaryota; kingdom Metazoa; phylum Chordata; order Testudines; family Emydidae; genus Terrapene; species Terrapene triunguis. The sequence goes on from NW_020664436.1 coordinate 43,020,044, forward strand.
TGTCATGTGGGACTGTGTCAAAAGGCTAGCTGAAGTCCAGGTATATTCTATCCACTGCATTCCCTCTATCCACCAAATCAGTTATGCTGTCAAAGAAGGAAATCAAACTGGTTTGGCATAATTTGTTCTTGGTAAATCCATGCTGTCTGCTAGTGATTATCCCTGCATACTCCAGGTATTTGCAAATTGAATGAGTCCAATCAAATTAATATGTTGATGTGTTATCACTTATGCACCATTTCAATGAGTTGCAACGAAAAATGTAACTGTCACAGTTCAGGGCAAGTGCACCTATATTTCCCCATAGTAGTTCAGTGAGGGCACCTTCTCTCAGGCTTCTGGATCTCTAGCCATCACCTTTCTTGGATGGAGACCCATGTCTCTCTCTCCCTCTTGATTGGGGGTGTTTCCAAGCTGAACAGTTTCCTGCCTTCACTGTATTATTCCCAGCAAAAGACAGTCTGCCTAAGAAGACCTGCTAGCTTTCTCTTCAGAAACTGATAACAGTGCAACTGCCTACAGTTAAGCTACCTCACAGCTCTTTCTATGCAAGCCCATTTATTCTTTGGATAAAAGCATTACATAGAAAACATATTAAAAACAACAAAAGAACCTAGATGCATGCTAATAAGCTTACCAGAGATAACCCCAACTCGAACATGGGTTCTGGCAGGAACAGTTCTTCAAAACCCCACGAAAGGGTCTCTTCTATGGTCACAAGTTTGTAGTAGCCTCAGCCTAGAACTAGCACACTCATTAAAAGTTTAGTCCACCCTTTATACAGTTCCAGGGTCTTTGATCTGGAGTTTGATCCAGGAGCAGGTAGCCAGTAGACAATGGGCTTTTCTCCACAAGGTCAGGGCCAGCTCCAGCAGTTTTGCCACCCCAAGCGGTGGGGAGGGAAAAAAAAAAAGGCTGCAATCGGCGGCACTTCGGCGGCTGCTCTACCGCGCCGCTTTATTCTTCGGCGACAATTCGGCGGCCGGTCCTTCTCTCCAAGAAGGACCGAGGGACTCGCTGCTGAATTGCTGCCGAAGACCCGGACATGCTGCCCCTTCCCATTGGCCGCCCCTAGCACCTGCTTGCTGCGCTGGTGCCTGGAGCCGGCCCCACAGAAGGTGTAGCTTCAAACGGCATCCCAAGTCTCTCCTAAGAAACCCATTTCGCACGTACTGTCTAGGGTAACCATATTTCCCTAAACTGAAAACGGGATGTGCGGGACTGGCCTGACCTGCCTGGCGTTGCTGCTTGTTTATGCATCCACCCCAAACGTTCCTCCATGTCCCCAGTGGAGCCAAGTAGCAGAGATGGGGACAAGGGGGAAGAGGAATGGGTATGGGCTGGGATCTGGGTAGCAAAGCAGGGTGTGACCATGTGTGAGTACTTTTGGGCACAAAGCCAGGAGGTGAAGCTATTGGACTATGATCTAGCTAGTGGTGTGATCCCTTTGGGGCCTGGGATAGCAGGGGCAGGATGGGGGCTTTGGGTAATGGGAGGGACCAAAGAGACTCCAGATAGCAGCCTTGGGGACTGTTGAAAAAATTGATGTGTACACATCACTGTTGAGGACCAAACTTTTATATACAAAAGGCCAACTTGTATGTACATTTGAGCGCCCACAGTATATCTACATGTACATTTACCATAATTTCACATAAAGAGGTTATTTGCGTGTTTGGATGGTTACTTAGCTGCCTTAGTCCCTATTTATATGCACATTTGGAGAAATTGTGCATGCTCATTGACCTTGTGGTGTTTTTTTTTTTTAATTATATAGAGAGTCTGGCCCTAAAACATAAAGCACTTTATAAATGCTATGGTATGTTATGTAGGATTAATGCAGATGTGATATGTTTATAGTACCATCCATATAGTATTACATCTATCAGTTTCCACAGTTTCCAAACCTGCATAGTTTATCACATGGTCATGTTTACCCTGGGATTAAAAAAAAAGGGAGGGGGGAAAGTGGGGGTAATGGGGTTGAGAGAGAGATACAAAATTTCTTCTAGATCTTTTTACTGAAGATTTTATACTAACAGTCTTCTCCTTAGGGGCAGCTGTAGGGAGGTGAAGACAGACAGACACTTCCTTAAAGGCCACAAAAAGATTCATTCCGTTTTTTTAAAGTTTAAAAATCTCTCTAAAAGCAATAAATGGATTTCAGTTTATCCAACTGTAACACATTTCTCAAGGCTAATATTTTCTTGGATCATAATTCTAGGCTTGAACAAAAGGATAACAAACAAATGTGTCACACAATTCAAAGGTTGAGAAATAACACACTAATGGCTCTTGATTCAACAGGGCTGGCTTTGCCTTTGTCCTTTCAAAGAGGAGAGGGAAGTAATACACAGTAAGAGACATGATTGTTTGGAAATGCACAGTTGCATAGATACATTCTTTGTGAACCTGAGGCCAGGAGGCTTATTTCCTCTGGGAGACAGAGCCATACAGGGCCAGCTTTACCCTACAGACAGATTTCTGCCAGCTGTAGACATTAAGCAAAGCAATTAAATGTCTGTCTCAGTTGCACAAGTGACCAGTAGATAGGAGAAGTGAACATTTTCCACTTCGCAAGGGCATCAAAAAACTCATTAGACAGTTTTTGTGGCATAGGACCGTGGCCACATACACTTATATTTTATATCTTGCTTCTACAGCATTACAGTTAAATGAGTTAAATATAGGGTGACCAGATGTCCTGATTTTATAGGGACAGTCCCAATTTTGGGGTCTTTTTCTTATATAAGCTCCTATTACACCCCCCCCCCCCCCCCGTCCTGATTTTTCACATTTGCTGTCTGGTCCACCCTAGTTAAACAACATGCAAAATGCAAACAGATGAGGAAGAGAAGATAAGAGCATTATAGGCTGTGTGTGTAATTAAAGAGACCATCTAGCTCAGTAGGGTTCCATTATAACCCTCCTTAGAAAATGAAAGACATGATTTGAACCACTTTGATAGCAAGATTATCAATGCTATGTGATGGGTTAATTACTGGTTAATCTACTGGCACACACCTGGCATCCTGTTCTTCCAAAGGGAGGCAGGGACAGTCTTCACCAGTAAGGGAGTGTGAGTAAAATCCTGGCTGTATTGAAGTCAATGGCAAAACTCCCATCAACTTCAATGAGGCCAGGATTTCACCCAGTGATTCCTCATTGGTTTTAGCCAGCCAAGATGGACGGTTCCTAACAGGTGGAAAAGGACTACAATGCAGTACCAACCACTTGTGATAAAATGATAGCTGCTCAGGAGATGATGGGTGGAATATATGGGAAATAACAGAAACACCCTAACTAAAAGAGGACCACTGGCAAATGTAGAACTTGAAGTTATTTGTAGAACCTTAACTTAAAATTTCCTGACTTTGAATATGTTTTGGTTCTGTTTAATTTTTTTTGTTTAAAACATTTCCACCCCTATTTGAAACAACAGTGTATTGGAATAAAGTTTAATTTTGATTTCTAGTCTGGATTGCGCTGCACTGCTGGTTATAGTCTTTGAACTATTGTTTCATTTTATTGAAGCACAGTGTATAGATCTTGCCACATTTATTGAAGGGGGCAAATGCAATTTCACAAACTCAGAAAGGTACACCTAGCTAAAGCCTTGCAAGAGTGAAACAAAACTGCCAGCAAAGAATCTTTGTCTTATGTTTCTGGAAATCCTAAGTGATCTTCAGAATCTCAGTGAAAAATAAATGAACTGATAATTCAAAAGAACAGCTGCATGCAATGTGAAAATATATATTCCTTCAGCAAATGACTACAATCTGACTTATTCATGAAGTACATGCTTGAAAGTAATTTCTACATTGTCCTGTTACTCCAGAAATATGTTAGCTTGTCAATAGTATAAATGGCCAGTGATGACAAGACAAGCAGAAAAGCAAAACATGTTAGGGACTCCCAGTTTGCATACAATGTTTTTTTTATAAAATCACTAAAAAGGGATGCATTATATTGGCAGAGACCCGGGGCGGGTGGGAAGGTTCGCCTTCCTGTGCATCATGGTGCATGAGTCACTTGCAGGTTTAAACAGTGGATTCTCTGTAACTTGAAGTTTTTTAAATCATGATTTGAGGACTTCAGTAACTTAGCCAGAGGTTAGGGTGCTATTAGAGTGTGTGGGTGAGGTTCTGGGGCGTGCAATGTGTAGGAGGTCAGATTAGATTAGCATGATAGTTCCTTCTGATCTTAAAGTCTGAGTCTATAATTGGACCAATTTTGAGAGGTGCTGAAAGAGTGTAGCTCTCCCTGACTGATGACTGTTATTGGTGTTTAACAGTGAAAAAGCATCAAGGAGTAACTAACAGATTTGCAAAGCTCCACAACAAAGGATTAAGATACAACCCGTTCTTTCCCTTTTCTTGCATCGATTATACAAGTGCGTATTTATCCAGGTTTAATTAATTAGAAACAAATCTATGAAAGCCAATACACTTTTTAGTACACAATCCTATGAACATATACTGTATCAGATAACATAATATGGTATTTGAATTACCTATTATATACAACAAAGTTTCAATGGAAGGTTATTACTATTATGCAGTACCATAATTATGTGCAGGTAATATGTATCTAGCCTAGCAAAGAAAAGAGCAGTTAGAACTTTGATATATGCCCATTCCCACACACAAAGACTATTCAAGTGATGATAGTATTTTGTCCCCTACCTTCACTGAAGAGTATGGAGGGGAAAATACTTATCCCTTGAATCTATTATTGAAGCACACCCACCACTGTACAATGAATTCTTTAAACTTAAAAACATTGATACTTAAGCAGAATACAGAATGGCACCTAAGCAACTATATTTCAGCCTCCTTTTGTATTTTATTCCTGGATGACTTGTTAAGTGTTCAGTTTAATATTTTCCCTCAATCTATGGACCACAGTTCACCTGGTGATGGCCTGTGGAGAGTTAGGAGGTCACATGATATTTGCTCCTCTTTGTTCCCAGCTACTGCATATAAAACCTACTAGTCTCGATGCTCTGTTTCTTGCTAGTACCATAAAAAAGCTCTCCTGCCATAGTAAATAATGCAGATAACAATTATTCCTCTCCTACTTCTTCACTGAATCATTTCCAGAAGTTCTCAGGTACTCAGTTATTTTGTCAAGTGCAGCTATATCGGATTCATCTAGGGCCAAATAGAGCTGTGAGGTAAATGATGCTCCAAAGTCAGCAAAGTCAGCATAGTGCAAGTACCAAGTTTCATAACTAGATGAAGTTTCCCAAGAGCATTTTCGCAAATGAGAAAAGATATGGGGGGCCACTGGATGTTCAGACACAAGAGGGCCTTTGCTCTAAATATCTTAACTATCATAGCCTCAAAACTGATGGTTTTCAAGCAGTTCTTACACATCTGCTGTCTTACCAAACCAAAACCCCATTAAAATATGCTCTCTGCCTCATAACTGTGGTGCCACATCAGCACTACAGTGACGCATCATGGGAACAATATATCAAAACAGTCTCCAGTCTCAGTACAAGAACGTTACATGTAAACCCATGGGCAAGAGATCCCTAGAGAGGCTGAAGTAAGCATCCTACATTTTGGAAGTTTGGCAGATCTTTGGAAGCTCCCTTCCTCCTGGCCCTAGCTCCCTGTAACTTGGCATCCAGCTACTTGGCAACAGCAATAAAACTCGTTCATTCCTCTGTTATCTCTGCCAGGCTCCCCCACCCCCGCTTTTCCCTACTGCTGGGCTTCAGCCAATTCCACATCAACTCTTTCACTTTTTTTTTAGTTAGCATTTGTTTTCCCTTCATTCTTACTTTTTTTAAGCACACATACAAGTGAGATATTAAAAGCATGATAGGGGTATGTATCCATTGCATCTAGTCTGAAAATTTGACCTTTTGTATCAAAAATAAAGAAGACATGATTTTTACTTTTAAGGTCTAAAATAAAGGACCCAAACACAGTAAATTATACGGTACTCCATTATCTGCCTCAGAAGGATTGACAAAAAACACAAGAGAGCATGAAACAATAAAAAACATCTTTCCCTCCCTCTCGCTCAAACTCCCCTACCCCCATAAAAGACAGAGCCGGTGCTACCATTAAGGCAAACTAGGCGGTTGCCTAGGGCGCCAAGATTTGGGGGCGCCAAAAAGCACTGCCCCCAATTTTTTTTTTTTACAGCGTTCCTGGGCTGGGCTGCCGGCAGTGCACTGACACGTGCGGCTCAGACTCCCTCTCCCTGGGCAGCGGCCGCTCCACTTCTCCTGCCTCCCAGGTTTGTGGCGCCAATCAGCTGTTTGGCGCTGCAAGCCTGGGAGGGGAGGAGAAGTGGAGCGGGGGCGGCGTGCTCGGGGAGGAGGCGGAGCAGAGGTGAGCTGGGGTGGGGAGCTGCCGCATGGCTCCCCGTGGGGGGGAGCTGCCATGGGGAGGGGGTGCCTCAGGGTGGGGGGGGGGGGGCGCAAGGTGGAAGTTTCGTCTAGGGCGCAAAACTTCCTTGCACCGGCCCTGACAAAAGGCACCAAGATTTAACAACAACAAAAAATGCTTGCAAATTCTGATGATTTAAAATATTTATTTCTTGGGGAAATTAGTTAAATCCATACTATACTTAGGCTTACACCTGATTGGTCCAAATTTTCTTCACCTTTTTCAAGCAGAACTCCCAATGAATCAATGGGAGTTTTTCGCGTGAAAAGTGAGCAAGTTTTGATTAAACGAGTGAGATTTGACCCATTATTTATGTCAGACAACAGTCTCAGAAAATCAAGGTATACATTATCAAGATCTTGCACTTGTGACACCAATTATTTTGTTCAAATCAAAATTTTGAAATATAATTTGAAATTTTATTTTCAGTTCACAAAGTCTATTCTCTTGTCAGAGCTGACTCAGTCTTTTCACTTTGTAATAATCTGGCTAGAGTGAAATTGCAACTGAAATAATGTCATTTACATATAAATTAAATTAAATATAATTATGCATCAAAATTACCACTTGCATCTGAAAATGACTTTCAGAAACTCAATAGAAATAATTTCTTTGGCAATTTTTTCTTTGTAATTAAGCTTAAAAAATAATCCTGCCTGCTGGATATGCCATGCAGACAGCATTCATGAATAAAGGGATACTGATTTCATCCCACAGCAATTTAACACATGTACAGTTTAGCACTGTCTTCTCTGTTCTCATGGTCTTTTTCCAGTTTACATGGATCAATACTGGAGTGGTTATATCCAGGGGAGATAAAAAGAAGGAAACAGTGTCTTTAAAACACATTGTCTATGTCATCGGATATGCCAGTGTATGTTGAATAAAGCTATCTGGAAACAATCATTTGTGCCGTAACATAAGTGGAGCTATTCACATAGGGAAAAAACCCAATGGGTTCTCTGCTTAAGATTGGATTTATTTAATATCGCTGATCAGAAAGTCAAGCTAAAGCAGAGGCATAAACTGTGTTTAATAATTGCTCATTCATAGAGTTAACAGGTACTTTGGCCATTGGCATTGCTACTGTTGAAGAGATATTTTATTAATCTACCCTCTTTAAGACTACCCTTTAGATAGCACATTTTGCTCCTTCTTGCATAGATATATTGGCACTGACTTCAGCAGGAGCTGGAATGGACTGGTGTCCTGGCTCTCGCACAGTGAACACTCTAAGAGGATTTTCTGGTTCTAGTTAAACGAGTTTAATATTAAGATTGGCATTTAAATATTCTGGTTTCTTCTTTTAAACATTCCCAGGTTTGTTTTATTTTAACTTTTAGACATGTTTGTAAGACAATGATTTACCACTTACTGTTCAGAGAAGGGGGTAGGTCAACAGAGATGTTATGGTAGAAGTAAATAATGGAAAACCTAAGGTTGCCAAGTCACACAAGGCTGAATCGTATTTAGATACGTGCATCTAAGTTTGCAGGACAATATTAGTTAACCTGTAATTAGGATAACATATAATTAGATTTTGATTTGATGGGATCCCTTTAGTCAATCAAAAAAAAAAGTTTAAAAGGAATTTGTGCCTTAGGCTAGTGGGGAATTATTTCAGTCAGAGGACATCAGGGAGGGAATTGTGACACCCTGAGCTATAATTCCTTCCCTAGGGTATGTCTGGTGCAGGGCCACAACATGCCACTACTGACTATGGGCTGTCACCTTGGGACACAGTCTCCCACTTAGTAATTTAATTAGGCAAAAATTAATTGTGCTTGACCTTTACAATCATGCAAGATACAGGAGAGGCCCACTTGAATGCTCAACATCATTGCCACTCAACAGCTGCAGTTCCTGCTCCCACTGTAGTCAATAGAAATTTGGCCACTAGCTTTAATGGGAGCGGTATCAGGCCATAAGTTGTTACTTAAGCAAGGCTACTCAATCAGAGAGCAGAACCCAGGATCAGAGAGAGGTTGGCATTTCCATGGAGAGAGTAGAGACACAGTAATACATCACAAGAGCAGAGCTGAGATACATTTAAAGAGGATAGGACTGTGACTCAAATAGCTATTTTCTATTCAGCAATTCCATATAATTCTATTACTGACAAGGCCAACTGAACAAGAGTCAGCCAATAGGGCAGCCTTATTTGTGTCACTCATTGATGAAAATAGTGGGCAATATTGATCCAGCATAGATCAAAGGTAGAGATAGAGGATATTAATACCAATTGAGGCACCAAACAGAGAAGCTTAGTTGGTTACTGAAGGAAGGAAAACAGCTTCATGCATATTTACACAGGCCAAATCTATCAGGCTTTTAAAAAGCTCAGAAAGTTCCAATCCATGTTGCATGAACTATGTACCTTGCATTTACACACCAAATAAGAATGCTACTGTGCAGCATGTTTTGCAAATCAATCAGGCAAACTCAATGTACCTAACAGTCTGATTCAAGTGGCTGTGTTATCAGAGCTTCTTGTTGATCTCTCAATATTCTAAACCATTATAGTCTGTAACAGAAAAACGAACTAGACACTTCATAATGATTGTCACAGAGATCAAATGCTCCTCACTGTCCATATGATATTTATGATACCATAATTACAGTTAGAACATGGAAGTGACACTAACTGGTGATTTTATTATCAAAAATACAAAAGGTTAGTTTGTTCTATTGTGTTATGTGTTGCAAATATTCTCTAATATCAGAGGGGTAGCCGTGTTAGTCTGGATCTGTAAAAAGTGACAAAGAGTCCTGTGGCACCTTATAGACTAACAGATGTATTGGAGCATAAGCTTTCGTGGGTGAATACCCACTTCGTCAGATGCCTTATAGACTAACAGACATATTGGAGCATAAGCTTTCGTCTGACGAAGTGGGTATTCACCCACGAAAGCTTATGCTCCAATACATCTGTTAGTCTATAAGGTGCCACAGGCCTATTTGTCGCTTTTTACAAATATTCTCTAGTTAACTTTGAATGCAGCTGCATATTTGACAAATTATGGTAGATTACCCTCCAATAAAGGCAGCGGTCTAAGAGAACTACAACACTGATGTATGGTTTTTGGTACATTTGGATGATGGTTTGATTAATTGTAATAATCTAACTCAGAAATCTGCAATTGTTCCCCAGAAGGGAAAACATTACCTGCATCCAAAAGTGGGATGCAAAAGTATATTGAAGCATCTGGCACCTAACAGCACTGTAACAACGGTATGAGAGAACCAGGGTTTTAAATATAAAGCAGCACAGACCCTAGGTGAATTTTCACCCTCTTTCATGAATGTCACAAGAGTTATCCTGTGAGAGTAGAGAAAAATAAGTTGGAAGTTCTCCATCATTTGTCAAGAGTTTTCCATTTCTCTGAGAGACTTTTCTGAACAGAAGAAATAATGTCGCCCAACTTCACAGAGAAGGCATATTGTATACTGTTATTATTTTATTGCACATCATGATCCATCTGTCATGTGACAATGGCAAGGAAAATATAGTTACCTTCTTCTAACAGTCGACAAGGAACTTTATAAGAACAAGGAAAACAGCATTATGCCTGAAGCTACTCTCTCCCTCCAGTTCACTGTAGAGCTTCTGCCCAGAATGTTCCCCCAGTGTGTTTTCCTTGGCTTCCTGCTATAGATGTAAAGAGCCGGTATATATCTCCTTGGACCAGACTATATCTTCTATGCAAAAAACAAAATTCCCCATTGTTTTTCATGTTAGCTTGTAAACTCCTAGTAACAGTTCTAGTGACAGTATGTGTGGCCTGACTTTGAATGACTCATGAATTTGATACTATGTCAATGGAAGTGTCTTGTATGTATTGCATCATGTCTCTCATTCCTAATAGTGGTCT